>NC_086181.1:32258645-32566895 GCF_023053635.1 Elgaria multicarinata webbii | reverse complement strand
ACTTCCAGTATCCAAGGCAGTAAGCCTATATGCACCAGTTGCTGGGGAACATGGGTGGGAGGGTACTGTTGCACCATTTCCTGCTTTGTTGGTCCCTGGCCAGCAGCTGGTTGGCCACTGTGTGAACAGAGTGCTGGACAAGATGGACCCTGGGTCTGATCCAGCAGGGCTCTTGTTATGTTCTTATGAAACTAGAATCCAACTTCAGCATCATGAGCAGTTACTGGACATGAGGCCAGAGGTGAAGTGGGTCAGAGAAGAACAAGAGGGAATCAGTCCCAAAAAATCTGCAAAATATATGGACTCAGAACCCTTTGTACATTTCCATCCAAGTGTTGTTGATAATATTTTATTGCACCATCTATGTGCACAGTACTTTATGAAGTATAAAAATACAGGTCCTTTCTCCAAGATGTTTACAATCTATAAATCAACACAAAGGAAACAACAGAGGAAAGGCAGGCGGGTGGGTGGGGTGAAGGCAGGGGGTAAATATGAAAAGCCTGTGTGTTTTCCCAAACTGGAAAGGTTCTATTAGGATTCAGAAGCAATGAGCATGCAAATAGACAGAAGTCTAAGATTTTATTCCATAGCAGGCAAAAAGATACAAGGAAAACATAATACTGAGCAAGATAGCTTACTTTCCCCGCTCTGTTGTCGGGAACTCCAGGAGACGGACAATGGAGAGACCTTAATTGACAGCCGGCACGCAACACTCTGTGGTCCAGGTCTGTATTGAAGGTCCCTGTGAGCACGTTTTGGGGGACTTATACCCCTGAGGGCTGCTTGGACCATGTGCTGCCTGACCATGCCAGTGGCCTTCAATACACCTGGTGTGCTGGTCCAGTCCTAAGTTCTTACTTATTCCTCCAAGGTCATAAGATAAGCCTGAGCTGCTGGCCATCAGCCAACACAGATAACTCTGGTGGCCATCCTTTACTCCCTAATTAATATCACTTGATGCAGGCAACTGACAGAAAATACAGAGAAATTATATGAAGCACCTTTAAGGGAACCAGGCTCTCAAATGGGAATTCAGGTATAGGAGAGCAATGGCTGTATACCAACTTATGCTCCTTGATATACAAAGATCTTCTGGTCTTATTTCCCTATACACCATGTTACATGTATTTAGGCTTAGTACAGGGACTAGGGGTTGTGGGTTTTTCTGCATGAGGATTTTAATCCAGACCTAATCTACACCAAGCAGGATGCAACAGTATGAAAGTAGTATATGGTGTGTGACAATGGGCCCCAACAGTTGTCAATGGACTTCAATACTGCTATAAAGCAGTAGTGTGGCTCCTGCCTTTTAATTATCTAGATCTAGTTGTTGTTGTTGCATTTATATCCATTTTATCCTCACAACAACAACCTTGAGAGGTAGGTTGGGCTGAGTGTCTGTGACATCTGAGTAAGCTTCCATGGCTGAGTGGGGACTAGAACCCAGATCTCCCGACTTCCAGTCCAACACTTTAGCCATACTGTACCACACTGGCTCACATCTAGATCTAGTTCAGCCTGGGCTCCAGCCCAGGAGTTCAGTACTGAAACCAGCTTGGATACCTGTTCAGTAACCTGCACTGGGAGGAAGTCTGGAGGATTGTGATCCTGTCACTTTCCTGGGATCTCTCAGCAGCTTTCGATACCAAAGACCACAGTAGCTGTCATGATCAGACCTGTTCCCTTAATGTGGGGGAAGGAGTTTCAGGCTATCAATTGGAACCTGAAGCAGAAGAAACAGGACTGGAAACCATGGCCGGTGCCAGACTATTTTGTGCCCTAGGCAAGGCTTTTCCCCCCTGTCTAAACATGCATAAAATTGCGCCTTAGGCACTCCTAAACCCATTGTAATCAGTGGGCGTGCCTAACGGCATAGGATTGCAGCTTTACTCTCTGCAGGCTGCCAAGCGCCTGTAAAAGGCACAGCTACAGAGGTCTATTGAAAAATTGGCACCCTTACAGACCTTTCCAGTTTCTGTCTCCAAGTTAGCAAAGCTCACATAGGGACACGGTTCATTTATTGCCATGCTTTGAAAGCATCCTAGGGAAAATATGCTGAGTAGAGTGGCCTCATTAATAGTCGCAGCCTCCATCCATGTTATTTCCAACTGTGCGGCATTTCCAGAATCAAAGTGGCGAGCGTTAGGATCTCTTCAACTTTCGAGCCCCTCTTCGGCTGCCCCGCTTCCAAACCTGGTGGGTTCTTAAAAGAAAATTCTTCAGGCGCTGCTAATTGCGCTTCTCCTCTTCTCCCTCTTTTCTGCCCAACCTTTGTCGCCTTCTTATTCATGGGGGATCAGCCGACATGACGCCCCTGCGACACGCTCTGGCCCAGCCGCCACCCACACCCAGAGGGAGCAATCCCTACTACGATTGCAAAGCACCACCAGGGCTGTAGTCTTCCTTTGGCACCTTGCCCTTTGAAATTGCCAACTTCGATTCAGTTGTTCAAGAAGGGTTTCTGCACTGTTATATTTTCCTTTTGTTATGTTTTTTCTTAAAACAGCTAATTTGTATAAAACTGTGACCCTTAAAGGTCAGTACTGCGCCCCTCTGAGGTCTGCACCTGTGGCAGCTGCCTAGTTGGCCTAACGGTAGCGCCAGCCCTGCCAGAAACATGCCAGCCTACACAGGAAGAGGGGGAGGGGATTCTCTCAGGCTCTTCACTAGCTACGGATGAATCTTCACCAGACCTTATCAGTGAAGGCATTAACAACTCAGAATCTGTGAGAATTCAGCAATCCTCAGAGGGGGAAGGGACTTCAGAGTTCACCAATCCTAGAGTCTGCCGCAGATTCAAATGGGCGGAGCTAAAAGAAGGGGAGAGGCAATCAGCTCAGCTAGCTTCTCACCAAAGGCTTCTTCATAGAAATCCTCCCTGAAGTAATGGACTCAGGGGGAAAGAGCTCCCCTTTTGTTGAAAGGACACTTGTCTCACCTAATTAGCCCAGTTTTAGCCTGGAGGAAAGTTCCTAGCATTTAAGCTCTCCTGGTGCAAAGAGATATTTATTTGTAGAATAAAGCTTTGTGGATTACTTGGTAGACCTCCTTATTGTCTCGCAGGGCAACAGGAGGGCTTGGAAACGCGACAGTGGCCTTCTCTAGACTGGATGTCCAGGATGGAGGGGCTGGAGTAACTGTGTTAAAGTAGTTCTGTTCCTGCCTACCTGGGGGATTGTTTCCAGAAGGTGGTAGTGGAGGACTTCTGTTCAGCCCCATGGTACTGTGCTTAGGGGCATTGGAGGAATCCATCCAGGTTGGCCGGGGTGGGTGGGAGGAGTTTGCTGAGCTTTCATCAGCCTTGGCCCCCTTGACTTTGGATCATTTCCCCATGAGCTGGCCTGACTCAATCTGCATCATGTTGTGCCAGCTTGCGGATTTTTCTGTTTTTTTTTTAAATGTATGTAATGTGTACAAATTGTGGAGTTCAATTTGCATGGTTTATGCAAATTTCAGCAGTAATTGCCTCAAACTGCAGCCAGAATTTGCGTAAATCATTCAAATTGCAATTTGTTTACATTTCTATTTATGTAATTAAAAAAAAACCCCAAAAAAATGTTCCTGGAATTTGGGGGAAAGCCCCATGGATCAGCCTGCAACTGCAAGTGGAGTCGGGTGCTCCTGGGAGTCCATCAAGCCGGATTTCCCAACGATGGACATCTCTAACTGTATTATGACTGTCTTCCCTAAACTGGTGCTCTTCAGATGTGTTGGGCTGCATGGCCATGCTAGCTGGGAATGATGGGAATTGCACTCCAACACATCTGAAGGACACCATGTTGGGGAAGACTGCATTATGGGCAGTCTATGTTTAATGCCTACGTGAAGCCACAGAGTGAAGTCAGCCCTGGATTTGGGGTAAGGTGTCATCTGTACACTGATGACGCCCATTTCAACAAACTCAGGGGAGGTGGTAGAGATACTGAAAAGGTGTCTGAATTCAATTTTGGACTGGATGATAGCCAATACACTGACGCTGTGGACCCATGTATCTATCTAGGGCTGCGAACAGTACCCACCTACCTGAAAGTAAACCCTATTGAACTCCAGGGGGTAGAATCCAACTACTTAGACTAGACCCATTGAAATTAATGGGATTTAGTTTAGTCCCATCCATTTCAAAGAGTCTTCTCTCAGTAGAACTTTAGTTAGATTCTACCTCAGGACATACTTACTGAGTAGACACATATAGGATTATGCTATAAAGGATTGCCTGCTCTTACATGAGCCTGTCCTTTCTCTTAAAAAAACACCCTAGCTTAGTAGGCGGCATCAAAGAATAGAATATTTTTCCCAAGTGGAAGGACCCCTCCTCAGATGTACTCTTGTCAGGGAGATTTTTGATAGACCAGGGGGCACCTCTGCTTTATCTGGATTAAGCTTCAATTTGTTCAATCTCATCCTGACCATAGATCAGGCATAATAATATATAAGAGGTTCAGACCCCAGAAGCACAGCAAAATGAACATGTTTTCATCCTGCTCTGAAAGGATTCAAGTGTTGAGAGCTCACAAGGGGAGGTATTTCCACAACATCAGTGTTATCATTGAAAAGATCCTGCTCCAAGGAAATGTCAAATTTAGGGTAACCATATGAAAAGGCTCCTGTATCTTTAACAGTTTATAGAAAAGGGAATTTCAGGAGGTGTCATTTGTATGCATGCAGCACCTGGTGAAATTCCCTCTTCATCACAACAGTTAAAGCTGCAGGAACTATTCTAGATTCAAAAAAGGGCAGGGCTCCTGCAGCTTTAACTGTTAAAGATACAGGAACCCTGTCCTCCTTTTCATAGGGTCACCTTAGTCAAAATAGCATCCACAAAAGAGGAATTTTTTAGCAGAGTTTTACTGGCAGTTCTCAAAGTTTGTGGAGGATCTTATGGGAGAGAATGCTCCCTACGATCCTCAAGACCTGGACTAGTGAATGCTGGGATAAAAATATATATGAAACTGGTAAAATATTCTCTTCTATATCATTTTATGTCAATTTATGACTTGGGTAGTTCTATATGAGACTTTTGTAATGATTTTGCCCTGCCTGATTCAGAAGCAAGGGGGGGGGGAGGGTCTAGATTTTTTTTACTTCATTTTTTAAAAAAAGATTATTATTTATATACTACCTTTTTTCCTCTTCCATGGAACCTGAGGAGGCTTTACGTGGTCCTCCACGTAAAGAGCCACACTTCAGTCAAAATTAAAATGCAGTACACAAAACACATCAAATTCAAAAGCAGTACATGAAACATATCAAATCCATAAAGGAAAACATCACAAAACAATTCAATAATAAATAACATACCAATGGCATAGTAATACTAACAATGGCTACCTAGAAAAATATAAATTAACACTGGCTGCTCTGATAAAACTGGATCTCTCTGTGACCGTGTTCAGACAATACACTAAGCCACAGTGGTTAAGAATTTTGAGCTAAACATTATGGTTTAGCATGTCATGTGACCCATTCCTATGGTGGCTACATAACCATGGTTTAAACATGCTCATTAACTGTGAAGGACAAGGGGTCTGACCTGGGTTTTGCTTTAATTCAATGTTGCTTTTTGTGTCTGCCAGAATATGTACATTACTGTGATCTGAGCTTCGCTGTCCCAGGCTCGAGTGGGAGGGAAGGAGCTGGGCACGCCTGCCAAGGTCATCTTTGCCTGGCAGTTCCAACTCCCCCTGTAGCACCTGGGGATTATCAGAAGTGCTTAGAAGTCAAGATTCAGCTGTAGGAAAGAATGTGGGTCTCACTCCTGTTGGGAGGGGTCGCCAGAAGCCCAGGAAGGGCATCGGTTGGTTGGTGTGGATCATGGGGCCAAGTGGCCGAAAAGGGATAAAAGTGTTTAGTGCTGGAGGACACGCGTGTCGGGGGGACTGCTTGGAGTTAGTTAGGGTTTTTTTATAGAATCATAGAATAGCAGAGTTGGAAGGGGCCTACAAGGCCATCGAGTCCAACCCCCTGCTCAATGCAGGAATCCACCCTAAAGCATCCCCGACAGATGCTTGTCCAGCTGCCTCTTGAAGGCCTCTAGTGTGGGAGAGCCGACAACCTCCCTAGGTAACTGATTCCATTGTCGCACTGCTCTAACAGTCAGGAAGTTTTTCCTGATGTCCAGCTGGAATCTGGCTTCCTTTAACTTGAGCCCGTTATTCCGTGTCCTGTACTCTGGGAGGATCGAGAAGAGATCCTGGCCCTCCTCTGTGTGACAACCTTTGAAGTATTTGAAGAGTGCTATCATGTCTCCCCTCCATCTTCTCTTCTCCAGGCTAAACATGCCCAGTTCTTTCAGTCTCTCTTCATAGAGCTTTGTTTCCAGACCCCTGATCATCCTTATGTTTTAAGTGTTGGGGTATTATGGACAAGGTCAGCCTCCGCTGCGGCTGGGTGGTGGAATGACTGATGGTTTTATTGGGGTAATTGCTAGCTTCCTTCCCTCAGCTTTGTCTCTCACTCCTTTTTCCCCACTCCCTTCCCCAACCTTCCCTTTCCCCCTTCACTTAGCTTTTACTGACCAAGGCCTTACATGTTAGTCTTAGTGGTATTAATAAACTTGCTTTGGTCCCTAATGTGTGTTTGTGCTTTATTCTTGGAACATCTGGCTCATTCCTGTTGTGGACAGGGCTAGGGAGGTGGGTTGCCTGGGAGTCTAGGACGTTTGGTCCAGGAGCCTACCTTGCAGGGACGTCAGGTGGACCCTGACATCCGTTACATTAACCACTTGCGGCAAAAGGATTAGCAGTCTAACCATTACTTAGTGAGTTGTCTGCACAGGCCCTCTCTGTCTCTCAAGTGACTTAAGGCTGCAATCCCATGTACGCTTACTTGGGTGTAAGTCTCTGTGGGACTTTCTTCTGAGTCAACCATTTTGGAGAAACCCTCAGGCACCAGAGTGGTGGGTGGCACTGAAGGTAATGGAGGCAGGGCCAAAATACCAGCCTATTGTACCTTAAAGCTCTTACTGCCAATAACTAAGCTTAACTAAGCTTTAGGAGAGGCATTTCAACGTTTCAGAATGGGGCGTGAGAACACACAGAAGCTAGAAAACCCCAAGGGCGAGGAACTTGTGGCCCTGCAGATGTTTTGACCTACAATTCCCATCATCCCTTACCATTGGCTCTACTAACTAGGTCTGATGGGAGTTGTAGGCCAAAACATCTGCTGGCCCAACCCCTGTGTCAAATGATGGAGGGAAGGGGGCGAGGCCAAGAGAAAGGGTGTGGCCATCTGGGGAGCCCCAGAGGACCAGACTGAGACTAGATGTGGCCCGTGGGCCTGAGTTTCTGCATTGCTGCTGTTCAGGATTGCACTGTAAAACAGGCTACACAGAGAGAAAAACAACACAGCCCTACCCAAAGGGTCCCAATTTAATCTTGCAAACTTTCTCAGCACCTGCTCCATACAGGTCCTATCCCATCCCAAATATAGCTGCATTATTGTCATTACAGTATCTATTAGAGAGTGACCATATGGAAAGGGGGACAGGACTCCTGCAGCTTTAACTGTTGTGAAGAAGAGTGAATTTCACCAAGGGCTGCATGCATACAAATGACACCTGCTGAAATTCCCTTTTCTGTTCAACTGTTAAAGATGCAGGAGCCCTGTCTTCCTTTTCATATGGTCACCCTAATCTATTATTACTATTGATAATTAATAATGTGAATAGCTGGTGTTATTATTATTATTTACATCAAATAAAATAAATAAGGCTGAGATTAGCATTTATTGTTATTTTTTGCAGATATAGATTTATGCATGTAACAACTGCCTAAGAGGTAGAAATACAACAGGCAAAGTTTTTCCCAGCCTGAAAAGGGTGAGCTTCTCTTAATATCAATAATAATCATACGTGGTAGCCAGTGGTGGCCTGGTTTGCCCGATCAATGACGAGGAGAATACCCCTTGAATTACCGCAAGAGTCCTGTGGGACCTTAAAGGCTAGCAGAATAATTGTGGCATAACTAAGCTCTCATGGTCCATCAGATGCAATAAAGACCGTCAAACAAAGGACAGAATAGTGAAAAGAGCTGATTTCGCCCCACTCTTCCAAAGAGAAACGCGCAAATGCATTCACACATCTGCATACAATCCTAATCGCGGTTGCTTTGAAGAGTTGCATGGAAGAGAAAATTCTACCAGACCCTGTTTCTCCCTTCTCTTCGGCGCTGTGATAGGAAAAGCCACGTCGGATGGGAGGGGTGTGTGGAATGTCCATTCTATGCCACTCTTAAAGGTACACGGCGCCGACGCCCCTCTGAGCGCAAACCTGGCAACCCCTGGATTGCTCGCCCTGATGCTTATTTCCACGTCTCGGTCGGCTCTAGGACCCGGCAGCCGCCTCGCAACGGAGGAATCGCCCTCTCCGCTGGGTCCATCTGCTGGGTCCGTGCGCCTCCCGGATGCCCAGCTAAGACCAACCAGGCTCTTTTGTTCTGCAGCGGCCGGGCGGTGAGAGGTTTCCCACCGGACGCTCATCTCCTCCCCACCCACTGCCGGCCCATTGAAACCCTCAGCTGCCGCAGATCACAATGCAAAACAGGTAATAGCTGCTGCCGCCTATGTCTCCTGGATTGGGTGGGTAGCATCCCCCCTCCCGCTTTCAGTATAGCCTGGAGCAGAAATGGGGCGGTGGGGGGGGGGAGCTTAAGGCTTCGGGTGCTTATTTGCAGGCTGGGGGCTCAAGGAGGAAGGGGACAGTAGCCCTGGATATGTGAGATGAATGAGAGACGATTGCATTGCTATGTATTCTCTGACTGTTTGCATTTAAGGAATAATGGATAGAGCTGGGTAATAATTTCTTTTAAAAGATACACATTTTACTAGTGCATCCCCCCCCCCTTTCAAAAGATAAAAGGAATCTAAGCTGCCTAGAAACCCCTCCCTCCAGTCTTTTTTTTTTTTAAACACAACAAAAACAAACCCCCGTCTGTCTTGTCTTTGAATCGCAAGTGCTTCAGGGCTGGCTTGATGCTCCAAGTGGTGAGGGCAGGGCACTCTGCACATGCCCAGAGGTGCTTTTCTCTCTCTGTTATAGATCAAAACCGGTCCCAAACTAAACACATGAAAGAGGGGCACTCACGATCGTTCTAGAATCTGTCGCTAGATTCTGGAAAATTTAGTAGTCCAACATTGCCAAAGTCTTGGTTCACATGAAGCTGGTTATTCTGCTGTCGCTGTGACAGGGACTGGATCACATGAATTTAGCTGGAGGTTGTGCATGGATTTCCAGTGTTAAAAAACCTGTTGAGATTGAACGATTGTGGGACTAAAATGAATTTGATGAGGCTGGCAGGGGGTTGGAGAGGATTTCTTTTCCTAATTAAAATTACCTCCAGCATTTTTAATGTATCCTCTGTTCATTTCCTTCAACATTTCCAGTACTGGATGCTCTTGGACTTTAGCATTTGTTGGTTTGCTTGCTTGTTTAGAAAAGTGCCAAAGAGATGGATTTGGCAATTTGATTTTATAGCATGATTGCATTAAAATGAATTAACTAAGGTTAATGGTTTTTAAAGAATTTCTTAAAGTCAAGATTCAACAGTAAAATTTGAAAATGTTCAAAATTCACACGTAAACCTCTGACATAGTACCAAATTTCAAATTTATGTAAAATGTAATAGTAGCTTTAGTTGGTCCTATTCTGTACTTCAGCAAATTTCAGTAGAACTGAAATAGCAGCATCTGGAGAGGATACTTGGAGGGGCTGGGTAATAGTAAACATTTATTAAATATTCTGTTTGGCATTTTCTAGGGCTATTTGAAAATGAGCTCCAGAGCAGAACAGAGTCCAAATCTAAGCCCTATATTTTAGTCCTTGGTTGTTCTACCAAGAGGTACCTACTATATTTGTCTCTAGGTAGATTCAGATCTACCTCTAAGTAATGGCAAGAGATAATTCCCAACGGATAAGCAAGTGAGTTTCTGCAACTGACATCCACTGTATCTTAGAAATCAATGGCAACCTCCAAAGAACCCTGGGAATTATCACTTTTTGAGAATTATTTTTAGGGTACATATTCGATGTCCTAATCGCCCCTACTTAACCTCCATAAACCATTCTGTTCTACTTACAAAAGTGTGATAAATGTTGCAGGAATGCAATGTGCACACAAGTCAGAGGCATACACACAACATGATTACATTCTCCTTTCTTCCACCACTGCCTCTGAGTCAGTCCCAACATCAAAACTACATACACATGCATGACCAAGCTTGCATTTCCTCTCAATTAATTTGGAAAAACTACCAGCTCTGCTTCCTTTCTCACAACTGCTAATGCAGTTTAGAATCCTCACTCCACCGGTAAACACACATCAAAAGCTGGAGAAAAGCTACATTCTTAACCAACATGATTTCTGAGCATCATAGGATGGTTAAAAGGAGTTAATATATATTATAAATGTTAGGTAGGAGTCCCATAAATATATACCCTGTTGTGGACATAATGCACATTTACTTATTTAGTTAGGTTGCACTCATGTGAAAATGCCATGAGTACATTGCTTGCACTCTTATTCCCAGACGTGCAATGCATATGTTTCTGCTCACAAATACATTGCAGACATATGAACAAATGATTTTGCACCCACAATGGAAGATGCTATATTCCAGAATCTCAAAGACCAATTGAAATTGCATACATATGTACATACACACGTACTGCACATCTATACTTGAATGAAGCCACACAAAAATCCACTCTATGTTTTAAAATAACTGTAAGCACAGTTAAAATAAGTGTACATACAGTGAGAAATTCAGAGGTGTGTGTGCTCTTATTTATTTGTTTTAGATTTTAACTCCCTTTGGAGCAAGTATTAGCTAGTAAAAATGCTGAGAAATTAGAGTTCATTCATAGTGTAATAAGGCACTATTTACAGCCCAATCCTGTGCATGTTTACTTGAAAGTACGCCCCATTGAGTTCAACAGGAGTTACTTCCAAGTAAATTCTGCATCCCTGGCCTCTAAGGTGCTTTTTGTTTCAATAACTCAAGGAATTTATACCCTTCTGGAACAAATATTTTTCATGTACTCTCATGGTCTGAAATGCAACAATCGTAGTTTTTATACATTTCTGGGGTGGGGATGCTTCCTGGTGGACTTCTCTGTGGTTCTCACTGTTCTCCCGTCTCCGCAGCGATGTCCTTGTAGCTGAACGCACTCTTGTTCCTGGTGCCCAATGGAGCCATCTCACAGGTGGCATGTCGACAGGGGTGATGGGCATCCGGCGGAGCTGCAGGCAAAGGCTCGGGTACTGGTGCCAGGCGGGAGTAGTTGGTCAAGAGCAGAAAACCATGGCGGCATCGGGCTTGAGAACCAGGTGATAGAAACCTCCCCCCCAGTCCCTTGGGCTCACTATATGCCGACCCCTGTCAGCAATGACACCCCCCAGAACCATATGGCTCTAGACGACAGGCCTTCCCACCCTGAAATCTACAGCATTGCCCTATGGGGGCCAAAACTGCATTCAGCACTGACCAGACACAGAGGGGGGAGGTCCAATGCGCAGGCCTCAGCTCCTAATTCCAAGCATCTTGGACAACCTGGAGAGGGCGATGCCACCGACGAGGGCTCCCTGGTGTTGATCGATGCTGAAGGAGTGCCCCACACGGTGTCGCAGCAAGAGGTGGAGCTGGCTGGGCAGATGCAATCCTCTGAGCCGGAGCTCTTAGCTTCCGCCCCACCACCACGGCAGCTATACTTCTGCCCCATTTGCCTACGGACATTCCTGTACCAGTCGGACCTGGAGCGCCACAGCATCACCCACTCGGAGAGCAAGCCGTACGTGTGCCGGGAGTGCGGCAAGGCCTTCAAACGCTCCTCGCACCTTCAGCGGCACAAGCACATCCATACTGGCGAACGGCCCTTCAGCTGCCCGGTCTGCCACAAGGGCTTCCGGGAATCCGGCGAGCTCTTGCGCCACCAGCGAGTCCACACAGGGGAGAAGCCCTACCAGTGCCAGATTTGCCGGCTGCGCTTCACGGAACGCAACACCCTCCGTCGGCACGCCAAGCGCAAGCATGCCCGCGAGACCTACTACCAGCGCTCCGTTGAGGAGGGTGGCGGCAGCTGGACTACAGCAGGGGACTGGGAATCTGAAGTGGTGGCGGGAAGCGGTGACTGGGGGACCGAGGAGCTTCGAAGTGGCTGGGCCAATGAAGCAGTGGAGGACTGGGTTGGGGACGGCAGCCACTGGGGGGAAGCAGCAGAAGGTGGGACAGGAAGCACTCCTGTAACCATGTCACACATAGCAGAGACAGAACACATCAAGGACACAGACAAACCTGGGATCCAACCCCCATAAATATGCAAAAGCTGGGGGAAACCCAGGGCAGAAGAGGACTGGAAAACGAACTTTGCCTTGCAATTATCTGTAGGGAACTTAAACCTATCTAATTGCATTGAGACTTTTTCTCTCAAGGAAGGGCACAAGACTTAAAGATGGGACCTGCTCCGAAAACTGCTAGAATGTTATGGCCCTTGAAATATCAATGCATGGATATCGCCAAAGACTGGGGATGCTATTGGTGGACTGGGAATCATGGCTGTCCCTTCTTTTCAACAACCGCATCATGATATTCAGAGCTGTGGAGGGATTGGAGGAGCGTCGTCATGTGTAAAACTCTGTAACAGGGTGGACCAAATAACACTGGGAATTTTGTTCTCTGAGTATCTTGTGGTTTCCCAGAGGAATGGTTGCTGGGAGACTTGTGTTCCTCTCACAATTGTACCAAACCAAAACGTTGAAACATGGTGGTCCTTTGTATGATTATTTGCCCTCTTACGAGTTGCTTTTTCCCTTTCCTTTTAAAAATCAGCCTCCATGCCATGGGGCATTTTCCGTTTGCATACATTTCAATGAATCAACATATGCAAAAGAGCAGTGGTCTCTTCTTTTTTTTCTTTCCCTCCGCTCTTCCTGGGAAAGGTGATCTAAAGTTTGGAGACACATATACACCCTCCCCATAGCTTATAATGCTTGTGCCCAGAGCTTTAAGGAGAAGAGGAGTGGGGGGGGGGGGGGAATGGCAATGGGTGCGCACTTTTTGTTTGGTGCTTCTTCATAAGTGTTAGGGCAGCGAGCCAAAGTCCTAATGAGGAGGCTGAGATCCAATTTCGATATATGCATGTAAGAAAATGAAGCGTCTCCACAGCAGTTGAAGATGAGGTGAGGTTGACACCTCAGTCCTAAGTACATAGACTTACAAGTAAATTCCATTCAAATCAGTCAGAATTACTTTTAAATAAATGTGCTAAGGGCTGAGGTGTTAAGTTATCACCTGATCCAGAGTGCCACATGTGCTGTGAAACAAGACTGTGACGAAAATGAGCAGGGCAGATGCACCAACAGTACAGCAGCTATGCAAGCGTTAACTATCACGGCTTCTCCAAAGGAAGCCTGGAAATGTATTGTTTTGGGAGAGTGCTGCAAATTCACTTAGAAGCCCTTAGATCCTCCACAGAACTACAGTTCCCAGGGTTCCTTGCAGTGGAGGAGGGCACCATCTCAATTAATCTGGGTTATGTTTGTAGAATAAAACTACCATTAGTTGGGAAATACTCAAAATTTGTAATGGTTAGTCTTGCCAAGCCAAGCAAATAATTGTCCAATCCTCCCCTTAATGTCAGACCAACAAAGAAGTCAACTTCTAATCTACATTCTTTCTCTGACTTTAAAACCAAGCAAATTACAAAGTGGGCGGTGGTGGGTCTGCATGGGCCCACAGCATTATCCTCAGATTAAGAGCCCAAAGCTTTTGAAAATAACATGGCTGTTTTGCATGATCTCTGCTGATGCAGAAATGTTGTCACTCTTATTCCTGGCCCAATCAAGATGTATTGGGAGGGACATAAAGGGGGAACTTTAACCTTGCCAGTGTCTGCTTACAGAGACTTGTCTCAGTTTGAAGGCTACTTCCCAGACCAAATTATCTGAGTGTGTGTGTGTGTGTGTGTGTGTGTGTGTGTGTGTGTGTGTGTGTGTGTGTGAGAGAGAGAGAGAGAGAGAGAGAGAGAGAGAGAGAGAGAGAGAGAGGCAGGCGTGTGTTGCAGCTGGAGAGAGATCAGCATTGTGATTCTGAGTTTGGAGTTGGGTCTTGCTGAAATGGAAGGCAAAAGGGGTTGTTGGGTTTTCCCATCACTTCTGTTTAAAAAATGGTTAGGCTTTTGATAAAAGAAATTGTTCAGAGTCCAAGAAGGGTAATATCTGCAGAATTGAGACCACACCGGAATATACTGCAAGCCAGACTTATCTAATTAGTTTGCTTATATTTAGCAGATCATAAATACGATCTGCATATAATGACTTGGATATGTTCTTCTCATCCCTTTTTCCTCTTGCACTTGATATGAGCTCAAATCTGCCTGGGTGCACAGGTACACAGCAAACATTCAATGACCTGTGTACAAGGTGCACTCCATGTTAGTTAATCTGAAATGGCTAAAATTCCCTTGCTTCGTTTCTCACAAACTTCATTGTAGACTGAATTTGTTGAATGCATGTTGAATATGTTAGTTCCCTGCTGTTCTTTTTCTAACCGAGGTTGTCCTTACCTAAGCAGCAAGCAGTGTGAAAACGGCTTGAAACTGAACCTGTGTAGTGGCGACTTGCTCTTGCAAGCCATTTGTGTGCAGTGGCTCTCCTCATGGACCTGCCGCTATCCAGTGGTTTTCTCCATGACACAGCAAAACATTTGAGCCAAAGATTTGCAGCAGCTTAGAATCATCAGCTTAGAGAAAACAAGATGGCGGTCTGATCTGCAAGGTGAGGTACTACTCCTAGCGATGAGGTACTACTCATGGAGCAGCTGCCACGTGGATTCAGTTTAAGTCGTTTATCTGAAGTGGGCTGAAGAAGATGTTAATGAAAAGCTTTTATAAAAGCTTTATTGTGTTGAGAGGGGAGGATTGGTTGCACTCATTCTGTGCAGCAGGTCACGATATTAAGCAAAAAAGTGCAAGGATCGCCCAACTTTCTAAACAAACTATTATGTGAGGACGGATGGGTCATACAGTCTGTATGGGGCAAGGAACTATGGGAAGATCCTTGAAACCTTTTTGTAGGAAGTACTTCTCTCCCTGACCCTCAAATTGCCCTTGGAATCTAACAACTTTTTACTTTAATCAAAAGCCTAAATTGCCAACTAGAGAGCCTAGAAGGCATCATTGCAGGTGTGCCTTTTGTTTATGGGACAGAAAAAATGCAGTGTGTGGGTTTGTGTTTGTATGAATGTATCCAAGTGAGTTTGAGAGCGCATCTATGTTCATCAGATTGACAAGATAAAAATTGGCTACGTGGCGTCTACATAAACACTTATCTCCCATCCCTACTCTGTTAGTCATAAGGGCTTTTTTGTTTCCAAAAGGAAAGTGCTGTTATCTAGACCATTTCTATTCTCTGTAGACAGAACTGCAAGGGATGGGGCTGAGTGTGGAAATGCCCTCTCCGAAAAATTAATCAACCCTTATCCTTTCCACTGGTGGAGTACTATAGCTGGCATTGGCAGACAGCTTATTTTGCAGCTGGTGGCGAATAAGCAAGCAAACGTTTTTACATTTCCCTCAAAGTATATCCCATCAAGCCACTCCCCTGCTGACACCCCCGCCCCCCCACTAGAGATGAAAATAGTGTGCTACAGTACTGAATCCTGACTAGCATTGTAAAACATGGCGCCCTGTTTCATTTAAGCCATGTTGTCCACACTGGCACATTTCCATGGCACTGTAATATTGCCTTTCTTTCCATCAAAGAGGCTTCCTCCCTCCCTCAGCAAACTGCAAGCGAGTGGGAGGAATGGAACCAGGCTTTTGCCTTGAACTACCTCCAGGGTGCTCTTGTATGCCCAGGCCTCCAAGTTATCTTTGTTGCCATGGAGACCACCTTGAGCGCACAGTTGGGTTGTTACAAGCAGAATCTTTGTTAAGAAGGGCCTCAAGGCCTTGGCTGTAGTGAAGGCTGCAGTAGGATTAAATGAAAACATGCTATCGCCTCTCTGTTTTTCTTTTAGCCAGAGGGATATGAACCTCTAAAAAGCAGGAAAACAAATTATGGAAGCTGTATTCTGAGACTGTTAGTGTAGTACTCTGTTAAGTGTTATGTTTATGCCAGCTGGTTCCCTCCCCCACCCACCCCGGTGTGATATGGCCCAGGATATCTGTTAACCAGCCAGTCCAATCCACACCTCGTCCTGAGCGACAGCTCCTGATTTGGGTTCTTTTTTGGTTTTGTCTCTAGAGTGTTCCTTGCATTGTTGGAACTGACTCCACAAGGACCAGTATCCCTGCAAATTTGCCGCTTGAAATGGTCAGCTGGAATGCTTATTGGAGCAGACTGGAGGGGATAGTTGGGAAGTTTGTTCATGAACGAAGCACTTCAGGCTGCTATCTATTCTTTGATAGCCTTGTGTTTGAAGTGGGGTGATATGAAAACTTTGTCCGTGGCGTTTGGTCAATGATGGATGAAAAATTGATGCTGCCATCATGAAGAGAAAAACATGCAGGTGTAATACAAGGACAGAGGTGTCCAGAGCTAGTAGTGAGGTGACCCATTAGTCCTATCTAGCCCCACTTAAAACCCAAGGAAAAGCATGCAATCTAAAGGCTCTGATCAGTAGCTTTAGTATACATTTACTGTTTTTATAACTCTATTATTTATGGAATTATATAAACTGCCTTGAGGGCCCAATTTTGGGATTATTAAAAAAAAACCCAAAATAAACAAAATAAAATCCCCCTTAGGTTTATGGTTTCTGGATACAGAATGAATGTCAATAAAATGAGTGTTCTAATTTCTAAAAGGAGAGGTGCCAGGGTCCTTTCCTGGACATAACCATTACAAGGAACCAAAATTTCACTGGAGCAGCCAGAATTACATCTGCATGGTTTATTATGACAAATGGAGAATATAAATATAGAATCTGTGTCTTTCCTCCTATTTTATTTTTTAAAAAGATATTATTTCAGAAAAAGCACACTCTTAGCCCATGCATTAGATGTTTCCCCCCTCCTTTTAAAGGCACCTTGTCAATTTCCATATACTCAAAAGCTCCCTGCCAGTGGAGTGGGATTTTTTTTAAACACAAACGTTAACTGTTCCTCCTAAACCCAGATAATGGTAACAACTGAAGGAGTAATTCTAGCATGATATAAGGGACAGTGACTTCCCACTTTGAGACTAATAGATTATATTAGTGGGCCATTATTAATGTGCAACACATTGTTTAGTGCGGTGTGTGAAATATGAGCCCCTGGGGGGTCTTACCAAGCCTTTGGAATGACCATTGTAGCTCATGGCATCCTTGCCTTGTTCTAAAGAATTTAATCACTACCAGGGCCAGGATGCCAATCCACTTAGTAGGACAAAATGCCTGCCTGTGTTAGTCCCTCCCATTGCTTTTCAGTTTGCAGCAGAGTGGCGAGTATGGACACATGTATAAAACAGAATAAAATGTTCAGTTATATGTGACTGAAGTCTGTGTCCCCAACCTGTGCTTTTGTTTGGGGGGAGGGAATTTACATCTCTGTGGTCCTGTGCTGTTCTTTGCACATTTGCAACCTATGCTTAGCAGCACATCGTGGGCATCACGATTAGGCACTTGGGGAATTGATGTTTATCAAATTCAGATAGAGTTGGTATTTCAGAATGAAAACTGTCCCATTAGCCATTCATTTCAGTTTGGTCATTGAAGGGTGGGAGATACATTTCAGAAGTAACCGATTTGATATTCCTGGTATACATGTATTATGCTGCTTTTGTGGGACATCGTGGGACATAAGTGCACTGTGGTATATTACTGCTTTACAATGTTGTACCATGGTGGTGCATTGTGGAATGCTATTACTCATGAAATGATGTTACTAATATAGTAAGAATGTGAAGGTGGCACTATTAGGAAGGCACACGTCAGGCACACAAGGATATTTACTTTAGAGCCAATAGTGCCTCAGCATCCCATAATTTTCTACTTGCTTGGTGAGCCTGAAGTCTTTCTCCTATTAATATCCATAACACAGCCCCCAAATTCCATAATCCTGAGCCCACCACATAACCTTCTTTCCTATTGCTCACCCCAATTCTTGTGCCCTTAACAATTCTTGTGCCCTTAACAGTTGCCTGACAGGCAGATACCCAGCAAATACATTATTTCCTATCGCTTCATCTCCATGCCAAGAAAAAGCTTTACCTGCTGAAGTTCTGCCTGTCAAACAACCTATTAAAGGCACAGAAGCGCTGTCAGAAAAACACACGCAAGCTGACAACCCTCGCTGAGCTGCAATGCTTAGTGCTCTGCAAGCGTGGTCGCGTCTTGCATTGACGTGCCTTACTGTGCACTATTTTTTCATGGCATCGAATTGCAACATGAAAAAGATAGAAAGCGGGAAGACGGAGGAGGAGAAATACCAGCTCGCGCAACGATTCATGGGTAAGGGGGAGGCCAAGTGGGCACGCGCAGAGGGCTCTGGGAACCGAAGCCGGGAGGAGGGGGGGCGGCAGAATTCGCAGAGGCTGATGGGTACGAGGGGAGGGCAGGAAACGGTGCTCTTGCTTGGGGAGGGAGGCTTCCGGTTCCGGCCGGGCCTGGGTGAGTTGCAGCCTGGCAGTGCCCCCTGCCCCCACCCCAGAGGGACCAGAAACGCGCCCCCCGCGTACCCTGGGGGTAAAGGAAGGGCCAGGGGGCTTTCCCCCCACACCAATCTTGCTACTCAAGGACCAGCCCCTGCCTGGGGCGCGGAGGAGGCTGGGGCAGCGCCACACACCGGTGAGTGCCACCCTAGAGCCAACCCTATCCCCTAGATCCCCCCCATTCCTTCTTAAGAAGCTGAGCCCCCCACCCACGCACCCCACACATTTTTATTAACTTCCGCTCCCTTTCTTGAATAGCCCCACCCTGGTCACTCTCAAAACCGTTTCACCCCCATCCCCCCCCACCTGCGTTTTCCTTATACTCCTCCTCCATATCCTCTCGCCGACAAGATTAACTCCTTCTGCCTCTTCCCCATCCCACTTCCTAACATCTGACCCCTGCCAGAAACCTGGATGAGGTCATTTTCCTTCTCTCCCGCCCCTCACCAATTTAATCTATATATGCTACACTAAGCTTGTGTTATGACCCCATATTTTGACTTCTACCATAGCAGAGATGACTGTTTACCCAAACTAACTCCAAACCATTAGCCTGTGGGTTCTCCGCTCCACCATAGCCCAGTAATTACTCTTCCTCTCCCTCCATTTCACACTTGCAGACACTTGCCACATTCTTTTATAAACCCAGCCCAGCCCCCTATCCCAGCCTATATCATACCCTAAAGCTGAGGCACTCTATTTCCCCACAAATCCCTCTCCTCAGTCCTCCCTTCCCCCATCTCCACATTGGCTCTTCCCTCATACTGTTTCATTAATTTCTAGGATCATAGGAAGCTGCCTCATGTCAAGTTGGACCATTGGTCCATCTAGCTTGGTATCACTATCCAGGCCTACCTGGAGATAACAGAGTTTGAACTTGGACCTTCCACCTTTCCCCTTTTCCTCTTCAAATGTTTGAGAGAACTTATATCAAGGAAGCATCACTCAAATCCCACGGACATCAACCTCCCCAGCCAGACATTTCATTCTGCCCACCCCTAAAGATAGCAGAAGTGTATCCCTCACTGCCAGCCTGTAAGACGTTGCCTTGCAGTCTAGTCTCCTCTCATTTTAGTCTTCATTTCCCCTCTAATCTTACATACTGCCAACTCATGAAGGCAATTTATCTCCTTCTCACTGCACAACAGATCCCAGATACATAGCTCTCTTGTAGCCCTCCTTATCAGTGTGAGGAATGTCCATATTTCCACATTACACCATCTCCTGACTTTTTCTGCAAACTGTGTACCCCAACTCTGTCACCCTTAATGTCTTTTTCTCATGGACTAGCCAAAGTATCCAAAATGCCCTTTCTTGTTTGCTCCCATTTTATGCCCATTTTATGCCCGAGTACAGCCAGCTGGTCAGTTGGTCCATCTTGCTCAGTATTACAGGCAGTGGCGCTGCACGCTGTCAAGCAGAGGTCGTTCTCAGCACTGCTACCTTCTGCTTCTATAATGCAAGATGTTGTAATTTCATACTAAAACTCTCTTCCCCTCCCCCAAACAGTACATTTCCCCCCTTTTTGTTCCACAAAGAGCTACATCTTGTGCAGGAATTGAGCAAAAATGCTTATGCTTGCATTTCTTTTTGGTTTATTCTGTTCTGCTAGTGAGGTGGAGGAGGGGTGATAAGGAGCTGCACATTGCATTTCAGCCTTGCCCGTTGGAAATTTTGTTCCATCCTCTCTCTGGCTACTGATACTTGAGTAGCATTACCCACGCTGGACTACATCAGTCTCCTCCCTGATATGTAGAATTTTCATGGAGGGTGCAGTTTTCACGTAGGAGTGCTGCCAATCAAAGTATTCTTTCCTCCCCAACCTACAAAACTCTCAGGTGACTGCCCCTGCAACACAACTGCATTGCCTCAGAGTTATGCCTGTTTGAATTGATTCTTAGTTGAGAATTAATGAGCAGTTCCTAACTTGAAAATATGTACTTTTTTTTTAAAAAAAAAAAGGGGGGGTGTCTCTAGGCATCATGGTGCCTCTTAAAAGGTCCTTCTACGTATGTAGTTTAATGGAAAAGTTCCAACATTGAGACAGAGAGAGAGAGAGAGGGAGAAAGATAAATCTATGACTTTTTCAGACATACCGGGAGAAACCAGCAATGAAGCAAGTTACTTGGCTCTTAGTTTGGCTGGGATTAAGTTTGTGGATAGAACCAAGGATTAGGAACATAGGAAGCTGCATTATACTGAGTCAAACCATAAGTCCATCTAGCTCAGAATTGCCAACACTGACTGGCAGCCGTTCCCCAGGATTTCAGGCAGGATTCTTTCCTAGCCCTACCTGGAGAAAGTGGGGATTGAACCTGAGACCTTCTGTGTGCAAAGCAGGGACTCTCCTATCACGGTATGTTTGGATTAATGTGATAGAACCTGTTGCCCTTTTCAGGAGCTGAAAATCCCTAGTTTATTTATTTATTCATTTATTTATTCCATTTATATCCCACCTTTTTTCCTCCAAGGAACCCAAGGTGGCGTACATAGTCCTTCTTCATTTTATCCTCACAACAACCACCCTGTGAGGTAAGTTGGGCGGAGAGTCTGTGACTGGCCCAAAGTGACCCAGTGGGTTTCCATGGCTGAGTGGAAACTAGAACCCAGATCCCCTGACTCCCAGTCCAACCCTCTAGCCACTACACCATACTGGCTCTAGTTCACAGCTCTTCCACCCTGAATAATACTCTCTTTGGTGCCTTGTCCTGCTGCTCCGTCCCACTTCCATCTGCCTCCTCCTAGTCCTGTCCACCCAGCTTAACCCCCCTAAGGTCCCTCAGCCCTTTTCTAGACCACCATGATGTAACCTTGTTGGCACATCCATTACTACCTTTCTTGTCCCTGCTACTCTGTTGTTCCCTGACCTTTTGTCTTATCTTAAGAACAAAAGAAGAACCGTGAGGGATCAGAACAAAGGCCCATCTACTCCAGCTTTCTATTCCCACAGTGGCCATCCAGATTCCTCTGGGAATGCAGAAGCAGGACACGAGTGCAACAGCACCCTCCTGCTCATGTCCCCCAATATAAAGAGGCATACTGCCTCTGATAGTGGATGTAATGGAATTGCCATTGATGGCCCTAACCTCCATCTTCATTGGGCCCATCTATTATTATTATTATTATTATTATTATTATTATTATTATTATTATTATTATTAAGCACCATCAGTGTACATAATAATATAGACTTCAATTATTCCAGGAAGCCACTATACTATTACTAATATCTGTCGTTTTTAAAATGTAGCTCCAGTGTTAGGCATTGGGTCACTTCTGTGCCCAGCACTGCTTCTGGCACATATTAGTATTAAATAAAGGTTGTAATAGAAGACTACTCCCACTTTCAGAGAATCTGGATTCTATCTTTCCTTGCTGTAATGCATTCTACCTTTCTCCTCTGTCTGAGAGTCCCAGAGACCTGGTTCACAAGCCTTCATCTACTGCATTATAACCCAGCACAATTCTGTTTTCTGCATGAGGGCATTTTTCTTTTAAATCTTGGGCAGTTTGACCATGGTGGTGCAAGTGCGTAGTGATAACACTGTTCTATAGTACAGCGTCTTATCTTTGTCTTGCATGGCATGGTGTCAGGGGATGGGCTGTGGTTTCGGAATCTTATCCACCCTGATGCTTACAAAAATTCAAAATGAAAAGCTGGGGTAATAGCTTGGGCTTCCAAGACCTCATTAAGTGGGGAGGGGCAGGTGTGCATGTACTCGTGTATGCACAAGGTTGGTGTAGAAGAGTTGAAAGTGACTTCAGCTAGGAAGGTAAACTGAAGAATCCACAAGAAAAGCTTTTGTCAGTCTTCAATGGGCTACATACTAGCTGCTCAAGAACTTCTATGTAGGAGAAACCATGAAATCCACATGTAATCATTGCAGATGATGATGATAATAATAATATATTTATTAACTGCCTCTCCCTCTAAATCAAGGCTGGGAACAATACTAAATAAAATGTAATACATAAAATTAGTTAAAAGAGCATATAAAACCAATACAATATTAAAATAACAACCACAGCATCTTAAAATTGCACTTATAGGCTTGTTGTTGGGTGTATGCACACCAGAAGGCCATAGTTAGGGTGACCATATGAAAAGGAGGACAGGGCTCCTGTATCTTTAACAGTTGTATTGAAAAGGGAATTTCAGCAGGTGTCATTTGTATATATGGAGAACCTGTTGAAATTTCCTCTTCATCACCACAGTTAAAGCTGCAGGTGCCCTGCCTTCTTTTAAATCTAGTCACTCTAGTATAGCTCCTGCAGCTTTAACTGTTGTGATGAAGAGGAAATTTCACCAGGTGCGACATGCATACAAATGACACCTGCTGAAATGCCCTTTTCTATGCCACTGTTAAAGATACAGGAGCCCTGTCCTCCTTTTCATATGGTCACCTAAATTCAGCATCCTAGTGTGTCCATGAAGCAAAATACAGGTAGGTGTGATCATTATACTGCAGGGTATGGCTCCCTAGTCTATGTACACAAAACAAAACACACATGTGACTGTCATGTGTGATGATTTACGTGTAGTTTCATGCTTCTTCCTACATGGAAGTGCTTTCCATGTTGAGAGGAGCTTAATATGTGAGGCAGCCCCTTAGACACACACACCCCAAAAATAAAAAGGCCATCGCTGAAGTGTTTGCTTTGGTGCAAAAGATCCCAGATTTGATCCCTGGCATCTCCAGGTAGGGTGGGAAAGATTCCTGCCTGAAAGCCAGAAGAGGCTTGGAAAATGATTAAAAAGACATGCCCCTCTCAGTGTGAGCAGTTACCTTGCTACAACAGACCAGCCCAACACACACTCTCCAACAGTAACCAGCCAGAAGCTTGCAAGCAAGGCAAGGTGGGAGATAGCCAACCTCTCGTTGTTTTACTCCAGAGTCTGGGACTTGGAGGTATACTGCCTCTGGACTTAGAGGTTCTATCTTTAGCTACCATGGTTAATAGCCATATGAGAGACTCAAGAGCATGTCACATCCCTTATTACTAAGGACAGCTTTACCTGACAGTATAGTGGGGAACTGGGCTTCCTCTTACTGTCCTTGCACTAATGTAGGGAAAGGAGCTGCGTGAAGCTTGATCTGATCCTGCACTGGTCCAGGCTTCTTATGAAGCCTGGTAAGAAAAAGTATAAGACATGCAAGTGGCCAAAGAGAGGATCTCCGTGGGAATTCCCGTGAAAGAGCTCTGCATAGGTCTTTTCCTTCCTTGTGACTAACAACACAGAATTCCGTCGTGCCAATTAAAATATATGCAATGGGATTAATTTACATAACTGCTATGGGTTGCAGAATTCAGCATTTCTGGGTGTAAAATATTAGAATATCTTGAATGCAGAATAATGTAGCTTTTATTGAAGCACATGTGGTTGTAGGTAAGATTAGGGCGAGTAGGAAATCATAGGACCAAAGGGGATGAGAAACCAAGGTGGGCTCCTTCATATACCAATCCTGCCCTTTCTTTCTGTATGTAATGACCCTGTGAGGTAGGTTAGGCTAAAGGGAGAATGACTTCCTGTCTCATTTTTGTCTTAAAACATTGACTTGAGGGGGAAGGGGGGGTCTATGTCTGATCCAGGGACTGCAAACTGGGGAAATCTTGTATACGGTAATAGCAACAATTGTTATCTTTCTTTTTTTTAATAGCAAAATTCCTGATTTGCCCCCACCAGTACATGCATGGGGGCATAGCATGTACTGGTGGTTCCTTTAAAGGAACGACAACACGAAGCTAGCATAGTGGAGAGCGCTGATGCGCTTGAGATGTGAGGTGTGTGTGAATACATTGCAATCCTGTTTCTCCCCTTTCTCTAGGCAGTGCCCCCTCCCGGGCGGAGATGGAAGCCAATGCAGCAAGCGACGAGGGTGTGCATTTCCAGAGCTACCCCTTCGACTTCCTGGAGTTCCTGAACCACCAACGCTTTGAACCTATGGAGGCCTACAACCACGAGCACGCCAAAGCAGTCGCCGCCCTTCCGTGCCCACAGCCGCAGTACGACTACACCCAGCCACCCACCACCGCCCCACCGGCCCACTTTGACCGCGTCTCCGCAGCCGTCGGTACCTCGAAGCCCAAAGCCGAAGGCCCATCCTCCTCCTCTTCCTCGGCAGCCTCGGCCGCCAACGTTCAAGTCAAGAAAGCAGAGCCAGGGGGCCCTGCACCACCACCGCAGCAGCAGCAGCAGCAGCAGCAGCAGCAACCACCCTACAGCACTCCGGCAGTGGTGCCAGCGACAGGCCAGCCTCTCTTTGACAGCACGGCAGCAGCTGCCGCTGCCGCCGCGGCCTATAACACTCCCCAGTGGGGCATCGTGGACCTTTCCGGCCACCAGCATCTCTTCAGCAGCCTCAAACGCGGGCAGGCGCCGCCCCCGGCAGCTTCCGCCGTCGCCGCCGACAGCCAGGCAGGCAAGGACGACAAGAACTACTTCCGGCGCTTGAAGTACTTCATCGACCGCCGCTTCCCGTGCGGGGTGTGCCAGAAGTCGTTCAAGCAGTCATCCCACCTGGTGCAACACATGTTGGTGCACACGGGCGAGCGGCCGTACGAGTGCACCACCTGCGGGCGCACCTACAACCACATCTCCAGCCTCATCCGGCACCGCCGCTGCCACAAGGACACGGAGGATGCCACAGCGGCCGCCAACGCCGCGGCCGCCAACGCCGCGGCTGCAGCGGCGGCCGCAGCTGCAGCGGCTGCTGCCAACGCCAACAACGCGAGCGCTGCTACGGGCGCTGAGGGAGCAGCCCACCCTCCTAGCCAGAGTGGCAACCCTCAGGCGGTGCCGCCGCCAACTGCAGGGACAGCTGCCGCGGCCCTCAGTGCCGCCATAGCTCAAGCTGAAGGCCCTTTCACCTGCTCCCTCTGCTGGAAAGTGTTCAAGAAGCCGAGCCACCTGCACCAGCACCAGATCATCCATACCGGCGAGAAGCCCTTCTCGTGCTCCGTCTGTCAGAAGAGCTTCAACCGCCGCGAGAGCCTGAAACGACACGTGCGGACCCACTCGGACCTGTTGCGGGTGCAGTGTGGGGTCTGCGGCAAGGAGTTCCGGGATGCCTCCTATCTGCTCAAACACCAGGCCACCCACGCCCCTCCTGGCACCTTGCCCCCGCGCCCCGAGTACAAGTGCGACATCTGTGGCAAGGGCTACGTGGCCCCCCAGAACCTGCTGCGCCATCGGCAGCTGCAGCATGAGGGAGCCCAGTTGGCCAAGGATGGCACTGGTGCCTTGTCCTACTTGCCTCCGGGGGCTTATCTCCTGCCACAAGACCCGCAGGCTACCAGCTCCGATGGAGACACCAAGCCCACCTCGTACGGGCTCCTGGGCGCCCATCCGCTGCTGGTGGGAACAGCAGCAGGCAAGAATTTCTGCTGCGGAATCTGCGGCCGCGGCTTCGGGCGGCGGGAGACGCTGAAGCGGCATGAACGAATCCACACAGGCGAGAAGCCCCACCAGTGCGCCGTGTGCGGGAAGCGCTTCCGCGAATCTTTCCACCTCAGCAAGCACCACGTGGTGCACACCCGGGAGAGGCCCTACAAGTGTGAGATCTGCGGGAAGGTTTTTGGCTACCCGCAGAGCTTGACCCGGCACAAACAGATCCACCGGCTGCAGCTGCCTTGCTCTTTGCCCCCCATGGGGCCCTCGCTGACGCCCATGGGGCCTTCGCTGCCTCCGCCCCCCGAGGGGCTGACCTACGGCTGCTCCGACTGCGGAGAGCGCTTTCCCGACCTCTTCCACGTCATGAGCCACAAGGAGGTCCACGTGGCTGAGAAGCCGTACCCTTGCGACGTCTGCGGGAAGTGCTTTGGGTTCATCGAGAACCTCATGTGGCACAAGCTGGTCCACCAGGCGGCTCCGGAGCGGCTGCTGCCCCCGGATGAAACGGCCGCTGCCGTGGCCCCCCTGGAAAACGGGCTGGCCGGCGGCGACAACCTGACGTCCTACGAAGACCACCACCCCACCTTGCCGAGCGGGGAGCGCTTCTCCTGCTCCATCTGCGGCCAGACCTTCAAGCATTTCCTGGGGCTCGTGACTCACAAGTACGTGCACCTGGTGCGCCGCACCTTGGCCTGCACCGTCTGCGGGCAGAGCTTCGCGGGGGCCTACGACCTGCTGCTGCATCGCCGCACCCACCTGCAGAAGCGCCACTTCTCCTGCCCAGTCTGCGGCAAGCGCTTCTGGGAGGCCGCCCTGCTGATGCGCCACCAGCGCTGCCACACCGAGGAGCGCCCGTACCGCTGCGCGGTCTGCGGCCGTGGGTTCCTGCGCTCGTGGTACCTCCGCCAACACAAAGTGGTGCACACTGGCGAGAGGGCCTACAAGTGCGCCCTCTGCAACAAGCGCTTCGCCCAGTCGTCCAGCCTGGCCGAACATCAGCGCCTTCACGTCGTTGCCCGGCCCCAGCGCTGCCCGACGTGTGGCAAGACCTTCCGCTACCGCAGCAACCTCTTGGAGCACCAGCGGGTGCACCTGGGCGAGAAGGTCTACCGCTGCGACCGCTGCTCCAAGAGCTTCTTCTACCTGTCGTCCATCCTGCGCCACCAGCGCTCCCACGACGCAAAGCGCGAGTTGCGATGCGGAGCCTGCCTCAAGCTCTTCAAAGACCCGAAGTATTTCAGCAAGCACCTCCAGGCCCACCAGGGCGGGCGGCCCTTCAAGTGCAGCACCTGCGGGGAAGCCTTCTCCAACACCTACGGCCTCAAGAAGCACCGCCACATCCACAAGATGGAGCGCTTCGCCGCCATGGGGGCCCACAAGGATCAGCCCTAGGGTTGGCGTGGCGGCAGAATAGATGGGCCGTCCTTTTGCTGGTACTCTTGGGTGGGAAATGAGGCTAGTTCCGGGCTGTTGCGAGCCAGAAGGGCAGGGGGTTCCATATATAGTAGGTAAGATGTGCTTGTCGGCAGCGAGTTGCTACACTTGGGGGATGGATTTGGGAAGAAGAGTCATCAACTCAGAAGAGCAAGGGAGTTGGGACGAGCCATGCAGAACTAGGGATGCAGAGCAGGAGGGGCTTAAGTAGCAAGAGGCAGCTGCCGGCTAGCCTGCTGGATCTCTAGTCCTCAAAACAAACGGCTATTGTCCTGACCACCCTGGGTTCCCTAGCTTAAATGGGTTGGGGGAGCTGTCTGTCAGTGAGGGGACCCTTTCCTACCAAGCAGTGGTAGGGGGATGGACATTCCTTGCTTTTCCTTGGTGAGTGGGAAGAAAAGACTGGAATGGTGCTGGTGGAATGACAGTGTTTCTGTTTGAAGCCTACATCTTGAAACGGAGCAGCCGCCCGCCTCACTTCCCATTTTCAGGAAGAGATGGGGCTTCCATTCCCCTTTACCTAGAATGGAACATTAGAGCTAATTCATACGTTTGGGGACAGGGTAGGACAGGACGTGGTGCAGTCTCCAAGGAGGGCGCGCCAGACTTTTCTATGAACGCAGCCGCCTGATCTCTGCCGGGCGGGCCCTTCTTCCTTTCTGAGGAAAGTCGCGGATTTGCCTGCTTTCTTCACATTTATAAGGACAATAGGCTAGCTATCATCTTCTTAGGACCTTGGGAACTAGTGGGACGTGGCTGCTGACCGTTTTAATCAGGACCTGAATAGAACATCAGAGAAGCCTGCTTGAACTGTGTTCTCGAATATGGTGCAATATGGCCAAGGTGCCACTGCACCATGAACTCCCTACCTACCTTCCTGCCTCCGGTATAGAACCAGTTTATGATACCTCGGGAGGATCACGAACCTTACTGCTCTCTCACATTAAAAACAGCAACAGCTCCCTGCTCACAGAAAACGAGCAAGTCTGGAAGAAGGGTTCTAGCCTAGCCTTCTCCCTGACATGCTAGCTTTCCACATAGAGAGAGTGTTGAATGTGAAAGAGCATTCAGACATGTCGTTCCCCCATATGCATCCTGAAGTGGTGCGGTCCTGGGTGGACTACTATGTGCTCTTCCTTAGTATTCGAATTGGCTCTCAGAAGGTGGACAGGAAGAACAACAGCACACTGGCTGGCCTCCGTTAAAACTGTGGCATGGGCCCCTTCCCCCTTGAGTTAGTCCTTGGTGCCTCTTCCTCTGTGCCCCCGAATGCTAAAATTCTTTCATAAGCCGCCTGTAGATTATCTGCCATCGGAGCGTAATGCCTTCCCCTGAGCTAGGAATAGAGCAGTCCTGGGACATGAGCTGTCCTCGGGTCGTCACCCATATAACAGGCTAGTTCCCCTTGTTTGTATTATCTCCCCTCCCCAACCTCAGGATTGGGTATGAAGCTGAGAGAAAAGAAAGAAAACTTAACTGGTAGTTCTACATCCCAGTATTGAAATGCTTCTTCAGCTGCCCAGCACATCCCACGGTTCACCCGCGTTCCCGGCCGGTGCCCATCCCTTTCTTAACCAGCACTTAATTTGACGTGCCCCCACATCAAATTAAGTGCTGGTTAAGTAGTCTGGAGGTAGAATACCCCATGGTAGCATTGTCATCCCCAGTCTTATCATGGACCTCTCCCACCCCTGAAGCAGGAACGGGAATCCCTTGCTAATTCTCCAGCTTCTCCCTGTGCCTCCCCAACGCCCTCTCTCTGCCTCTTCTGCCCTTCAGTAAATGGCGTAGGATACGATGCACATCTGGACAGGCAGGAGGGGAAGCTCATTTACTATGTGCGACCAAAGAGTTCTAAAAGCATGCCCCCTTGTGGACAGTGGACACCATGCAGGTGATTCCCCTCTCCACCCCGCTGCCTTTGTGATCCAAGCTGGCCTACATATAGTAGACAGTTGTGATGGGGAGACCTTCTTGCTTTTCCATTCTGGCAAGGTCAGACGATGCCAACTTTTCTTTTCAGGTGGCAATGCCAAAGGTGCCTCCTTGCCATTTCTGGTCTACCATCCCCATGTCCACATCCCTGGTTTCCTACCGTGGTGAGTGGCAATCCCAAGTCTATACGGACCCAAAGATGCATTATTATTTCCGCGTGGTTGTCCAGTGCCTGGAACAAGAGGGGAAAGGGGGACGTTGCCAAAGTTGCAGGGTTGGTTGTAGGTTAGAGAACCATGATAGAAACAAGAGTCCACTGGGTGGGGATATTCCTTAAAGGAAGCCCTGCAGCATTTAGTGGTTGAAATAAACTATTTAAACAGGCTAGAAGCATGACGAAGAGCGTGAAGAAGAGAAGGGGGATGGCCTCCGTTACGCCACAGTTCCCTTGTTGGGTCGACTCAAGGACAACTCTTTTGTCCCTGTTGAGTCAGGCCCAGTGAGACTAATGTCTGACCGACTGAAATACTACTGACTAATGTCCTGCCTCCAGAAGTGGCTAATATTGGATGTTCCTTTTCTTGTTTTATCTTTATACTAAAGTTTAATGGCCTGAACTTGTAGCTGAAATTCAGTGGATTCTTCCTATGGTCGTGGCTATACTTCTGCCTGCCTTATATGGAAACCGTTTTTTTTTCCCATATAGAATTTCCCCTCCCTGACTTCATAATTTGCAAGTAGAGCTGACTTTAATATTAGATTCTCTCTTCCCTCCCCACCCCCAAATTTATGAATACAGGACACCCTGTTTATACTATACTCGCTTTGTAGGGTCAGCTGCTTCTACATTTAGTTGAGCATTGCTTCCTTTGAAAGAAGTGGTAGCCCTGGAACTGATAACCTGTTCTCACACTAACTGCCATTATTTGTTTATGTCATCCACCTTTTAACCTGAAAAAAAATGAGTTCACAACAACTAATCCGATAGATGATGTGTCTGTTGAACTGCTTAACTGTAGCTTCCTAAATGGACGATGGAAAACAGACGGAAGAAATAAGTTTTAGGCGCTCTCAGGTGGCCTAAGAGAACATACTATTTTCTAAAACCACTAACAGTGCAGTCCTATACACGTCTACTCAGAAATAAGCCCTACTGAGTTCAATGGGGCTTATTTCCCAGTTAGCGAATATAAGATTGAAGCCTAACTGTCTGCTTTTGGAGACAAACATAAGGGATTTCCAGAGTTGTTGTTTTTTAGAACAATTTACAGGCCTAAAATGTCGGGAACAAATTTCAGGATTGGTTACGACACTGACCTGCCTGTTTCAAACACAAAATTGATGCTGATATATTCAGCCAGGCCTTGATTACTATTTAAGAATGGAGGCCTGTTTCTTATAGATGAGAAAATGTAGACTGACTCTCCTAAGTTTGTTCTAAAACTTTTCTGACCTCATTTAAGAGGAATTAGTTAACCTTAACACACTTTAATTACCTTTCTGTACTCACAATCAGGACATTTGGAAAGTGGCAAAAAAGGGGTCCCCTGCTCCCCACACCCTTTTAGCTTATTCTTACAGATAAAAAGGATTTGCGTGCAAAATAGCTGCCTCTCCTTTTCTAGCCAAATATTTAATGGCAGGGAGAAGGCACAGAGTCTTTCCTAGGAGGGGCTCACCTGACCGCTGATACTTACCGCAAATAAGGTTTGCACCCATTCTTTGTTCTAAGAGTTGTTTGATTTGTCCAAATGTTCTTTTCTATCCTTCATTGTGGTTGGGTTTTGCTAGCTGGTGCAATGTGAAATTACCATGCACCCTCGGAAACATACTAGAAAAGAAGCCAACTAGGACCCCCAGTTTATCTGGAAGGGTTGAAGGGGGGTGTCTAGTAGATTTGAGAGTAAGAGCCCCAGGAGGCAGCATTCTTTGGCTTGAGTTCTGTGGGAAGTGCTTAAGGACTAGTGGGTTGAAGAGATGGGTGGTTCTGGGTTTTAATTCTGGTTGGGAAATGGAGGGTTGTTGTTTTTTTGAAGACCCAGCTGGTTTGGAGTATGTGATCAGAAGTTGCCAGCCATCCTTCCCAATGCACTGCTCTGCCCCTTACAATCTTGGATGGACGCTCAGCCCCAAGGTGTACATCACTAGGATGCTGGTGTCGTGCAGAGCCCCATCAACCCCCAACGCCTTGTCTGCTGTGTACTGGACTTGTGAAGCAGAGGGCAGGGAAGGTACTCCTATCTTTTCCTAGCATCAGACCTGACTCTTTAAGATGCCACGCAACCATCTTAGAACTTAATCAGCCCTCCTGTTCTTTGGGGAACATGGATTCTTTTGCTTCTGACAGCGGCTGATGTTTTCTCTCACTCTCGCACGCATCCCAAACTGGGAGATGGACATTTTTGAGACTGGACTCGAAACACCTCCAGACTGGACTCAAAACATCCCCAGACCAGTAACCGTTGCAAACTCCGAATGTAGAGTTGTGCTACTGATAGGACCCAACCCATCGTGATCATGTTAGCAGATGACTTTTTATATTAATACAGATATATAAATACATTTATATATAAATACTTCTTTTCTAACTACCCCTTTCTCCCATTGGCCACAAAGTGCAGGAAGTGCAGTTCTTTTGGTGCCAAGATGATAACGAGTCCCTATGATAACGTGTACTAAAATATGTATAGGACCCTGTCATTGTCCATGCAGCTGATGGGCCTGGACCGATAACCCGTCCCCTCCTCCCTCGTTGTACCCCTTGGGAATTGTACAGCGTGTGTTTTTCTCAGTCAGGGGTGGGGGGACGGGAGCGTGTTTGTGTTTTAAACCAAGCAATTGTTTTAAAAGTGTTTGATTTACGATGTACAGACTAAACAAACATTAAAAAAAATGGAAAATGTATGTGCTATGCATTGGACAGGGGCCAGGTTTGCTTATTTTGTCAAGTGTTGGTGTGAAGGGATCTTCCCTTTAAGAATCCAGATGGCTAGACCATTGGAAAGGGCTTCCTGAGATATTAGGACCATGTGAGCTTGCTGTCGGAGTTAGAAGCCGAGCCTAAGAACAGGAGGGCTCATGATCTTCAAAAAATTGGAGCAAAACCAGCAATAACAACAGAAAATGACCACAATTGACAACGTAGGCTTGTTGCAGTTCAAGTTTCTGAGTCAAGCTGGGCTGTGTAGAAGGATGTCTGTCAGCCATCTTGAACAGTGTCCTCTAGTGAGGAGAAGGCTTTTATTGCCCATTCAGAGTTTCCTCAATCAATCAGAGGACATGGGATGGAGCACCTCTGTACACAGAGAGGTTATATGAGGTACCTTGAACACTTGGGCTTTCGCTGTTCAGCTCAGAGGTTTCTGGTGAACATGAGCACAGCTGCCTGACACTCTCAGTAAGCAGAAATGGGCAGGTTGCAGGACGTGTGGCGGAAGCTCACTACCATTTTTTAAAATAAAAATGTTCAGTTGAACCTTAGCAACAGCACATTTCTGAAGGAAATGAGAGCGATGGCCAGCCACCTCCCTTTTCTGCCAGCCTTGTCCCTGGAATTGCAGGAGGAAGAGGAGGATGAAACCGGGAGAAGCAAGGTTTTGCAAACACGCCCAAAATGCAACAGAAATCTCAGAACTGTCATACAAATTCAGAAGTTGCTCTTGAAATTTTGAGGCAAGAATCAACTTGCCAAATGACATACTTGTGTGGATTTTGTCCCTCGGAGGGGTGGTGGTGGCATACAATCCATAAATTGGATAACTTTCAAGTAATTTAAATTCAGCATATAAAATAAATGTTTTGCAGACAAATTCAAATTGGGGAAATTTGCTTGGGGAAATCTTCCCCTCCCCATAAAGCTATAGGAAGCCTTTTATACCAGTTCAGAGTATTTGTCCATGTAGTCTTCTGTTGTCTACTGGACTTTCCACTACCTGCTCCTTCTAGGGTGGGGAGCGTTTTTCAATCCAGGGGGCCAAGATTCCACCCTGCCAGATCAATCCTGCAGCCCAGATGATTTGCACCCTCTCCCTACTAACTTGGGAGTGTGTCCCCCTTTTTTGCTTTTCCCTGTGCAGAAAGAGCCATGGAGAAAAGGACTTGCCCAGTACTTGGAAGAGTGACTCCCCCTGGGGCTATCCGAGTCACCGGCTTAATATGTCACAAGCAACATCCCCAAATATCCCCTGTCTGATCAGAAACAGCAGCAAGGATTCCTTTCTCCACTAGCCTCCAGGGGGTGGGGTTAAGGAGGGATCCTCCATGGGTCAAGGTTCCCTGTCCCTGTGCTACCTGCTCCTTCTATTTAGAGGTGCCTGGAAATGAATCTGGGACCATGTGCATGCAGATCAGGTTCCCTACCACTAAGCTGCCTTCCATTCTGTTCGTTTCAGCTCACCTGCAGGACATCAGGCTCAGCAGAATACTGCATTTGGTTCTCACTTGCTCCTAGTACCTCCCGTATTCAAGAGGGGCTTGGAGAATATTATTGGCATCTGGAAAATGCCAGAGAGTTCCTTTACACTTCTTGCACATCCTATTTGTCTAACCTTCATACCACAGAACCTTCTGTGATGTTCCACTTCGAAGGAGTTGCCTTAAAAAAAGAAGTCTATCTGCCCTCAAAAATGGTGCATAGGTCCAGATGGTAACTCAAGGTACTCTGGGGGAAAAAAGGCTTGAAGTGCTGATTGCATTGCGGTCATGTTTTGAATCGTGAGACTAGTACAATACACCCAGCTCAACCAGTGAAGTCCATTTGTGCTGTGTATGAAAAATGGCCTTGAGAATCTACCCTTGGAAGAGGCCACAGAGCAGCCTTCCCTATGCCAGCGCCCTCCAGATATGTTGGACTACAACTCCCATCATCTTCCAGCCAGCACATCCACTGGCTTGATGGCTCTGAATGAAAGTTATAGGCCAAATGCATTTGGGAAGGCACCAGACTGCAGATAGTATCTTAAAGGGTTTATGTCGCAAGTGTACAATGAGAAATGCAGAACCGAGAATGCTTTGTTTTAAAAATATACAGTGGTTTCATAACCTTATCTCAGATATGGTGAACGGCAGTTTACAGTTGATTAAAAAGCACAAGATAGAGATATCTAAATTGATAAAAAGTAGATCTGCCTGGATGTCTAAGGCAGATTTTAGAGGACATTTGTTAGGTGATACAGCAAGGAGCCTCAAGACTTTTTTCCTTTAAAGTTTTCCAGGAGAATTATGAATATTCACCAGTGTTTGGCATGAAACGTTTGTTTAAAAAATTGCTTTCGGTTTGCAAAGAAGAATGTCATGAATCATTATTTGCTTGTGAACAATGACTTTTGAAAATATTTTATTTCTCGCTTTGGGTATTTGCTGACAATATTTACAAGACTCTGAGACCTTTTCCCTAAAATCCTTTCCATGCAACTTGCTTCAGTGGTGGCACAACATAAACAAATCTCTAATTTTTTTCTTTATTTACTTACAGTATTTGCCAAATACAGTTTTGTTTTTTAAAAAAATCATTTTAAATATACCCTCTTGAGGGTGGGGACACACTGAAAAATGGATGGATGGTGGTTGCTACAAACAGGGCCATGCATATTCTGCTAAAGAAAACCCAATTTTGTGCCAACATAGTTCAATTTTTGGTGTCTAACAGCACAATCCTATATATGTCTAGTCAGAAGCAAGTCCAATTGAGTTCAATGTGGCTTATGCCCAGATAAGTGGCCCAAACCACACAAATTCTAGCAATTGTGTAAAACTACACAAATTAAGAAATTTGGAGATAACTTGCGCACTTCATATAATATATTTCCCCCCTCTTAGTAGGAAGGAGGGGACGCCTATACAAGGCAGTGGCTACTAGAAATTTTGCCTAGGTTCCCCTCCACCCATTGCCCCATTTCAAGGTTTTGACCAGTCATTAGCCACATATTTTCAGATCTCTCTTCATTAGCTCTGTTGAGATATAGCGCCAAACCAAAAATGAAGTTATTTTATTCACAGGTTAATTCCAAACAAAAAGAAGCCCTAAAATAGGCTTAATTCAGATAAAACAACAAACTATGGTTTGGTGTTATATGAATGTGCCTCAGACTTGCACACTTTCTCATCCACCCCAGATATTCCAGTTTCCTTCCACAATTCCTGGTTCTTGGCAAACTATGGTTTACCCCAGGAATGGTCAGAAAGCAGTTCTCCAGGTCTTTTGGACTTCACCTCCCAGCATTTCTGACCATTGGCCAGGCTGGCAGTGGCTTCTGGGAGCTGATGTCTAGAGAGTTACTTTCTGCCCATTCCTGGTTAACACAACTCATCCCACAAACTGAAATTAAAAACAACAATTTGTAATCTCCAGGTCTGGTTTACAGGCAGTCTCGTATTTGTTGATAATCAGGAAGTGCTAGGAGAGAAGCCTGAGGCTTGCTCATAAAACATCAAACCACATCATAGGGACTAGAAGCTTGCTGTTTTCTAAAAAGGTAAACAATGAGATTCTTAGGACACTGAATTCAGCACCCACTACAGCAGTGGTGGAGTAGGATCCACAGTTCTGCCCATAGCTACAGTGTTCCGTCTCCCCATGGAGGACTCCCTCCTAAAAAGTCATTGTGGCTTGGCACTCCATAATTCTTTCTCCATTGCTTTACCACCACGTCTCGTGCCCTCCTGCCCATGAAGCCGGCGGTGCTTGGCAAAGTTGGAAGAGTTATTGAAACGGCGGCAGCAGACAGCGCACTCAAAGGGCTTCTCCCCAGTGTGCAGTCTCCGGTGAGTGGCTAGGGCCGAGCTCTGCGTGAACCGCTTGCCACAGACCCCGCAGCCAAAGGGCCTTTCACCCGTGTGTACCCGCAGGTGCTCCTTCAGATCTGTGGCACGACGGAACTGCTTGGGGCACGCAAAGCACAGGAAGGGCCTGGAATCGAATGATGACTGGGAGTGCTGATCGTAGGGCTCAGGTTCTTGGAAAGGGAAGCAAGGGGTAGGGATGCCCTCTTCTTCCCAGTGCTGAGTGGTGCTTCCTAACTGGTCTTGTAAGGAGTGCTTGCTGGGGGATGCAGAAATATTGTAAGGCAGAGAACATGGCTCAGGACTCTCCAGTTCCCAGGAAGAAACACTGTCTATGGGACAGCATCCTTCAAATTCACCCCTTTCTCTTGTCAGCCCCATACTGGGCTCTTCCCAGGCCAGAGCATTGCCCCTGTCAGGACCGGTCCAAGAAGACACTTTTCTTCCAAGAACATTCATCTTTTCTGGGATGCACACCGGAAAGCCCACCTGCTTCTCCTTGTTGCTGCCACCATCTTGTCTCAGCTCTCTGAAGTGGCCAGTGCCATTTTGTCTCAGGCCATTGGCAGCATCTCCGTGCCTGCCATTTTGTCTTAGCTCCGAGACACTGATGTCCCTGCTTTGATTCAGTCCACCGACATGGCTTCCCCCTTTCTGCCTCATATCCACATCGACACTCTCCCCACTGCTATGCTTCAATCCTTTGAGGTAGCCTCCGTTTGGCCTCCTTACTAAATAGCCCCTGACTCCGCTCTCTTGACTCGGCTTGTGAATATAGGCCCTGTTGCCACTGACTAGCAAAAGGCCTTTTCTGCAGCCACTGCCATCTGGCTGTAACCTCCCACCGTGGCTGTCCGTGCATTGCTTCTGTTCTCCCTGAGTGTGGCTTCCCCCTGCTCTATTTTGCCTCAGGCCTTTAGCGTGATTATCGCCGCTAACATATTTCAGCCGCCTGAAGCTGTGACCATTTTGAGTCACCCCTTGGCCATGGCTACAGTCACCATTTTCTCCAAGGCCATCAGCATGACCTTTGCTTTCACCTGCCTGCCTCATACCCTTAATGCCAATACCTCCTTGGTTACCTTGCCTCATTTCAAGGTTAGCGCCCCAATTAGCATCATCTTGCCTTGGTCCCATTCGTTTAAAATGGTCCACACCATCACCAGTTTGCCTTAGGCTATTACTGTAATTGCCATCTTGCTGTAGCCTACTATTGTGAGGATTGTTTTGCTTCCCTTTGGGGTCTCGGTCCCTCTTGTTCTCACCTTCCCTCAGTTCTTTGATGATATGGCAGCCATTTTGTCTTGAAAGGAGGCCGTGGCTTAGATTGCAGCCATCTTGCCCTTCAGCCGGTTGGCTCCACTTCAGCCCAGGAAGAAGGCCACAGTCTTTCCCATCATCCCTTTTATCGCTGTAATCAAACGGTTCGCCATGGATACGCTGGTGCTTTCGGAAGTTAGAGCCATTGTTGAAAGACTTAAAGCAGACCCCGCAGCGGAAGGGCCGCTCCCCAGTATGAATGCGCATGTGGCCAGAGAGCACTGAGCTCTGCGTAAAGCGCTTGCCACAGATGCCACATCCGTACGGCCTTTCTCCTGTGTGCACCCGCTCATGATCGCGCCGGTCCGAGGCCCTCTTGAAGCGCTTGGGGCAGAAGGAGCAGCTGTAGGGCCTCTCGGACGGGAGGGCCAGGGCCTCTGTGTTGCCAGGCAACCAGCTCTGGGGCTCTAAAATGAAGCCTTTGCACCCCTGGCATTGCGGGACCTGCCCCTGGGGACCAGCAAGGTCTTTCTGGCATAGGGGGCAGACGGTGGGCGTTACTGGTCCTGTCTCTTCCTTCACTGTAACCAGTTGGATCTCCATCAGCAAGTCCACACCAGCAAAGTGCTAACTTCACAGCATCGGCCTCTGGAGAAAGCAGAAAATGAAACAATGTAAACAGTGGAGAGCAGGTCAGATGAAACGAAATAAAATCCAGTAGCCAGTGCTCAGGTTATAGGGAGAGAAGGGGAGAGCTGGCCTCCTTTCTTACTGGTTTTGAAAGCTAACTGAGGTGGAAGGACTCAAAACATGATCTGGCTAAAATCTGAAGGAATTGGCTTGTGATTTCTTTTCTTCCCCCATCATAATTTAAACATGTTTGAGTCAGCCTTCTCCAACCTGTGTTGGACTACAACTCCCAGCATCTCTTAGCCAGCTGGGGCTGATGGGAGTTCTAGTCCAAAACATCTGGAGGAGGACACCATGTTGCAGAAGGCTCCTCTATGCCCAGGGATATAGGAATCCTTAGTACCTACATCTGGTGATGTCCCACCTTCCCAGGGAACTCTACTATCTCCCAGCTCTACCCTAATTTTTTCAGGAGCTGTGGACCACTGAACCCGACCACCTCTGCTCTCTAAAACAACTTCTCCTTCAGAATGACCCTACCACCACCCTTACACACATAAAACCAGCAGCATCTGACTGTCTTATTCCCCTCCCAAGGGACCCAGGAATCCTAGCTCTCTGGACTTCACTGTGTTCCCAGTGCTCCTAGGCAGGCAGGCACGCCCCACCTCCAAATGCCTGCTCCACATCGCCAGTTAGACACTACTTGCTTCCTTCCCTGATAACCCAAGGCAGCTAAATGGAACCTCCAGGTAAAGAGGCAGTATACCTGAATAGGAGATGCTTGGAAGCCAAGAACAGGTCCAACTGGCCATCAACTTTACCAGGCCCTGCTTATGAGCACCCAGGTAAATCCAGCTAGCCGGTAGACTATAGGGAATTTCTCTCTGACCTAGCAAAGAGATTTTTAATCTGTGCCCCCTAAACCTTTCCCTGTCCCCCCACATACAAATCCTGCTCTAACTCCCCGAACCAGTTTTGTAGCCCCATTCTACCAACCCCAAAAGGTGCCTTGGCCCCCTCAAGTGCTCTACCCAGTCGCTTATGCCACCAGGTCTAGGCCAGCCTTCCCCAACCAGGTGCCCTCCAGATACGTAGTCCAACACACCTGGAGGGCACCCAGTTGGGGAAGTCTGATCTCGCTACCTCGGCTCCCAGCTCTGTATCCCCCAATCCTCCCCACTTCCAGAGTGAACCCAGGCGTCCCGGCCCCGTTCCCCCACCACCCCCGATGCCCTCTCGTCCTCCCTGAAGCCGTGCTCCTTAGACCGGAGAGAGTCCGGAGAACAAAAGCCCGGAGCTGGGCGAGTACAGCAATCGGCGCGGAGCAGCAGGAGACCGGCTGGCGGCCAGGCTGGATCGGGGCGGCTCCATCCCTCCTCTTGCGTGCCTTCGGCAAGCCCGCCCCGCTTCTTCCGATCCACTTTGGGCTCTTTGTCCCCGCACTGGCATGCGAGCCCCGGCTCATCCCTCCCCGGGCTTTGCACCGCTCCTTTCCGCCCCTTCTGCAGTGTGGAGCCTCAGCTGTACCTGTTCCATCCAGTCCGGAAGATTTCTGCCCCCCCGGTTCCTTTCCAACTTTTAGCTTCCTTCAGCCGGGGAAGCAGCAGTTCGGAAAAACTCCCCTCCCTTCCCCCGCCTCGATCTCCGTCTCCTCTTTCTGCCCATTCTCTTCTTCCCTAATGTGCGCCTCCCCTTTAAATGCAACCCAAAGGACAATTAAAGGGAACTGCGAGGTTGTTTCCTCTTTTTTTGTCTGCCGTCAAAAAGACAAGCTAAACGACAACTTCTTCTTCTACAATTTAAAGACACAGCCACTCTTGTGAAGTCGGAGGAGAAAGTCTGCCGTGCTCCCCAACAGATGTTGATGCTATCATTCAGTTTAGTTCAAATAGAAATTAGTGGACCAATAAACCATGATAAATTAAATCAGGATCGTTAAACGCATTGTACTATTAAAAGCGCTACAAGAAATTATTATTATTATTATTATTATTATTTATTTATATAGCACCATCAATGTACATGGTGCTGTACAGAGTAAAACAGTAAATAGCAAGACCCTGCCGCATAGGATATATTATAATAATAATAATAATAATAATAATAATAATAATAATAATAATGGTTTCAACATCCCCAAAAATCTAAATCTTACAGGTCTTTCTGCAATCTGGCACCTTCCAGGTGTATTGGACTACAAGTCCCATTAGTCCCAGCCAGCAGGGCCAATGGTGCCAGGTTGAGGAAGACTTGGCAATGGGATGGAATTTATCACGACAGTCAAAATATTTATTTTTGTATTATTATTATTATTAGTAGTAGTAGTAGTAGTAGTAGTAGTAGTAGTAGTAGTAGTAGAAATATTGCATTATAGGGTTCCATTCCCTGAATGGGCAGAATAAAGCTGCAAGTTTTACACTGCAAAATGTGAGTTGGGAAAATACATATTGTAAAAATAAGAATAATATATGCTAAGGTTCCGGAAAAAGTTTACATTTAAACAATTTCATCGTGAACATTTAAAATGTCCATTATGTCTAAAAACTGGGTGGAGATGGGGGCAAAAATTGTAGAATGCCTTGGTTGTTATAGTTGTTTTTAAATGGATGTCTGTTTTTGTTTGAATGTTATGCTTTTTATGATTTTAAATTTTGTATGTTTCTTTTTAATGTTCACTGTTTTTAACTTTTGTAAACTGCCCAGAGAGCTTCGGCTATGGGGTGGTATATAAATGTAAATTATTATTATTATTATTATTATTATTATTATTATTATTATTATTATTATTATTATTAAAATATTCCTCATGAGCTTTTATCAAATGCTGAGAGGTTTTATTTTATAAAACTTTAACTAGGAAAAAAACATATAGCAATAGTAAAATTCAAGGTTGGCTATTGAAATTAGCAGTTCAAAACAGATGTGGGATTTTCAACAATAAGAATTTGATCAGAGGGACTCCTTCCCACAAGAAATAGTATCAGTCTAGCTGGTAAAATGAAGTGTGGCTGCTGTGATCCTTACCTTAGCTTCCTGGAAAATGCTCCCCTTCAACACCAAATGCATAGGGCCTTAGTGTGGGTTAGTGATTAGAAGGAAAGCTTTTTGCATATGGTCAGAGATGCCATCTTCAGTCAGCTTGCATGAGAAGTACCAGCAAATACATTATATATTGGACACTCAAGGACAGCTCCATGTGTTATGCAGCAAAAGCAAATTTTGAACAACAGCTGTACATCCTTGAACACCTGTAAACATGCCATCATCTAGTTCAGTCCACACCCCCACACCCCTGCTAGAGTAGATTTAACAATCTGCAACAACTACTGTCAAGCCAGAATCTTAGCCTGTAAGATTTGTCTTTCCACTCTAGATTGGGAAGCATGATATCTTCTGATCAGCCATAGCTAGTATATTCATCCAAATGATTATTCTATATTGGTGTTTATTTGCTGTGCACCATTTTGCGCTCAGTTTTTCAAAAGGCAGAATATGAACTTCCAAACATGTCAGCTTTTATTCCACCCTCACCTGGAGTGAGGGTGGAATATCAAGAGAAAATCAAGGGAGAAAAATCAAGATTCTGGTTAAGATTTCAATGAGATGTATAGGCCATGTTAGCAAAGATTTTCCATGTTCAAACCTATGCCTCCCTCGATGCTTTATATTCCAGTACCTCTGCATGACAGCAAACAATTATAACCTGCTTTAAAAATAACACAAAATAATAAACATTCTAAGTTTTCTAAAAATACAAATGTTGAGTTCAGGAATTTTTTTTGATGTGACTGAGGAAGTTCATGCATCATGTTATTGATTTGCTTGTTTTGAATATTAAGCCAGATTCTTGACATTTACTTGGATTTTCTTTTATTTCTGGTACCTAAAAGAACACGTTCAGTGTACATCTCCCTCTTCCAGCAATGAAACCTCTTTAGAGGAAGTTGCCTTCAAGGGCAGCCCATCCATACAGGCAAACTACATGGTCACCTAGGCCGCCATGTTCAATGAGGCGCCACATTCAAGGGGGGGGGGGGAGAGGAGGGGATACAAAAAAAAAACCTGACAAACAAAAATGAAAATTTCTTGTCTATTTTATCTGATCTCAGAAACATCTTTGGACCAACCCCCCCCCCCCCACACACACACATAGTTATGACTCTGTTTTAAAAAATACACTTTAAAAGAAAACATTAAATGCAAAATAGGGGCAAAATGTTTCTCAGTTTACCAAAAATCTCAGCCTAGATTTGCCCTTGTTGTTGTTTATTCGTTCAGTCGTTTCCGACTCTTCGTGACTTCATGGACCAGCCCACGCCAGAGCTTTCTGTCGGCTGTTGCCACCCCTAGCTTCCCCAAGGTCAAGTCTGTCACCTCCAGAATATCATCCATCCATCTTGCCCTTGGTCGGCCCCTCTTCCTTTTGCCTTCCACTTTCCCTAGCATCAGCCTCTTCTCCAGGGTATCCTGTCTTCTCATTACATGGCCAAAGTACTTCAGTTTTGCCTTTAATACCATTCCCTCAAGTGAGCAGTCTGGCTTTATTTCCTGGAGTATGGACTGGTTTGATCTTCTTGCAGTCCAAGGCACTCTCAGAATTTTCCTCCAACACCACAGTTCAAAAGCATCTCTCTTCCTTCGCTCAGCTTTCCTTATGGTCCAGCTCTCGCAGCCATAGGTTACTACGGGGAATACCATTGCTTTAACTATGCGGACCTTTGTTGTCAGTGTGGTGTCTCTGCTCTTAACTATTTTATCAAGATTTGTCATTGCTCTCCTCCCAAGAAGTAAACGTCTTCTGATTTCCTGGCTCCAGTCAGCGTCTGCCCTTGGGGGATGCCTATTGCATGGTTCGCTAGGACGCCAGTTGCTGGCCGCTAGTCTAGTGCTGCTCCTGGTTGCCTTAAACAAAGTTAGACCATTGGTCCATGTGACTTTGCTCTCCAACATTTCAGGCAGGGGTCTTTCCCAATCCTACCTGGAGGTGTCAGGAATTGAACCTGCGGCCTTATACACGCCAAGTGTGTTCTCTACCACTGAGCTTCAGCCCATCCCCTAACCTCTCAGACCCTCCTCGCTATGGTCAAGGCGATCAACCGATCTCCAAGACCTTGCCAACAGCCCCGCTTGCATGTTTTAAAGCTACGTAGTTGAAAGGCACTCTTCTCAAGGCCAACAGAAGGCTCACTCCCGGTCAACGGATCTACAAGATAGAAGTAAGCACAGCATCACTTTATTTACGTCGCACGCACAAAGACGAACCGAAACCCCAGAGAATTATTTTTAATTAATAATAATAAAAAAAGAGGACACACATAGATTCACACTAAATATGAAGTTGAGGGAACATGATCCAGGGATCTCCCTGGCAAGCTTTGGAGGTGCCGGTCCGTCCGGCACCTTGGAACACATGCCTGTATATCAGTCTCTCCGGCTTATTCCCCACCCACCTACCACAATCAAGGAAACCGGGAGATCTTACGTTTGTTAAATATCATGACACCATAGCAGTCTCATAATACAGGCTGGAAGTCTGTGCTGAAGCCATTTTCTTTTGCTGCAGAACTGCGGCTTAAATCCACGCCCAGAAGCACACAGGCCCTGGCCCACAACTATTGGAGAAACTGTTCACAATGGGTCTAAGTGTCCAATTTGAGGGCAAAAGGAAGCAAGGCCTGGTAACTGGGTGGTGGGTCTGCACATAGATCTAATTGGGAAACTGGACTAGCAGTAGAGCTGGTTTGGGAAGGAATGCGGAATCAGCAACACCTTTTCAGTGGGAAAATCTGGTGGGTTTGGAAATAAGAATGGTATAGCCCGAAAGTTTCTGAATGGAGTGTGTGTGTGTGGATAGCCTATATTCCAACCTTCATTACCTGCATTCCCCACTTGGACCTTTTATGCCTTTTCAGTCAAAACCAGGATCCCATAAACCTGTATTTGAACTTTTTTTTGGGGGGGGGGGGCAGATTTAATTATACCCACAAACCCCAGCCCTTGGCTCCTCCAAATTTCAGCCAAATCAGTCTCCTGCAGCCTTCTAAAAGCAGTGGCAAAGGGGGCTTTCAGCTCTGCCTTAAAGAGAGTGTGGGTACTTTTTCCTCCCTGCTCCATGGGATTTAGCTGTTTCACCCAACCTTTTCTAGCTTCCTACCACATCTCTTTCAAAAGGCTCTTTCACATTATTATGGTAGGGGTGGGCAGTGGAGGCGATGGGGGCAGAGGGGCACAGATGTTGTTGAGATAGGATCTCAGGATTTAAAGCTGGAACTTACCGCAGGCTGGCACCCAGCTCTACCCAAAGAGACTGTAGCAGGAGACTCAAAGCAGTCTAATTCAGTTTGAACCCCTTGCTACATTCAATTTAAGAGGAGAGCTATCATCACAGCTGCCCCATCTAATCTCTACTCCTGAGCCTACATTTGCAATATCTGCGAAAGAGATCTGCCCTGGTTTTCTGTCAGGCCAAGGTCTCCACACTGTGTTTGGGGGTGGGGGGGCGGTCACTGTGTACATGGAATGGACGTCTCTTTCTAGGTTAGCACTTGGTAGGCTTCAAGGCCAAATCTTCAAATGAGCAGGAGGGTTATTAACAGGCATGCATTGCCAGCTGGCATGATACCATGTCCTGGGGTGACAGTGTCTGGGCCGTGCTGGATTCTCCCTGCCAGGTAGCCACGGCATGAGACAAGGACTCATCCCTGGGACATTGTGGAAGAGCTAGATGCTGGGAGGCTATGCTCTGTGTTGCCGAGATGGGCAACATCAGGCCAGTGTTTTGAGGCTAGATGCCTGAGGCCTACAGGGCACATGGTAACAGGAGGGAAATGACCTCCCTGCCAGGTTATGGGGACAGGCATGACAGGCTAGAGCTTCTATAAAAGGTAACAGGCCAGCATGTTTGGGCAAGAGGTGTCCATGCTAGGGCTTAGCACTCTGACCCTTCCCGTTTTCCACCCAATGGAACAGCTAGTCATTGGACTGACAGGTGTGGGAAATACCAGGTCCATAATACGTGGGCAGATATTTGCAGGCTAGGATCACCACAGCATGCGTGGATGCTAGCAGGGCCTGGATGGCAGATTGCTACAGCCTAGCTCGTCGTCGTTGTGCCAATTCTCCGTGGCCCAAGTTAAGTCCAGTCTACTCTATGGGGTAGGGAGGAGCTGCAGCCGGTGCTTCCGGCGGATGTGCCTCTGGAGGGTGTTGCGCTCGCCGAAGCGCATGTGGCAGGCCTCGCACTGGTAAGGCCGCTCGCCCGTGTGCACCCGCTGGTGATGCGAGAGCTCCCCAGAGTCGCGGAAGCTGCGCTGGCAGATGGGGCACTGGTGTGGCTTCCGGCCCGAGTGGGTGTACTTGTGGCGCTCCAGGTGGGACGTGCGCTTGAAGGCCTTGCCGCACGCTCGGCAGACGTGGGGCTTGCTCTCCGAGTGGGTGATGCTGTGGCGCTGCAGGTAAGACAGGTACTCGAATGTCCGCGAGCACACGGGACAGCTGTACACTTTGCGCAAGGGCCCCCCGCTCCCGTCCCCTTCGGTGCCCCCCGCCGTCCCCACCCCTTCTTCCACCAGCACCGTGTACGGCAGCCCCTGACTGTCAATCAACAAGTAGCGGCCCAGTCGAGAGGGTTCTCCTTGTTCCGTGCCAGCGGGGGGCCCAGGACCGTGTGGCCGCCTGCCTGCTCCCGGAAGCCCATTCAAACCCTGAAGAAGGGCTCCCCCGGGAGAAGGCACTGGTGGACGAGAGAGTTTCGGAGGCGAAGTCTGGACATCCCCTCCCTCGTCCCCCATCTCCAGCTTGATGGGCTGCCCCACATCGCCCGTGGGCTCTTGCATATAGGGGTGTTCCAAGGCTTCTGGTGGTCGATGGGGATCTCCTATAGACTTGGAATGTCTCTGCAGCTCCATAAGGATCTCCTTATGAGTATTCCCTCGGGGTGGAATGCCAAGTCTGCAATAAGAAAGCAAGCACATGGATTGGCCAAAAGGAGGGGAAAATAAAGTCTCGTATGGGTGTACCCAAACAACTTTTAGAGCTCCAGTTAAATAAGGCGGCCAAGCAATTAAAGAGTTGTAGCCGATGTATCACCTGTCTTTTAACAATTCCGTTAAACAATTCAGATACAATTAGCACATTTCCGACCCTCAACATAGGTGCCTTTTGGAGATGCTGAAGGGAAGCCTAAGATAACTTGCAGTTTAGTACAAGAAAGACTACCGCTTATTGTTAGTAGGAATATTTTCTTATTCCCTCCCTCATTACACTAACTCAGCAGGGTCAAAATACCTTCACAAATTGAACAACTGCATATTTACCTTACAGCCCTGTCAATGCCATTTGGCCTCCATGGATTAATCGGTGGACAGCCTGATCCTATGCGTGCTTACTTGGAAATAAGCCCTAGTCGGCTGAATGTGGTTTACTCTCAGGTAAGTGTGCCTACATTTGCAATCTCAGGCTGCAATCCTACTTGGCAGTAAATTCAACTGAACCTGGTGGGACTTGTCTCTGAGTAAACAAGCAGAGGATTGGGCTGCAAAACTGCAGTTGCTTCATTTACAAATTGCCACTAAAGCATGCAGCCCCTGTAGACAGCACTACGAGGGCTGCACTCCATGAAGGATAGGCCACCATGAGTTGTAGCGTGGCTGACATCTGAGTCAACACACACTGGTTTGGACTGTACCTTTCCTACACTTGGAGAGTTCAGACATGCTGAGTTCCAAATAAGAACAAAATATTCTAGCAAGTACCAAAATAATCGGTCTTGTCGTGTTCTCCACTTCCAAATGCAGTGTGATTCAGCAGAACTATGGGAAATCAGTGCAGAGCAAAAAGTTTAGGAGCCCGACTAAAGACACCTGGCAACCCACCCTTTAGATACACACAAAAGTCTTCATTGTCTTTGATCCCATGGTCCTTGCTACCTGTGTGAATGATAACTGAGTTTTGCCAAGTAGAAGTTGCAGTCCATAGCAGGTATGTATGCGAGCCAATAATAAAAGAAGAGACAGAGTGCTGAGGATCTGAAGAAATGTTGGCAGAGAGGCCATGGCAGGCTGCCATGGTAAGATTTTATCCTCTAGAGCAGAGATGGATAATTTGTTGGGCTGCAACAACCATCAGCCCTCACCAGTGGCTATGCTGGCTAGGTGTGATGGGAGTTGTAGTCCAACATGGGGAGGAACCCAAGTTGCCCACGTCTGCTCTAGAGAAGGAGGCAAGAGGCCTTACATGGAACATGAACATCTAAAGAAAGGGTGGGAAGGACTGAGAAAACTGTAAAAACCTTATACTGGAATCCAAGAACATATAGCTCTTCAGAGGGCAAAAAAAACACCCAAAAGTTTGGTATTATCTCCTAGGGGGTGGCTTGTTCAACATGTGTGAGAATCCCTGACCTAAGACTACTTTGGAGGGAAGAGAGCGGGCTTTCCTAATATTACCACCACTACCAACACCCCAGTCTATACCCAAGTGTGCCAAGCTATTTCTGTTGCAGCAGCAGCAACAGCAGCAAATGTGTTTTCAAAGGTGGGCTGGGAGTCAGCTGCCTCCTCTGCTATCCTCAGTTTGCAGTTTTGTCTTCATCTGGTCTGACTTCCTGTTCCCAACTGCAGCCAGAAAAAAATGACTGGGGGTGGGGGAAGCTTCCACAGTAGGAAGTAAATTTCCCTGTCGTTTGTCCCAGCTTTTGGTATTCAGAGGGACACCTTGCCTGGTCACTGTTGGCAGTAGGGCAAATGGGAAGAGCTGTGTGGATGGGGCTGATGGAAGGTGTGGTGGGACTTGTGACCATCCACACTTCTTCAATGCAATAGCTGACCCACATCCACCACCCAGTGGCTCTCCCACTTGAACACGGGGAAACCAGCAACATGTCAATAGGACATCCCTCTCTTTAACTTATGCAAGGGCTTTTCTACATTCCTAGTCTTGGGGGATTCACACACAACCTGAGGACTGGCCTCAAAATTCTCCAGGAAGACCTTGGCTGATGCTCATGTAATTTTCTCTCACAATTAACATCACACACACACCCCATATCGAGAATCAGTTAAATCAACACCCTGCTCCCAAACTTACCTGGCTTGGGTGGTGTGCCAAAGCCTCCGTCTCAGCTCTCATTTCTGCACCAAAGTCTCATGCCAAGGTGAGGCCGGAACCTGAATGTGCCCTTTGCTACCATCCTGGGGAGAAGTAAACCGTAATGTCCAGGCGAAGAGTAAGGTCCTCCGGCGGCCACCAATCCAAGGTGGTAGGATCAGTTGACAGCAGGCGGCACTGATCGAAGCGAAGCCGTTAGCGGTACCGATCCAGGGCGCATGTTGGGGTGCAACTGGCAGAACGAGGCCCCAGTCCAAAGTTACCATGAAGATGGAGGAAAGGATTGAGCAATGCCAACTTTGGCACCCAAGGCACCGCAGCAAGCGGATCTAGAAGTGCCAATCCCAAAAGCAGCAAAGTTGCCCAAGGCACAAGCAGCAGCAGTGATCCTGAAGACGCGGCACGAGAGAAACGGCACCTATCCAGCGGGCACAGCTGGCAGCAAGGAATGCCAACCCATCCTGGCAACGGAGAAAGATCCAAGCTGGTGAATTGCCTTAAGGTCTGCTGGAGTTGGCATCGGGCTCCAAACACCAGCTTAGAAGCAGCCTCCACCCAACCGGCTCACCCCCTTTATGGCTAGCAAAGGGGTTCCTATGATGAGTGAGAGATCGGCCTCCCAAGGCGCCAGGTTCCACCTAGCTCCCCGCCAATCCAGGTCAGGGTGTCAGTTGCTCATTAGCAGCTCCAGTGTCCTAAAGAAGGAGAAGGGAAAACTGAGGATTAGAGGGGAGGGGGTTAGAGGGGGGTATATGGGCGTAGGGGAAGCAGAGCTCTGTAGAGGGTGGGCTTTGGGGGTGGGGGGGGCTTCTACCTAGCTCTTCCTGGGGGCGGTGGGGGAGGTTGGAGGTAGTGGAGGAGGAGGAGGAGAAAGAGGAGGAGGAGGAGGAGGAGTGGGTGTCACTGCGAAAAGAGTCCTGACGGAAACGCAGCAGCTTCTCCCACCGGCTCATGCTAAAGAGGTTCCCGGGTAAACATTCCTCCTCTCTCTAAAGACTGAAATGGGGGCAGGGAGGAATTTATCCCACCGCCTGCACCCTCCCCTCAGCCCCCCGCCATTCGCAACCCGCTTAGACCCTCCTTCCCTTTGCTCCACCTCCGTTCCAGAATTAGGACACCGGGTCTGCGCAGCCCCGGAATCTGCTCCCGCGCCGCCTGCGAAACGTTAGAGGAGGAAGCGCTCGCTGTCATCACCCCAGGGCGCAAATGGCATTGCCTTCCCTTTACCGTCGAGGTCTCGCCAAGGGAGGAAAGGGAGAAGGTGGCTAGGGGGCTTTCCAGGCCAGCGGGGGTGGGGGGAGGCTGTGTGGCCTGAGTCCCGGAACCTCTCTTTCTAGGCTGAAATCCTCCGCGCGCTGATCTGGGGCGAAGGGCCGCCCGCCCACATCCGTGGGGCTCCACTTAGAGGGAAAGAGGCATAGGAGGATTAAGCTACTAGGAGTAAAACTCGGCCAAGAATCCAGGTGTCCCGGCTGCTAGTGACTTCACCACCCGCCTCATTTAGACGCCACACCTCTCTCGCAGACAACTGGCTGGCCACTATGCGAACATACACACTATGTGTATACTATGCTATAGTATAAGGAACCTCGGTCTGATCCAGCAGGGCTTCTTGTTCTCTTCCCGCAACATAGGGAATCCAGGAGTTCTGGATTCCGCTTCTGCAGAAATCATAGAATCATAGAATAGTAGAGTTGGAAGGGGCCATCGAGTTCAACCCCCTGCTCAATGCAAAACCCACTAGATCCCCCTAATCATTCACCTAGCCGAGGAAGAGCTAACTCCATCCCTCCTCAAGTGCACGCACCTGCCACCCAAGTTTTGTTTTCTGCTTTAAATGTAGGTAGAAGAACGTCAAGTCCAGCCGCTGTCAAACTCTCTCTCTCTCTCTCTCTCTCTCTCTCTCTCTCTCTCTCTCTCTCTCTCTCTCTCTGTGTGTGTGTGTGTGTGTGAGAGAGAGAGAGAGAGAGAGAGAGAGAGAGAGGCCAGATCTATACCAAGCAGGATATGACATTTTGCAAACGTTTTGAAAACTGTATATAGAGTGTGTCCTGGGCCCCAACAGTTGTCAATACTCTTATAAACCGTTTTAAAGCAGTAGTGTAGATCCAGCCATAATAATAATATCTGTCTGTCTGTCCATCTCTCGGTGCCATAGCACCGTGAAACTTAGACACCTGAAACTTGGCATGCATTCCATGGGGCCCTAGGGATGTGCATTCCCCAGCTGTTTTTTTAAGTATTCATTATTTTTAATTAAGTTTAATGTGCCCATGTATTTGAAGCTTACAGTACCATCTTCAGTCATTAGATGGAAGACTTCCCTAACCAACACTTAGCTTTGTGGTCGATACATTTTGACATGGGGGGAGCAGGGCCAAGGTGAAACAGTACAAGGGACAGAGTTATACGGCTTCCCCATCCCCCCTGCTGTGGGGCAGTCCACATCTCAAGGGAATTGAGCAGACAGACCCCTTCCTCAGGGGGCTATAGGGGGTGCACCATGGCAGGGACTGTACCTAGGTGTACCAGTGGGCATGGCATCACACAGAGAGGGCAGGCACACTGTGTCCAACTCTGACACACACACACACACACACACACGCACATACATATATATATATATATATATATATATATATATATATATATATATCATAAATACAATGCACATGTTGCATTTATAGTAGTCATGCAGCTAATAAAGGCACAGGGAGTCTGGGGTGGGTGATTGGGAGGGAAGGGTACCAGATGTAAGTGAGCAAATCAGAGACTCCAAGATGGGGGTGAAATGGAGACTGGAATAAGGTTTCCTGTTGGATAGCTTTTCTAGCCATGAACAGGAGGGTGAACGGAGCAGGAGCAGAACACCCAATACTGGGTATCAGACAGGAATATAGTGATGTGGGAGGAGGGATTTCTGCTAGCTTGTTTAGACCATCACGTTTTGGGAAGGATTGTGTGCAAGAGGGACCTAGGAAATGCAATCTTCCCAACTCGTGAAATGAATTATGCCAAATCCTTGATGATGGCTAAGGTGAGATGGAAATTCAGAGGACTTCTAATCAAGTCCTCTGGCAGGGAAGGATGTCTTATTAGCGAAGCCAGGAAGAGTGTTGAGTTTGGCATCCTGTCTAATAGAGAGGAATGCGAGCCCAGAGGACTCCTAGAAACTGTTAAAATGGCAGGATCTCTAAGCTGGAACACATTGGCATTTTTTAATCTCTTTCTTTCTTTCTTTCTTTCTTTCTTTCTTTATTTATTTATTTATTTATTACATTTTTATACCGCCCAATAGCCGAAGCTCTCTGGGCGGTTCACAAAAATTAAAACCACAGTAAAACACCCAACAGTTTAAAACACAATTACGAAATACAGTATAAAAAGCGCAACCAGGATAAAACCACACAGCAAAGTTGATATAAGATTAAAATACAGAGTTAAAACAGTATAATTTAAATTTAAGTTAAAATTAAGTGTTAAAATACTGAGTGAATAAAAAGGTCTTCTGCTGGTGACGAAAGCAGTACAGTGTAGGCGCCAGGCGGACCTCTCTGGGGAGCTCGTTCCACAACCGGGGTGCCACAGCGGAGAAAGCCCTCCTCCTAGCCCTCCTCTTTAATTTCCCTCCTCCTTCCTTGGATGGCCTCAACCTGTGAAATTTTATTCTAACCATGGGAAAATATTAGAATATGGTGTGTGCATGCATGCGTGAATGCATGGGGTGGGTGGGTGAGTTGCCAGCTTGTACCAAGCTGTCCACCACCTAATTTGGCTTCTAATGACTGTTTTTTACATAGTGCACCACCCAGAATCTCCAGCTTTGCTAATATAAAAACTGCTGTATTTCTGTTCACTTTTGTTCTTTCTCCAGAAAACCTTAAAACAATAAAAAGAATAGTAAAAACATTCATAGAATCATAGAATAGCAGAGTTGGAAGGGGCCTACAAGGCCATCGAGTCCAACCCCCTGCTCAATGCAGGAATCCACCCTAAAGCATCCCTGACAGATAGTTGTCCTGCTGCCTCTTGAATGACTCTAGTGTGGGAGAGCCCACAACCTCCCTACGTAACTGATTCCATTGTCGTACTACTCTAACAGTCAGGAAGCTTTTCCTGATGTCCAGCCGGAATCTGGCTTCCTTTAACTTGAGCCCATTATTCCGTGTCCTGCACTCTGGGAGGATTGAGAAGAGATCCTGGCCCTCCTCTGTGTGACAACCTTTTAAGTATTTGAAGAGTGCTATCATGTCTCCCCTCAATCTTCTCTTCTCCAGGCTAAACATGCCCAGTTCTTTCAGTCTCTCTTCATAGGGCTTTGTTTCCAGACCCCTGATCATCCTGGTTGCCCTCCTCTGAACATGCTCCAGCTTGTCTGCATCCTACTTGAATTGTGGAGCCCAGAACTGGACGCAATACTCTAGATGAGGCCTAACCAGGGCCGAATTGAGACGAACCAGTACCTCACGTGATTTGGAGGCTATACTTCTATTAATGCAGCCCAAAATAGCATTTGCCTTTCTTGCAGCCCTATCGCACTGTTGGCTCATATTCAGCTTGCGATCTACAACAATTCCAAGAGCCTTCTCGTTTGTAGTATTGCTGAGCCAAGTATCCCCCATCTTGTAACTGTGCATTTGGTTTCTATTTCCTAAATGTAGAACTTTGTATTTATCCCTATTAAATTTCATTCTGTTGTTTTCAGCCCAGCACTCCAGCCTATCAAGATCACTTTGAAGTTTGTTTCTGTCTTCCAGGGTACTAGCTATCCAACCCAATTTTGTGTCATCTGCAAATTTGATCAGCGTTCCCTGCACCTCCTCGTCCAAATCATTAATAAAAATGTTGAAGAGCACTGGGCCCAGGACTGAGCCCTGCGGTACCTCTCCCCAGTTTGAGAAGGTTCCATTGAGAAGTACTCTTTGAGTCCGATTCTGTAGCCAACTGTGAATCCACCTCATAGTTGTTCCATCTAGCCCACTTTTAGCTAGTTTGTTAATCAGAATATCATGAGGCACTTTGTCAAAAGCTTTGCTGAAGTCAAGATATATGACATCCACAGCATTCCCACAGTCCACAAGGGAGGTTATCCTATCAAAAAATGAGTTCGAATTAGTCTGACAGGATTTGTTCCCGACAAATCCATGTTGGCTTCTAGTAATCACTGCATTGATTTCAAGGTGTTTACAGATTGACTTCTTTATAATCTGCTCCAGAATTTTCCCAGGGATGGATGTCAGACTGACTGGTCTGTAGTTCCCAGCTTCCTCCTTTTTGCCCTTTTTGAAGACAGGGACAACATTAGCCCTCCTCCAGTCATCCGGCACCTCACCCGTCTTCCATGATTTTGCAAAGATAATAGACAAAGGTTCTGAGAGTTCTTCCGCTAGCTCCTTCATTACTCTAGGATGCAGTTCATCGGGCCCTGGAGATTTGAACTCGTTCAAGGAAATTAGGTGTTCTTTGGCCATTTGTTTATCAATCTCAAACTGCAATCCTGCCCCCTCAACTTCTGCTTCACTTTTTCCAGGGGGGTCATAGACCCGCTTTTGGGAGAAGACTGAGGCAAAGTAGGAATTGAGCACTTCAGCCTTTTCTTTGTCATCTGTTATCAATTTGCCATCCTCATTAAGCAGTTGAACCACCATTTCTTTCCTCTGTCTTTTACTACTCACGTATCTGAATTTTTATTGCTTTTAGCATCCCTCGCTAATCTCAGCTCATTCACAGCTTTAGCCTTCCTGATGCCATTTCGGCACTTCTGTGCCACCTGTCTGTACTCTTCTTTTGTAGCCTGGCCTTCCTTCCACTTCCTATATGTATCCTTTTTTGTTTTCAGGTCATCTCTAAGCTTTTTGTGGAGCCACATTGGTTTCCTTTGTTGTCTTCGTTCTTTTCTCCTTGTTGGCATTGTTTGTAACTGTGCCTTTAAAATTTCCTTTTTTAAATACTCCCACCCATCCTGCACTCCTTTTCTCATTAGGCTCACTTGCCACGGGACCTTACTTATCATAGTTCTGAGTTTATTATAATCAGCTTTCCTGAAATCCAGAGTACGTGTATGGCTACACTCAACTTTTGTCTCCTTCATAATCAAGAATTCAAGTATGACGTAAAACTACACATTTTAAAAAGCTGCATTGAAAAGATGTGTCTTTACATCCTTTCTAGAGGTCAGCTGTAGTTCTTGAGGACATGCATCCCATAGTCTGGGGGCAATGCAGGAGAAAGCCCTTTCACACCTGTCTTGAGAATCCATTTAAGAGTGGAATTTTATGCATGTCTAGATGGGGGGGGGGATCCTACAACTTCCAGCAATGCTCAGAATTGTAGGACTTTTTTCTGTCTAGACATGCATAAGATTGCACCGTAAGTCTGTGCTTCCTTCTTTCCATCTTAAGACTCTAACCATGCGCACTTCACAACTTCCACATCAAGTGCACTCCCCCTCACTCCTTCCATCCATTCTTCCCTTTCACATCCACACAGAGATGATAGGTGGAGGATACGTGATATGTTTAGGGTAAGGCCTTCCTTGGAGCCTCCTGGCTTCTCCCACCTGCTAGGATAATGACCAGGCAATGGGAGCCTATTTTTAATCTTAATTATGGGTTTTGGCATTAAAATCATGTCTTTACTTGCACACTCTAGGCTGTATTTTGGCATCTTTACAAACTCCCCTGCATTCTTCCACAACCATCTATGCCTCCAGCTATCGCAGGGGTTCTGCTTTTGTTTGTTTGCCAAATTTCTCTTCAGCCTACCTTGAAACCCCACTTTTACGTGGAAGATGGAAATCCCCCCTCCCTCCTTGTCATGACTCCAGCCTACCCAACCAGCTGGCTTTTCCACCCTGTCCTTCTGGGGCATCTGACTCTGTCACAACCCAAGGCAGGATGGCAGGTACATTTCCACCCTAAATGGCTTCCTTTGTGCAAGGGAGAGAGTGAATTATACTCGCACTCAAAGTCAGACAGTTTGTCATGGTTTTGGTCAGCACCAGGGTGGCCCTATCATTGGGCAGAGTGCAGCGCTGGCCTTGGCCGTGGTGAAGAGACGAGTTGTAAGCAGATGTTCATGGGAGAAAATATTCAGAGAAAGTCGAATGGTGGGAGTATAGCAGAGATGGACAAGTGGAGACACAGGACTGGACTGCCTTATTGAATTCTAATTAAGGTTGCAGTGGTGATGTTGCTTTAAAAAATAAATGGATATGTATATACCGTCCTTCTTCCTATTTGGACTTCAAAGTGGTGTAAGCCAAAAAATTAATACCATAGTACAATCTAACAATAATAAAAGTGCCAAGAAAAATAACTTAAAAACAAACTAGGATTTGCACAGATTAACATGCTGGGTAGTTGAGGGTGTTTTTGCCCTGTGCAGAAAAGATTGCAATGTATAGCAAAATAATGGAAGAAATAAAAAGAGGGGGGAGGGAGAAATATTTCCAGTTGCAAGAGATATATGGAAGGGGGGGTTGCATGAAGCCTAATTAGCATAATGACCCTTGCCAGCTGTAGGTTGTAGTGACATCTGAACCCAGCGAGGGGGGATGTCTGGGGTGGTTTAGAAACCACCCTGAAAACCATGGCTAAACCATCCCAGCCACCACACCCTTGCCAGGTTTGGATGTTATGACAATCTGTGGCTGGCAAGGGTAATTATGCTAATTAGGCACTTACAAACAGCATGTGAGGGATAAACCGCTATGGCTTATTTTCCCTCTGTGATCGTGCAAACCTGGTCATAGTCTACAATTTGTTAGACCTCTCTATTCACATAATAGTTCCCCCCATTCACACTCCATTCATCAGTGTGAGGCCGGCTCTACTATTAGGCAGAGTGAGACAATCGCCTCAGGCAGCATATGCTGGGGGCTGGCAGTGGCAGTCTCTTGGCTATTCCTCCTGAACTCCCCGGCTCTTCCTTTCTGTTGAAGGGCAGAGCTGTGTACATGCACACCTATCCATCACCTGCCCTCAGGTGTGGTAGAGGATGTGATTTCATTGCCAGTGTTGAAGTAAGATTCAACTGCTAATACAGCTGGCTTCTGTACATGAACTGGGGAGGAGACCCCATCTTGTCCTTTGCCTCAGGCAGCAAAATGTCTTGGACTGGCCCTGAGTAGATGCCATCCTGTGTCCCCAATACCATTAAGGCCCTGCGCCAGCCCACCAGATGTCACCCCCTGATCTGCTAGGCCTTGCCCTTTAGCTCCCATGTCACAGGTCCTGAGCATTGGGCCTAGCTAACGCACCTTCAAGTCACATCCGTTGTCTGCAAAACCCTGCCCCTAACAGAAGGTTATTAATATGTGCCAGAGCTGGTTGTGAGGGGAAGGCACTCTACATACACTCAGAGGCACTCTCATTCTAGTTACTTAACATACATAAAGGCTGGGCCATGGCATAATTCCAAACAAAGCAGCCTTTGGGGCTGAACCTTCCCCTGCTTTACATGAAATACTGTATCTCAGAAGTTCAGTTAAAAAGCCGGGGTGGGGGTGGGTGGGGAGGTTGTGCGGAAAGGTGGTTGGATGGCCAGAACAGTAGCAGGCCTGTTCTGGATGTGGATGCCCTTGCAGAGAGCATCCACTCTGTTTGACCTCAATACATTCTGCCTGCAGCTTCTTCACTCATACACGCACCACTTCATTTCTGGCAGACTGAATGTATGAACTGACTCCTGCGTAATGAAGTGAAAGAATGCATGGGATGATATGAAAACTGCGTCCGTCCTGTTTTGGCCCTCATGGCTCGTTCACACGTGTAACTCTGTGTCGCACGCGTCCCTCCCTCGTGGAGATAAACGGGCTTTGCGTGAAGGAGGCCCTGGGTTTCGTCTCCAGCCGGAGACGTCCCCGTTCCTTGCCCAGGTTCTGTCACCCACCCTTCCCACCTCAAGGCCGTCTTGCTCCTCCTCCGTCTCCTGCCCCGCCTCCGCCTCCCGCCGCACTTTGCAGGAGCTCTCCTCTGCGCTCTTCGCTCGCTCGCTGCCCGGAGCTGCTAGTTAAGACGCGCCGCGGTGGATGTAGCCACGGGAGCAAGGTAGGAGGAGGGCCGCCTGGCTGGAGCACGGGGTCGCGGGGACGGGCTCAGCCCCCACCCCTACGACTTCCCTCGGTCCTTGCCTACCCGCTGCCCACCCCCACCTCCGTTTGAGGAAGGGGTACAGGCGCTCCTCCCCCCCCCACAAACATCCCATGCTGCGAGGGTCCGGACGCTGCGCCCAAGGCGCACGGAAGGTCCCCCTTTGGCGTCTCCAAAGTGCCGGGGCGCGCGTCGCCACCGAAATTTGGGGAGGGGAGGAGGGGGGAAAAGGGAGGAATCCTTCATTATAGGGCATCAGCAGCCGAGGCCATTTTGGAGTGGTGGTAATGGGCTGTGATTTTCTTTGCCAAAGGCCCGTTTGGATTGGGAGGGGACCGGCTTGCATGACAGACCCCCGCTCCCACCTCGGACTATTTACTGTCGACGTCAAGTCGGTCTGGCAGAGAAGGAGTTTGCGTGGGAGAAGCTTGTATCGCGTGGGATGCCGAGCCGGGAGGGGGCGTTGAGGAGGGGGCTACAAGGCGGGGGGGGGCTTGCTATGGCCCTTTTGGATGCGAGTTGGGCGGAAGAGAAAGGGTTGTGGGTCAGTTTGAGACCAAGAGATAATAACAGGTTGCCGGGGACGGAGGATGGATTTGCGGGGAAGGAAGGCAAGTGGTGTGTTGATGCTAAGAGTGGACTTCGGCTGGACAAGCAAGCTCCCTGTGGTGCTTTGGAGAGGTGGCCCAAACCTAGACATTTTGCTGCCCCAAATCAGCTGCACCTCAGGATCGCAGAAGTGTCCTCCAAGACCCAATGCAACGTCCCAGATGATGCTGGGACACCACTCCCTGGTTCTGGCTGCACTCTGCCTTACTTGTACCTCTAAAAGCGCTGTCCCCACAAGACATTGCATTTGTGCAAGACACTTGTGCAGTCAGATTTTATTTCCATAGGCCGAAATGTTTCTTTTGGGGTTTTGGGCATGCTGGACTGAGAATAGTTTATGATCAGGAGGGGGCTGGTTAGGAAGATGAGTACTGGCTAATCTAGAGGCAGCAGTGCGTCTATTTTATTTATTAAGTGTATTTATAGCACTCCTTTCCACTTATAAAAACAAAACTTGAAGCACCTGACAACATTTTTTTTTAAAAATGTTACACAACTGATTGTATTAGTATTTTACATTCCATTTTGGAAGATGCTATAGCCAACTAAATAATACACCCATATATGGTTTATTGCATCCAGTTCGTATATTGGTAAGGAGTTACCCAGTTGTGACTTAAATCTTGGAGGCTTCATCGGAAAGGTATATAAAGAATGAATTGTGGGGTGTTGCAGGACAGTTGTCTAGCCACTGAAATATTCAGTTTTGTATCATATAAGAGAGTCCTGCTTTGAGCAGATGGGAATAGCTGAGCATGGGCTTGAAATAGGTCCCAGGCAGGTGATTGATGGTGGGGTGGTGGGATTTTGATGGCTGGGGTGGAGGGCACTTGCAGGATTTTAGCTGGAGTTTAACTACTTAAACGTACTTTTTCCTGAGTGTTCAAACCCTTCATGCACGGGGGGCGGAGCTTGGCAGCCTGAGCGATGGCGGGTTTCTTCTGAGGCTCTGAACGGCGCTTGCCGGAAAAGGCAATTATCTCTCTTTTAATGGGCATGAATCTTTGAGCAACTGACAGAAAATGATTATAAAACCAACAGGAGCCGGGAAAGTGGAGAGATTTGGAGAAGGGAGGTGAGATGAACTATGATTAATGCAATGTCTGTCTAAACGGCAACTCTATGAAAAGTGAAAGTAAACGCTGACTGATTGACTGACGCAGTTTAAAAAGAAGGAATTTATGTTTGCTGGACATTGATCTGTGATATAACCTCTCATCTTTATCTCACATGGGAACGATTGGAATGCTGGCTTTCTAAGGTTAAAGTGGTTGACTGGATTTATTGGCGTGGCGAGAAGGGGGGTGAAGGGGTGAAAAAAGCTGCATTTGGCATTCGGTGAGGGAGATGTGGGATGTGAGAGACTTTGAGTGATTAAATCTGATCCCCTCTAGTGAATGCTGTTGTGAACTGGATTTTTCCCCCCTCCTCGTGAAGAAGGAGCTGTGAGTGCTATATAATAGAGAAGCCAGCATAAGTTGCTAAGGAAGAGAGTTGGACTCTAAGATTTATGCCCTACCCAGAAGGGACCCATGCCCAACGTTAAAAAAAAGATCAAAAGTTGGGAAAAGCTTAATAAACAAAAAAAGAAACCTTCAAATCATAATTTGGCTTACCTCTCCTTCCTGGGAAGTACAGCCCCTGGAGTTGAACAGGAAGAGGAAGATATAGACCCAGTCTCTTTGGATACAATACCAAATAAAGAAGGAAACATGGCAGAAGGGGGGAAAGAAAGTGGTAGTAACCCTCCCTCTTTAATGGAAATCAAGGCTATTATAGCAGAAAATAACATGATTATTTTTAAAAAAATGGATCAGCAAATGAGTGAATTCAGAAAACAAATGCGTACTATTATGGATAAAACGATGGAAAATTCGGATAAGATCAAAAAGATAGAGGCTAAAGTGGATCTGGACCAGAAGAAACAAGAGGCTTTCGAAAAATCAACTAATATACAATTTAAAGAATGGGAATTGCGTTTGATCGCCTTGGAAGATCAATCTCGTAGATCTTCGCTTCGAATAAAGCAGTTGAAGGAGACGCAAGGAGAAGATCTTAGAGAAATTATCGTGAACTGGTTCAAGGAGCTGACGCCTGACATTCCAATAGATGGATCGGATCTGGACCGAGTCCACCGTGTGGGGGGGAAAAACTACAAAGGGACTAGAGACATATTGGTGAAATTTGGCAACTATTACAAAAAAGAGCAAATTATGAAAGAATTGAGATCTAAGGTTCAGATACAGTGTAAAGGCAAACCAGTGCAAATTTACAATGATCTCTCTCAACGCACATTAAATTGGAGACGTAGTCTTAAACCAATAACGGAAACATTAATGAAGAATAAAATTCCTTATGCATGGGGTTACCCGGTTTTCTTAAGATTTACATATGGGAGGAGGGAATACAGAGTAACCTCATTGGATCAAGGTAAAGATTTGCTGAAGAGGCTGGGTCTGGATGGGGAAGCAGATGGGGCTGGAGTGGGTGGGGGAGGGAATGAGGCTGGGACATCTGGAGAGTAAGAGAATTGTTAATTATGTTGGAGATAATTGCAAATAAAAATGCTAATATAGAGACCTGCCGGCCAGGCACAGCACTGCCTCCCCCCTCCCCCTTTAAAGTAGATGGCTGGAGTATTAGACTCACGGGGATATGGGGGGGGGATTAGAGTGGGGGGGTGGGGAGGGGGGGAAGGTAGGGGAGGAGGGATCGGGGTAGGAGGGTGTGGGTTTTATGTATGGAGTTTGTGTTTTTATGTAAGCAAGTTTGAATTGCTGAGCACAAGGGATCGGAAGAGATTCCAAAAGGGTGATTATGGATAAAAAGATAAAGGTATCAACACTCAATGTTAAAGGTTTAGGGGCAGTCGTGAAAAGGAAGAGAATAGAACAAATGCTAAATAAAGAGGGATCAGATATTATAATGATCCAAGAGACACACCAAGGCTCCGAGAATTCGAATATGATAAAATTAAAGTGGTTAGCCTATTATGAAAAATCATTAGGGACATCAAAAAAAAATGGAGTGGCCACTTTGATTTCAAAAAAAAGTGGGTTTATATTAGAAGAGGTAAAAAAGGATGATAAGGGTAGATATCTTATGTTAAAAGGTAAAATTGAGGGAAAGGTTTATACTTTGATTAATGTTTATGCCCCAAATGAGAGGCATAGAGAATTTTTTATAAAGCTGTTCAAAGAAATAGAAGAATTTAAGGAGGGGTATGCATTATTAGCTGGGGATTTTAATATGGTTATGGATAATAAAAGGGACAGGTCAAATCCCACTAATGCTGAAAAGAGGAACAATATGACTATATTGAATAAATTAGTAAAAGAAAATGATTATTTAGATTCGTGGCGCTTACTTTACGGGAATAGGCCTGGATTTTCATACTTTTCCCCAGTTCATCATACATACTCCAGGATAGATTATATATTTGTTTCAAAAGACTTTGCAACGAGGATTTGTAAAATGGAAATGGGGGTAATAAAAGTAACCGATCATGCCTTGTTAAGTTTAGAATTTACAGTTAAGAAAGATTATAAAGAGGCATATAGATGGAAGTTGAACACAAAGATATTGAAATACAATAAAATAGTAGATAAAATTCGGAAGGAACTGTCGGAGGCATGGGAAATTAATGAAAAAGGAGGAACAGCTGGGTCAGTCATTTGGGACACCATGAAGGCTGTAGCAAGAGGAATCTGTATTAGAGAAACATGTAGTTTAAAAAGACAACAACGTGCAGAACAGGAAAAGTTAGAGATAGAAATTAAAAACTTGGAGGAAAGATATTGGCGAAGTAAAGATAAATATAAATTAGTGGAAATACAAGCTAAGAAGAAACAATTAGAAAACTTAAATATAGAAGAGATTCAAAAGAATTTAATGTATATGAAAAGGGAATATTTTGAAAACAGTGATAAGAACTCGAGGTTGCTTGCCAAGCTCACACAAAAAGAAAAAGGGAGGAATGGGATAGAAACGTTGAAAGATAGTCGAGGGAATTATTGTCATGCAATGAAAGCTAAAATAAAAATTTTTCAGGAATTTTATCAGGAATTGTACAAGGGTAAAGAAATTCAACAAGAAAAGGTGGAGGAGTATATTGGAAGGTTTATAAAGAAGGAAATAAAATCAGAATATAAGGAGTTAATGGAGTCAGTAATAACTCAAAGAGAAGTTGAAGAAGTTATTGATAAGTTAAAAGTGGGTAAATCACCAGGAGCAGATGGTTTGGGTCCAGAATATTATAAGGTCTTCAAAGATTGTTTAGTTCCAAAATTAATGGAACTTTATAATAGGATATTATCAGGAGAGAAGATACCTGAATCATGGGAACATTCAGTGATAATTCTGATCCCAAAACCAGATAAAGATTTGACTAATCCTGATTCTTATAGACCTATTTCTTTAATAAATCAGGATGCTAAAATTTTTACATCTATTATGGCCAAACGATTAAATAAATTTTTGGCAGAATATATAGGAGCAGATCAATGTGGGTTTGTGGTAGGAAGACATATGCATAATTTAGTGGGTAGAGTTTTAAATGTAATAAATGTAATAAAAAAAGCAAATATTAAGGCAGGTATTATGGCATTAGATATTTTTAAAGCTTTTGATTGTGTGAGCTGGCAGGCACTAAAGAGTATTATAGATAAATTGGGATTTGGAAATAAATTTAAAAATGTAATAGAACAGTTATATTCCCAAAATACGGCGGTAGTGGTGGTAAATGACGGACTTACTGAAAAGATACGACTAGCCAGAGGAACAAGACAAGGATGTCCGCTCTCGCCGGTCCTTTTTGTAATGGTTATGGAAGTTTTGGCGAAGGCACTAAGGGAGGATAAAGAATTAGAAGGAATTGGAGAGGTAAGGGAGATAAAGCTAAACATGTTTGCGGATGATACTTTATTGACCATTAAGAATCCATTAAGAAAATTAGAAAGAATTAAATATCAGTTGAGGGAATTTGAGGAAATTACAGGGTTAAAAATAAATTGGTCTAAATCAGAGATGATGTTGTTTAACTATACTAAGAAGGAAGAAAAGGATTGGGAATTTAAGGGGATGGAATTGAAAGTTAAGAATGAGATTAAATACTTGGGAATTAAAATTACAAAAAATCTAGAGAATTTAGAAAGGGAAAATTTAACGAGGTTAAAGAAGGAGGTATTAGAGAAATTGGAGAAATATAAAAGATTAAATTTATCTTGGTTTGGGAGAATAGCTTTGATAAAAATGAAGATACTAGCTAAAATTAATTTCGTATTTAGGATGCTACCTATAAAAATATCAGAAACCGAGATAAAAAGTTGGCAAAATATTATTAATAAATATTGTAATGGAGAAAAGAGAGCAAGAGTGAATAAAAATAATTGGTACCTAAGCCAAAAAAAAGGGGGAATGGGTCTCCCAAACATAAAATTATACTACGTAGCAAATAGATTAAGACATGTAGTAGAAGCAATTATGGGAGTAGGAGATTTATACTGGATGGAAGAAAAAATCATAAGTAAGGTAGAGATGAATCTGGAGAATGTTTTTTTTAAAGATGGAGGAAGAAAATGGGTTGGAAGTATAGATAATCCACTCCTGAGGACTCAATGGGAAATTTGGAGCAAATTTAAAGGGAAGCTGCTTCCGAGCAACTCTCCCTTAGCACCGATAATAATGTTAAAGAATTTCCCAGAGGATCTAAAGGGTAGATTATGTAAAATATTAAAAGAGAAAAATAAAATAAAATTAAAGGATTGGGTAAGAGATATTAAAACAAGAGAAGATATGGAAAATTTGTTAAAGGAGAAGAAGCTATCTTGGCTAGAATATGGTCAATTAGAACAATGGAATAAAAAGTGGATTAAAGATAATAGAATGTGCAGAAAGATGACGAGGTTTGAAGAATTAGTAGTAAGTAAGGAGAAAGGAAAAGGAGGTAGTATAGTTTCAAAAGGATTAATGAGTGAAATATATAAAATATTGTTAGAGAAGGAGTTTAGAGAGAATACAGAGAAAGTGATTTGGGAATCAGATTTGAAGATACAAATAGGGCGACAGAGCTGGGAGGGACTATGGAAACAAAGAGTGTTGAGAAGTTTATCAGTAAGAATAAAGGAGAATTATTTTAAAATTTTATGGAGGTGGTACCTAACCCCGGTTAGATTGAACAAGATAAGTGATCAACATTCAGCAAATTGTTGGAGAGGATGTGGGGAAAAAGGAACGTATTTACATATGTGGTGGCAATGCAAATATGTACAAAGATTATGGAAGATGGTGTTCTCAGAAATTGAAGAAATAGTGGGAATGAAAATAGAACAAACACCAAAAATAGCATTGCTGTCACTATTTGAAGATATAAAGTGTGGAAAAGGAACTATAGAGCTGATATCGAGTTTGTTGGTTGCAGCACGATTGATGATAGCTAGGAACTGGAAGATCCAAGGGGAATATTCTATTGAGGAGTGGTATAAAGTAGTATGGGATATAGCCATTAATGATAAACTGACATGTAATATTAAGTGGAGAAAAGGCGTAACTAAAATAAATGAGTTCGAAGGAATTTGGAAACAGTTCCTAGTGTTCGTGTTTACTAAGGGAAATGGGAAACCACCATCAGAAGAAACGATTAGATTTTGGACTCAAGAATGATCCCGAGGTGGGGGGTGCACTTTTATGTTAAGAATGAAAATGTTGTAGTGTGATAAGGCATATGTAATAGTTTTTGATATTTGTACTCAACAATTATTCAATATGTATGAAGCAGATATTTGATGTATTTCTTTTTCTTATTGTGTTTGTTTCAATTATATTTTGGAAATGTTCATTTATGTTTATATAGTGTTGAAAATGAATAAAAATTATTAAAAAAAAAAAAAAAAAAACCCTTCATGCACACTGTTTTGCAATTCCCTCCTCGCAACAACCTGGTACAAGAGCCTAGTATTAATGTCATATGTGTTACAGGTGGGGGATTGACCCAGAGGATAGTGACTTGCCTTGGATGGCTGTTGTGGGAGAGGATATAGGAATAAATGGGCCGCAGGTAAGTTCAGTATGGTGTATGGATGATATCAGGATGATGGAGATGGGATGCAGCAGCAGAGGGACCAAAGAGGACCGATATCGCTTGAAGATGAGGATAGGCAGGAGTGGGATATAGGGATGGCAGTGCCGTCCAGCTGAGCATTGTGCAAAGAAAGATGATGGGATTGTGGAGCAGCTAAAACCCAGAGACAGAACTGGGGGTGTGGGATTCAAATTGTTTTGCACCAGTGTCAGATTTTTAGATGCTTGAGCACTCAGGCGATTGGAATTCCTCACCCCCAACCCAAGCCTTCTGGAGCTCAGAGCAAGACCTGGGAGAATTGGTGAATGGGTTGAATAAAACTATAGGGCTGTTCGCACAACACACTAAGCCACACTCAGTGGTTGAGTGTGTGTTGTTTGTGAACTGTGTGTTGTTTGTTAAACTGTGGGTTAGCGCGTTGTCTGAACCACCCAACCCAACAACAACAAACCATGGGTTCTCAAGGTGGCTTGGGACATAAGCTACACTGCATGGTTAACCAGACATCCTTGATTCAAACAATACGCTAACTTATGTTTCAACAAACCACCCATGGTTCCAAAACAACCCACACTCAACCACCGAGTGTAAATTAGTGTATTGCGCGAACCCAGTCTATGTGAGGTGTGGGAGTGGGTGGTGGTAGAATTTGACTTCTCCATAAGGACAGAGAGGGAAGCTAGTGATGAAGAAGAAGTCCACAAGTGCTCCACCTGGACTCTGTCCCCTGCAGCCACAGGGCCTTCTACCATCAACACCCTGTGGGAAAAACCTTGATAATCCATTATCTATTGATATCTATTGTATGTGTTTTTTCTAAAACAATATTTTTAACATTTTTTAATCCAGCGAAATTACGCGGGGGCATGTTGGGATATTTAGTAGGCAGCAGGTATAGGCTGCTGGACCGGCTTTCTTGAGATGTTTGGTGACAGAACCCTGGAACGGCAGGACAGGAACAGCGGGGTCCCACGTCTGCAGCACACTGCAATTATTAAAAATAACAACCGACCTTGCCCTCCCTGGGTTTTCTGGTATGAAATACCTTTGAGGGGAGTGAGTGAGAAAGGTGTGGGATCTTGAGGTTGTGGTAATGAATGGCTTCTTTCTGCCCTCTTCTTCCCACTTGTAAGGAAATTAGAGATGGGAGAGAGCAATACGTGGACCATTAGTTAAAGCAAAACCTAAGGCCTGTGGGCCTATTCTGGACCACCTTCAGCCCCAATACAGCCCTCTGGGCTTTCCTGAAGGGCCCTTCCCCAGGTCTCTCACTCTTGCTCCCCAAAACTGATTGCTGGTTTTTTTTTTACTTTGGGGATAATTTCCCTCCCTCACACTCCAATTCTAAAAGGTTCACATTCCTCCCCTAAGGCTTAGTTACCGGCAGTAAGAGCTTTTGAGTTAAAATGTGCTGACATTTATTGGTGTCTGGGCCCTGGAGAGAGCTTCTCATGAGAGCTTCCAGGAAGTAGGATTCAGCCCTTGAGCTGAAATAGCTCAGCGCCCCTGATTTATAGGCAGGGGAGAGGCATGAATAAGGAGTTGCTTCCATTGGGGAGAGGGGGTGGGAGTCCTTTATTTGTTCGTTTCAAAGTTGACACTCGGTCTGGAATGTAATGGGTAGATAGAAAAAGAAATTGGTTTGTTGTGAATAGTGTCAAACTGGCCTCTGTCGATGGAGCCAGGACAAGGTGTGTGTGTGTGCGTCTGTGTGTCTGCATCTGCGTAATACCCATCCCATGAATAATGGGATGGGTATTGGACTGAATAGGCTTATAGCAGTCTTCCCCAACTTGGTGTTGGGCTACAACTCCTAGCATCCCTTAACTGGTCCAGCACAGTTGGAGGACACCAGATTGAGGACAAGTAGCTCATAGCTCCTCAAAGTGAAGCAAGGGGCAGCGGAGGCTGGTGGGTCCGATGTCAGTGGGGAAGTGAATCCGCTCCGGGTTTCAGTCAGAACTCTAAAGGAGCTCTTCAGACATGAATGGACTGCTTAAACGTTGCATGTCTGAGGTGGTGTGAAGGTTCTGTCTCTGGTGGCATCTGACCTGTGATGCCACCAGAGTTCTGACTAAAACCCAGAGTGGATTCAATGCCCCTACTGACATCCGAGTCACCAGCCTCCACTGTCAAAGGGCTCTGAGTTTCCCCTTCCCCACCTCTGCAAAAGTCATTATCTTTGTAGACATAGCTGTTCTGCAGGAAAATCTGGTAATAATTTTACCTTTTTTTGTTTCCAAGCTCAAATTAGTGTGTACACATGTTCTTCCCTCTTTAAGATGCATTCTCTCTCTCTCTCTCCACCATATCCCCCTTTTAAGGATTGTGACATGAGTCTCTTCCTTTAGACCAGGGGAAGGCCACCTTAATGGGCCAAGGGCAGTCTGGTCAATTTGAGAAATTGTCGTGGGCACCACTACAAAATGGTTGCCGTAGGAGGTGTGGCAAAGGACAAGTAACCTGCCCCAAAACAATGGGTACAAGGCAGAGGTGGGGTCTGAGCCCCGGTCCACTAAACAACTCATTTGAAGCCAGTTTTCAGCACCAACAGAAACCTATTTCAAAGCTGCCAGTAAGAAGATGTATTAATTTTTTTTAAAGTGGGAGGGATAGGGCACCTTGGTACCATGCTGCCTGGCCCTGCTTTAGACCTAAAATAGAGGCATATGCTGGGGTTCCCTCCAGCAATCTTAGAACTCAGAAAGGGGAAGCAACTGTGTCCCTCAGCTGTGTCTGTTCATTCTACTCTGTTTCCAGAGAATTTGGGGCCTCGTGAGTGTCGGTTCATACATGCACGCATCTCACTCGCGGCCTGGAAACCTCAAGTGGTACCTTGCATATGTGAATGAGCTGTCGCAGGTCAGGTGTCACCAGAGATGGGACTTTCGTGCCACCTCTGATGCTGCAACTTCTAAGCAGTCTGTTCGCCCCCAGAATGGCGAGTGATTTGGTGTTCACGGAATCGAGGGAGGTGATGTGTGTACGTGTGTGAACTGGAATCTCTTACCCTGGGTCGGGTTGAAGAAAATAAACTTCCCTGAGGGAGAAAGCTAGCCTGACACATCTCCCATTTACAAGAGAGATGCCCCTTAGACAGAGAGAATCTGGAGACCTGCCCACTGCATGTGAGATGTGAGGGGGAATTTGTGATATAATTGTTTTCCTCCTCTTTGATTATCTTGTCTGTGTTCGTTTCTTTAGGATTCTGTGACCGACTAGTTTCTTCTTCTTGACTTTGTTGAGGGGCTTGGCGCTATTTCCAAGGGGACCGGGTTTTTTTGTGGAGGACGCTGGACCCCTGAGTGTCATCCTGGCTCAGGTAGATATCCTCTTGCATGCAGGTGAAGAAGGGGGTACTTAGGAAACTAGGATCTCCTAGGTCTTCGACTGGTGGGTCACGACCCAAAAGTGGGTCGCAAGATCAGTCCAGATGGGTCATGGCAAAGCTTTTGCCTCCATGTTGCGGATGGAGAAAATTGTGAAAGTGGGTCCCGTGTTGCAGGTTGGGAGTCTGAGGTGGGTCTCAGGACTGGACCAGTTGAAGAAAAGTGGTACAGAGTTAGGATTATGGTACAGTGTTATGATGGATTGGGGTGGGGTGGGGGGGAAGAGACCTGGGGCTCGTCTACACCAAACAGGATATTCCACTATGAAAGTGGTATGTAAGTGGTATATAAAAGGCAGGAGCCACACTACTGCTTTATAGCAGTATTGAAGTGCACTGCAGGATCTACACTACTCCTTTATAGTGGTACTGAAGTGCACTGACAACTGTTGGGGCCCATGACACATCTACACCAAGCAGGATATAACACTATGAAAGTGGTATATGGAATGTGTTGATGGCCCCCAACAGTTGTCAGTGCACTTCAGTACCACTATAAAGCAGTAGTGTGGATCGTGCCTTTTATATACCGCTTTCATAGTGGAATATCCTGCTTGGTGTACATGAGCTCCTGGGTTCAAATCCCCACGCCGCTATGAAGTTCACTGTCTCTTTGTAGTCCAATCCTGCTTCACAGGGTTGCTGTGAGGATTGTGGTAACAAATTCCCTAGTTTAGATATGCAGTGTGTGAAGAAGTACTTCCTTTTACCTCCACACAGAAGAATAGGATTCCTTCACACAGAAGAAAGCAGGAACCTTCTTTGTTTTCAGTCATTTCAAACAGTTTCCTGCCTTTCCCATGAAGGGCTGCACCATGTGATTCCACCCACCCACCCACAAGAAAATGTGCAGAACTCGTCTTATACATTTAGAAAGGGAGCAGCGGATGTTACCTGGCGTCCTCTGAAAGAACCACAGCATCTTAAGGGAGGCAGCTTTGAAGATCTCAGCGAGGGGTTTCTAGGGACAGAATAAAAGGCAGGCTTACAATCCCCCTGCCCAGTTTTAACACCTCTCCTGTTCTTCAGGTCGGTAGTATCCGCCCCACCCGGGGTGGGAGGACGATGAATGAAAGTAACCACCATCAGCAACCACAACGGGCAAGTATGGGCAGAGGACGCCGTGGAGCAAAGCAAGGTTAGTGGGTATCGGTTGGGAAAAGGGTTGGTTACAGACTGCCTGGGTGACCACCGCCGTCCTCCTAATGATGGGCTGCATCCAGACATAAATTATTTGGAGTAACTGAAGTCAGTGTGAAGAGCTTATAGTGGGAACGAAGTGAGTAAGGACAGAATTTAATTGTAGCTAACTTGTTCTGCGTCCCACCCTTGCCTCTTGGCAAGAGCTCCAAAACGTGTCTATGGAGGAGGATCCTTCAGCCTATAGATCCTTGAAATGGCTGCAGTGGACTGCTAACCCTTTGCCAATGTGGTAGAATCTCAAGAGCACCATTCCACCTAAGCCCTACTCAGCCACTCTCTATTTACCATTTATATTTTCCAAAAGTAAAACAAGGGCATGCATTTGTATCTCTAGAATCCTATTCAGGGGTTCTTTTGCTGGTACAGCAAACACGCGAGGTGACATGTCTAGTCCTGATCCCCCTGGGTTGGAAGAAGGTGTTTCAGGTGAACAATCAGAATCAGACTCTGAAGTAGAGGAGTCGGTGCCAGAAACAGGCCAGCCTGTACCAGTGGGGGAGAAAGCTCTCACTGGCTTTCCACCAGCTTGTGGTGAACTCTCTCCAGTGTTTATCTTGTCAAGGGCAAATCATACACAGTCAGTGGGAAGCCAACATTCTTCCGAAGGAGAGAGCACGGACAGGTTAGCTGATCCTAGGGTACTCGCAGACTAAAATGGGCGGAGCTAAAGGAAGGCGAGAGAAAGTCAGCCCAGCTGGCGTCCTGGCTGCCTCAGAACTAGTCTCTCTGAAGTTAAAAGGATTTCCATTCTTCTTGAAAGGACAGTTGTCTCGCTTAGTTTGCATAGTTTTGCCTAGGGGAAAGTTCCAAGAGATTAGACTCTCTTCAGGTGGGAAGAGATGTTTATTGTTTAAATAAAGCTTTGTGGATTACTTAGTAGGCCTCCTTATTGTCTCCCAAGAAGGTAGAAGGTTTTGAGAAACAGGACACAAGGAAAGAGAGGGAGTGTTCCAGCCCCATCTCCCTCATCGACGCATTTGTCGCCCTATACTCATGGAGGATGGCTGAAGAGGAGATCCTCCTGGATCTATGGAGGTTCTTCACATGAGCTGGGGAAACTGCGCCCTGGCTTGCAGACGGATACAGGAGACTCCCGTCTTGATATAGTCACTTTCCAAAAGCAATGGAAGTGACAACAGAGGGAAATGGTGCTGGAGCGCTCCGTCTCCTTGCATGTTTGCTGTCTCCACTAAGAGAATTATTGTTCTTGATGATATTGTTCTTATTATTAATTACATTTCTACACTGCCCATAGCCAAAGCCCTCTGGACTGTTTACAAAAATTAAAAACCATTAAATTACATTATACAGAGTGTAAAAACCATTTACATGAAATCATATGAACAGGCAACGCATACACAGACAAGATCTGTTTAAAATGGTTTTAAACACTCAACCTCAAGACGAATCGAGGACCTAAAAATGCATCATCTGAAAAACTCCTCAACAGAATGCCTTTAGAGGGCTCTAGAGATGTAAATACATCCCCTTCTTTTATATATAGAAAATATAAATGGTACTGAGGGAATGTGGGCAAGCAGAGGAAGACTACGGTTTTGTAGTCTTGATAAAGTAGTTCCTGATAAAAAATATTCTAAGGACATCTTGAAATAGTCTCTCGATTTCTTTCGGTCTTTCTCCCTCTCACTTGCTCACACTCACATTGTCCTCCAACTTTGAAATCCCATTTGATAATGCCATGAATGTGTGTCACACGAAATCTCGCTCTTAATTGTAGTTGTTACCTGCTAGCAAAGTTACAAGCTTCAGATTCGGAGTGCTGCTTTGGTGTGTGTTTTTAATTTCTTTTAAACGTCATACAGGTTAAAATAGATGTGCGAGTGAGCCATCGCTCTACATGCGGTGTGCATGCTTCCCTCACACTTACGCAGCCATGTTTTCTAAGGTCGTGGTTAGTGGCCCTCAGGTTTTCTATCAGGGTTGGACTGAGAGTTGAGGAAGGGCATGGCGGTGTTGTTGTTTTCTGGACACTCCCCAAATTTATGTACATTGACACTGCTGCTGTTCTTTTACCATTTTTTTTTTTAAAAATCCTTAGGCTCTTTTATCACTTTCCCTTCCCATTTCTTGCTGTTTATGTTTTCAGTGAAGGAAAACAATGAAGCATATGAAATACCCATACCTTTAGACGAGCCACACCAGATGGAGTCTCAGACGCAAACTCATCAACAGTTATATTATGGCCTGAGCCCCCCACAGAATTTTGATGGTGAGAAACAACATCCCACCTGCATCTTCCGTCGGTAATATTTGAACATCCTCTAACTACAAACTGGATCCTGTCGGTCTGGACTAGGGAACCTGTGGACCCCAACTCTCATCAGCCCCACCCAGCATGGCCAATGTTTGGGGATGATGGGAGTTGTTGTTCAGCATCATCTGGAGGATCGCAAGTTCCCCGTCCCTGCCTTAGGTGAATGGCATCAGAGCAATCTTTTGCGGCCATCCAGGGGATGAGTATGCCAGTGCTGTTTTTTCCGTGACTGGGGCGGTGACTCCTTCTCTGCAGAAATCACAGCAGTAGCATCTTCTTCTTTGCAATCCCTGGAGAGAGAAGGACCACAGCTCAATGGTAGAGCACAGGCTTTGTATGCAAAATGCCCCAAGTTTGAACCTTGGTGCAACGCCACCACCTCACACACAAGGCTTTGACGTGCACACCTCCCTCAGGCTAAGCACCACCACTTAAATACCTGAGGAAGGGGTAAAAAGAAAAGTATAACCTTTCCCTTATAGCACAGCCCTTCTTATGTGAAAGTCCTCTTCCTGAGACCTTGGACAGGCAATGCCACTCAGAATAAACAGACTGAGTTGTATCAAATGGCAGTCCTGCTTAAAGTAGGCTCACTGAAATTAATGGAAGTTAAATTAGGCTAACATTGAATGCAACCCACTGAGCTGCAAGGACTGATAGCCTGACCCTGGTTTGAGAAAGCTTTCTATGTTGCTTGTATCTGGAAATGGCCAGGAGATAATTGCATGTGGGCTTGTTGTGTGAATGTCCTCTAGGAATTTATATATTTCCCTAGAATACGGAAGGGGGGTGTTTGGGCAGCTGGGAAAAGAAAGGATTTTATTTATTTTTAAAGAAGCAAAACAGACAAGCTTGCAAAAATTGGTGTTTTCCCTACTGATTTTTTTTACCCCAATTGCAAGTGTCAGTGGTTGAGTTTTCTGTAGTCAAAGGTTTTGAATTACTTAATGAGATGGAGCTTAAATGAAACCACACAGAGGTGCTTTAGCAAGAACAGTGGGAGAATGGCCGTGGGGCAGGCGTTAGGTGAGGGGGAAATGACTGCATTGAGTCATTCCTGCATTGAGCAGGGGGTTGGACTCGATGGCCTTGTAGGCCCCTTCCAACTCTGCTATTCTATGTTTCTATGACTGTTTGGGCAGGATGGTCTCCTTGCCTCTCTCACGGGCTTGTCAAGGAGATTTAGGAGGCAAGGTGAAAGTCAGACTTGAAGAGGTTCGATGAGAAGTAGAAATGTTGTGACTCTGTGGGAGCCAACTTCCATTGACCCGCAACCTGTGAATACGTTTAAACGTAAGTTACTGTCAATGAGGGAGGCTTGGAGGGTGGCAACAGGAGAGAGAGGCCTTCTTGGTGGCGGCTCCCTGACTGGTGGAATACTCTCCCCATTGAGGGGCCACCTGGTGCAAACACTGTCATCTTTTTGACACCAGGTTAAGACTGTCCTCTAGTTCCAGGCATTTAGCAATATGTAATTAGCCTGGGTTTGTTTTTGTATGTTTTTGTGGTTTTAAATTGTATGTTTTTGTGATTTTAAATTGTTGTATATCGTTTTTTAAGTGTTTTGATCCTATGTAAACCGCCCAGAGAGCCTCGGCTATGGGGCTGTATACAAAATGTGATTAATAATAATAATAATAATAATAATAATAATAATAATAATAATAATAATTTCACGACATAGGATGGGTCTTTTATCAGGTCACCCATTTTATCAGGTCCCAGTATCTCATTGTAACTGTTTTAGCTGTTTAAATTGTTTTTCAATTTTGTATGTTAAAGTTTTTATATTATATTTTGTAATTTTTGTGCACTGCCCAGAGAGCTCTGGCCATTGGGCAGTATAGGGCATACATACATACACAAATCACTTCTATTTATTATTTAACAACCTTTTCATTTACAAAACCATTTGGCTCCTGACTAGTTCTTTTTTAGTTCAGATTATTATTTAATTCATTCTTACATTTATACCTCACCATTTTTTCTCTTGCAAGAACCCATGGCCCTCCTCCTCTCCATTTTATCTTAACAACAACCCTGTGAGGTAGGTTAGGCTGAGAGTCTTGACTGACTCAAAATCACCCAGAGAGCTTCATGGCCGATTGGGGACTAGAACCCCCATCTCCCAAGTTCCAGTCCAACACTCCAACCACTACACCACGCCGACTCTGGCTCTATTGTTGTAGCATTTTAAATTGCTGTATTTTGATGGTAGGATTTTTGTTGTTGTTTTCACTAGAGCTTGTTTTATCAGTAGTGTCGGCTGCTCTTCTCATTTTGGAGGAAGGTGCAGGGTATAAGCATATTAAATACATAAATAAAACAAAGCTGTGTGGTTTCCCTCCTGTCTCAGAAGCTCCAGAGATGCCACCTCCTTCATTGACCCTGGTAACCAGTATGAGGACACAGCTGCACATGGCTGTGGAGAGGAATTCCTGGTTGCAGAAGCGAATCGAAGACCTGGAAGAGGAGCGGGATTTCCTGCGCTGCCAGCTGGACAAATTCATCTCCTCCGCCCGCCTGGATGCTGGTAACAGGAGGCCTCGTGAGCTCTCTGGAAGCTGAAGGGGGTGGTTGTGCTGGGTTAGAGCAAGGTCTTCTGGATGCACCTGGAAGTCAGAATGTTCTAGAGCAGGGCTGGGCAGAAAGTCCACCTCCAGGTGTTTTTTGGCCTTCAACCCCCAGCATCCTTGAACATTGCCCATGCTAGCAAGGGCTTCTGGGGGTTGAAGTCCAAAACATCTGGAGAGTTCCCTTCTGCCCACCCCTGTTCTAGAGAAGAGGAGATGCGAAGGGCCGTCCAGACACCTTGGTTCTTGAGGGAGAAAGTGGGCATGAGGAGGCCTGGGTGCTACAGAGAGGAGAGTGCCAGGTTTAAACGGGTTTAAATCCAGAAGAGGGTGGTGCATCAGGGGGAAGAAAGCAAATCTCAAGCAGGAGTAGGCAAGCTGTAGATTGCTGTGGGACTACAGCTCCCATCATCCTTGACCATTGGCCATAGCCATGATGAGAGTTGGAGTCTGAGAACATCTGGAGGGACGCGGGTTGCCGCCCCGTGTTTAGAGCAAAGGGCCAAGCCTCTGGAGTTCTCTGGTGAAATGGATCCTACTAGCCAAGCAGACTGTGCCGGGTGGGGCTCCGTCTTCTTCTCTATGTGATCGCCTTGCCCTTCCCCCCCTCCACCCTAGACGATCACTGCCGCAGCAAGCAGCCCCCGCGGCGGTCCGAGATGTCTGAGAGCCGGAATGGGGATGTGACAGACGACGACAGCATGGGCTCCTGGCTCAGTGGCAGCCCTGAGGAAGGGGGCTCTGCGGAGCATAAGAAACAGAAAGGCGGGGCAAACCGGCGGCGCTTCGTCAAACCTAAAGTCCGTGAGAGGCAGAGGGGTGAGTAGGAAGGATTCAGGGCAAGGGCCTCCGGTTTCCACCTCTGGAGCCTGCAGAGAGCAATGGGCGGCTGTCCCTTCAGGGGCAGAAATGGCAAGACGTTCAACTCCGTCTTCCGGGCAGAGATTGGCAAGTGTAAATTTGATCTTTTCTTTAATGCTTAATAGATTGCCACACAGAAAAAAGATGTTCTATCTACTGACAACCAGTAAAGTGGTTATTCTATTAGGGTGACCCCATGGAAAGGAGGACAGGGCTCCTGTATCTTTAACAGTTGTATAGAAGACGGAATTTCAGCAGGTGTCATTTGTGTATATGCAGAATCTGGTGAAATTCCCTCTTCATTACAACAGTTAAAGCTGCAGGTGCCCTGCCCTCTTTTAAATCTGGTCATGCTAGGCATGGCTCCTGCAGCTTTAACTGTTGTGATGAAGAGGGAATTTCACCAGGTGCTGCATGCACACAAATGATAAAAAAGAAAGGAGAGAAAACCCTACTGTGAGAGCACAAAAGGAACACAAAAGAAGGATCTCCACCCTGTGGTCAGAATATGAAAGACGAGTCAAACGAAAGTTCTATTGTGGTGTAAATGCCACTGCAATCACATCTGTATTGTTGCAAAACATCTATTTTAAAGGAATAATCAAGGTGAGCATAACAAAGGTGTAACTAAGTATAACTCTATAATTAATACCCAAATACACATCCAAGTTGTAACATGCATATATAGTAATAAAGTTGAATACGTCAATATAACAAAAATCACACATTACATGTACTGATCTAATGCATGAATACCACACATAACATAATACGACAGAATAATGCATGTAAACCCAGACAATAAAATGATATATTGTATGTTAATCGATATAAGCGCCTCTGAGCCAAATCCACAAGGTAATCCAAGTATCAGTATTCAGGTTATTCACTCTTAAACACCTGTATATCATCAATGTGGATTGGTAAACTGCTAGAGGTAAAAGTCTTAGAGTTGCATTTACACCACAATAGAACCTTCCTTTGACTCTCCTATCATATTCTGACCACAGGGTGGAGATCCTTCTTTTGTGTTCCTTTTGTGCATACAAATGCTACCTGCTGAAATTCTGTTTTCTATACAACTGTTAAAGATACAAGAGCCCTGTCCTTTTCATAGGATCACCCTATAATATATAATAAGGCAGTATCCAACTCCACAATAATCCATTACAATTTTCATTTCATGGTTAATTTTGTCCATTTTGGCTAAATAAATACATTTGCAAAAATAGCAAATCAAAATTTTCCTTTCTGAGCTCCCTAGCAATATTCTTCTCTTTTTGTCAGGGTGAACGAAGTCATCTCCTTCATTGGAAACATATATTTAAAAATAAAGCACTATTTTTAATTAGCTCAGTAATCCCATAATCATCTTCGTTACATCATTTATTTTCTATTTTTTTTAATCCTATGCATGGGGGTGGGGGGAGCCCTACAACTCCCAGCATCCCCCAGCCAGCCTAAAGCATTTTTTTTAATTTTTACCCTGCTCTTCAACCTAAAAGGCTCCCATGGTGGCTTGCATAAAATCAATCTCCATACACTAATTGATTTTGGCTTCAAAGTCAGTGGGAGTTCTAAGACTTGGGATTTTTTTTCTCAAGAACTATGATAGAGGAGAGAAAGAGGGACTGTTAGAGCAGTACGACAATGGAATCAGTTACCTAGGGAGGTTGTGGGCTCTCCCACAGTAGAGGCATTCAAGAGGCAGCTGGACAACCGCCTGTCAGGTGTGCTTTAGGCTTGATTCCTGCATTGAGCAGGGGGTTGGACTCAATGGCCTTGTAGGCTTCTTCCAACTCTGCTATTCTATGATCCTATGATTCTAAAATCGCATGATGACCATACAGGGCCCTTCCAGCTCAACTACTCTATGACTGAGGGGGGAACCTGGGGATGGAAATTCTGTTCACATTCTTGAAAAAAAGGAGCTTTCATTTATTTTGCCTGGGAAAAGGCAGGGGAGGAAACGGAGAAATATAAATGCTGAAAACACACACACACACACACACACACCTGTCCATTCCTCGAGGTCGTCCTTCACAAAAACATCAAATCGTTAAAATCACTTCAATAATAATACATATTAATAACAAATAAATAATCTGTTACTGTATTTTTAAATCTTGACATTGCTGCTGGCTTTATACTGTAGTTTTAAACTTTGAAAAGTTTTATAGTATGTTTTATCATGGTTTTCATTGTTGTGAGCTGTCCAGAGGTCTTCAACTATTGGGCGGTATAGAAATATAATAGTAACTAAATATATTCTCTTTCTGTCCCCTCTTTTTTTTCCTTGTTCCATCCCCAAATTTCTCTCTGCCATCCTATTTCCCTATTCTAAACCCTCACCTCATCGTTCGTTCCTTCTGTCTGGCCATGCTCATTATGGTGTATCTCCCACTTGACTCTTCTCCACCTCTTCATGCTCATTTTTTATCCTTCCCCTCTGTGCATTTCATGTCTGTTGATGTCTTATTTTATCTTCATCACTTCTCCCATGGTCCGGATATGTATATGGCTTGTCTCTCTCTCTCCTGTGCCTGATCCTGCCTTTCACGACCCCTGGGCATTCATGGGTTGCCCCCCTTCCTCCTCTTCCTCCTCAAACCATTCTTTGGCTTGTTCTCCCCATGCTCCCTGTGTTTGCGGGCTCTGCTCCCTAGTCAAAGATGTGGACGGGGTGCTGTGCCGCTACAAGAAGATCCTGTACACGTTTCAGAAGCTGCAGAGCATGAGCCGGGCCTTTGAGCACCACCGGGTGGACCGGAACACCGTGGCCCTGACCACGCCCATCGCCGAGCTCCTGATTGTGGCTCCCGAAAAGCTGGCCGAGGTGGGCGAGTTCGACCCATCCAAGGAGCGGCTGCTGGAGTACTCCCGCCGATGCTTCATGGCGCTGGACGATGAGACGCTCAAGAAGGTCCAGGCCCTCAAGAAGAGCAAACTTCTTCTGCCCATCACTTATCGCTTCAAGCGGAAAACGGACTCTCCTGGCCCGGCTGCCGGCACCCCTTTGCCCTCCCCTGCCACACCGCCCAAGCCGCTTCTGCCCATTGCGGATTGCTACAAGCGGTAATTTCCCCCCTCCCTCCTTTGGCGAAGCCCAGTTTGCCGGCCCGGTCCACCTGTCTGGCATTCGCCCAGCTCTTGCTGTGTTCCCCTGGGGCCTTTCCGTCCTCCCTCCCTGTCAGCCATCCCCTTACCCTCTCCCAAGGTTTCGAATGCTGACTGAAGACCCTACTTCACAGGCGGCGCCGGCTCACCCGTAAGGCACATGGGATGCTTTGCCCTGGAGTGCCGGCCCTTTTGGGGACAGCATTTCATCAGACGCTCACATCTGTGCCTCAGCAGGTAAAGGCTGCCAAGCGGCTCCTGGATGAGTTTCGCCCGCTTCCATCTGGGAACTGGCAGAACGCATGGCCAGAGGAGAAGCAAGGGCAGGCAGTGGGGCAGGACTGTGGAGCTGACCCCCAAGGGCCCCAACTCAGGCCCCCCCACCAACAAGCACCCAGAGAGCAGCAGCAAACAGGCCTGGCAACAGCTCCTGGACTGGCATGGGCATATAGAAGCCCACTGGGACTGATGTTGGCTGCTGCAGCTTCCTTTATTATTATTTTTAAAAAATGTTAGTTGGGTGGAGGTGAACCTGTACATGATTGGTTGGTTTGATCTAACATACCAGGAACATGGATGCATTTTAAAGCATGGAATGGCGGTGCGGGGATGAAAAGAGAAATGTTAGTTGAGTGCTTCACACCTGTAGCGATACACACCGTCGTCTAAGTGCACCCATCCCGTAAGAACATTAAGTTCCAGGTCTAAAATGACCTAGCTGCACTATCGGGGGCAAGGAAGAGTGTTCATGGGATAGGGCATGCCCCGTCCAGACTGAAGGTGCTATGATGGATAGGTTGCTTGAGAGTGGCTGCAGATTCCGGATGACCCTGTTAAGATTGCCTGGTCAATGCCCGGAGATGGTAACTGCAGCCTTGCAAATAAGTTACTAGCCTACAATTATTATTTTTTACCCATCCACCCCAGGCATTCCAGTTATTTGTGGCAGGCCTGTCCTGCCCTCCTTTCTCACCTGAAGTGGGACAAGACTAGAAGTGGGCAGAGAGATGAAGTTGCAGAACGGGTGGTAATAATAATAATAAAAAATACTTACCTGCCTCTCCATCCTGATCGAGGCGGAGAATAACAATAAGTACAAATTACATAAAATATTGATTAAAAACATAGTATACATTGTTAAAACTTCCTAAAACACACACAAACACAACTTGTAAGGGTGGTCCCATGTTCCGTGATCCCACTGAATCTCTTACTTCATGGTTGTCCTAGAAGGCATCTGTGGACATCACCTGCCCATTCTTCCCTAGCTGTTATCTGGGTTGTTCCTGCCCAGTTACTTTTTCTTTTTTGCACCCTGAGACAGGGTGTGTGTGCACACACATACGTACATATGTGCATTCCCTGACACCATCCTTCCCCAACCTAGCAGTCTCTTGGTGCTTTGGACTACTTTCCCCATCAGCCCCAGCCAGAATGGCTAATGGCGGAGGATGAGTTGTAGGCTAAAACATCAGGAGGACACACAGTTGGGTAAAGCTATGCTACACAGTTGCCACTGTGTATGTGTGTCTGCTCATGCGTGTGTGTGTGTGTAAGGGTTGATTCATATGTCCCATTTCTTGGGGATGCCTCCTTTTTAATTCAGTGTAATTAATGGACTCTTCCCACCGTGCCTGTAATTTCTCACCCAGTCTTTTTCTCTGTGTTTAAAAAAATACTAAAAAAAGAAAATGTTTAATAAATCAATTTACTAAGAGGATTTAAATTAAAGAAACATTTTGAATAAAATTCATCAATGTGTGATTGTTGTTGTTCATATGAGTTTGTTTTCTCATTGGTTTAGCTGCTGCAAAATGAGGCATATTTGTGGCTGGTGGGGAATAAAATACTGGATTTGCAAGACCTGGGTTCAAATCCTTACTTAGACATATATTCCCTGGGAGTCCATGGATTAAGTAGGGCCTCTGTTTAAATTTTCTATTTGTAAAATGGGAGTATTAATGACCTACCCTTGTAGTTTAGACATGAGGATAAATGAGATAATGATTGTGAAATGCACCCTTAATAGGCACAGTAGAAATGGGTGATAATAAAAGTTAAGGACAAAAATCTAAGGGAATGCTTCTGTGGGTGAACAAATACGCAAGCATTTGAGTTAAGCGGAATTCCTCCATCCGGCACAACAGAATGAGAAAAATTGCAGATTACTGTTGGTTCAATAGGGAAAAAATCCCAAAGCATCAGTCGGGTAGTATTTTTATTAGAACCTACTAAAAGTTCATGAAGAATTGAGCAAGCTTTCAGGTTCATAAAAACCTCAGGTTTGATGCTGAGCAAAACGTCCAGCAGAGGTGGGGAAGAGCAGTGCATACTGAAAAAGTTGTATAGAAGTCTCAACAGCATAATCTGGTGAGTGCACTTTTATGTGTAAATGTGCACAAAATTGCAACCAAGATATAATGAGGGAAAGTGCTATGCTTCGTAGGGAAAGATTTTAGGTTGCAAAAAAGGCTATGTCTGCTCTCCCTTAGTAAATACAAAGGCCAGCAGTTTTTTAGTTCCATTTTTAGCATTAATTGGAATATACAGGTCCCTTGTGATAGAGAAAATAAGAAAAAATGTGATCATTGCTCATAGTTGCTGATCTATAGTTCTGGAAAGAATAGAGTTGTATGTAAATGACATTGGTACAATGCAGAGTACAGGCCTGAACCAAACATTTCAGAAAGTAGATTTACTTACCCAGTCAAGTGTACCTTCACAGAACCTCTTCCCTAATTCTTTTCACCCACCTACCCTGATACATACACAACATCTTCAACTTTCCCATCTCAGCCTCTCTAGCACACACCTCTGTTCTCTCTCTCTCATGCCTGCCTTACACACATAATGGCCCCATTCAGAAGACTCCTTAAACCATGGCATTAACCACAGTGGTTAGACCAGAAATCTAGGATGGGTTCAGAAGAAACCTTAAACTATGACTTTTAACCATGGTGAATAAAGCAAAAAGGGTTATGTGTCTTCTGAACGGGCCCAATGTTTCCTCCCTGAATGTATATAGTGTTCATTATGAGGGGAATATATTTATTTGAATTAGTTCTATTCTATCCTACAGCCAAAATGGTTTCCAGGGCTGTTTATTTTACATACTGCTGAACATATATAAAAATATCTCTAAGCAGTTCACAAAGAAATTCCAAGTACATCAAAATACATAATATACATTAAAGTACATTACAATTGCTAAATCATTTCTATAAAACATTATTTATTTATATAGCACCATCAATAAAAACATTAAAATAAATTGAAACCACTATGACACCATAATTACAAAGAAACAAACTGGGCAGCACTTTCGCTAAAGGAAAGCATGGGTAACAAAATGGGTCTTTAATTGGTGCCTAAACCATGATACATTTGGCACTTTTTAAAACCGGAGCAAGTGAGATCATTCCTTAAATTGGAAGTGGAGAAGGCCCACTTCCTGGTTGCTATGAGATGGCAATCTACAGGTCATGGTACAATCAGCAAGGCCTCCAAAGATCTTAATGCTTGCCCAGGTCTGTATTGTGGGAGGCAATTTACCAGGTAACCTGGTTCCAAGCTGTTCAAGGCTTTATATGCCAACATCAAGACCTTGTACTTAGTAAGCTAATAGGTAGCCAGTGCAGTTGGCAACACCAGTGTTAATATGTGCAGAGCCAAGCATGCCGCTGTACATCATGGCTGCTGCATCCTACACCAGCTGTAGCTTCTGGACCAAGCACGTGGGTAGCCCCACATAAACCCCACTACAGCATAAAATGTAGATTGTTGAATACTGCTATGTGCTGCCCACTTTTTCAAGTGAATGGAAGTTTTAGGGATACCACTTACCAGGTTTAAACGACAACTCTTAAAGACTAATAGGTTGACTGCAGCGTTAAACCTATGCATTAATACATTTGTTAGTCTTTAGGATGCCACAAGTCACCTTGATTTTGCTGCAATAGACTTCTGGGAAGGGCTGTGGCTTAGAAGCACCTACTTTGCATGTAGAAGGTTTTAAGTTGAATCCACGGTATCTCCAGGTAGGGCTGGGGAAAGACCCCTCACCTGAAACCCTGGAGAACCACTGCCACTCAGAACTCGCTAGCATCCTGTGTTCGTAAAATGGCTGCTTTGGAAGTTATCACCAAGTTTAGTTCTCTTTGGAGGAGCAGCCACGGGAGACTTGTGTTGTGTTTGTAATAGCTACTTTATGTTCAAATATATAAGCACAGTTCAGCAAAGGAAAAATCCACAACTATTCACTGAACATTCTTTTATCAGATCCGTTTTTTGTGTGGTGACAATTTTGTTAAAACAACACAATTATCAGACAACCATCCTTACAAAAGATGTGACAGTGAGCTGGAAAACTGGTATATAATGAAATGCCCATGCACTGATGCTACAGAAAGTTCTCTTGAAACTGTGACACTCTGGAAAGTGAAAACAATGTATAATTAAAAGGAAAGGAAAAACAGTGGTGTTGGTTTCAGAAAACGTTTTCCTTCACATTTAGTAAACATTTTTTTAAAAATTAAAAACAAAACAAGTTTTGTAGGCACAATAGGCACAATCTATTGTGGGTTTCTCATGTAAAAGCTACATTGAAATGAATGGAAGATATGTTCTTGTGTAAGTCCGTTTCATTGAATCAAGCATATACAGAACATATTTATTTTATTAGTTATTTAATTTCTATATTTTCATTCATTTCATGCTAGATCAAGGTTGGGGAATCTGTGGCCCACTAGATTTCAAGCCACTAAGGCTTTTTATTATAGCCAACGGTATATAAATGCTACAAATAAAATAAATAACCTGTAGCTACTGCCAGCCTGTCCAATAATCTGGGATAATGTGAGTTGTACTCCAAACATCCGGAAGGCTAGCAGTTTCCCCAGTCCTGTGCTACATCATACCCTACAATGGAAGATACTTCAGCATCTTAGTGGTCCTGCATGTCTGTACTCGGGCAGGGATTACTCCGAAAGAGTTGCGTGTGGAATGAATCGTATTTTCTGCCTTTAGTGTTGCAATCATTAAAACGCTCTGTGAGTCAGTCTCGCCTCCGTGTCAGAGCCTCAGGAATATGGAGGCCTCATAAAAGCCACTGAACGTTGCCTTTGGGAGCGAAGATCAGAGATAAAACGAAATGAGTTTTACAAACTAATTTCCTCTCCCATTTTACGTTGCATTCTCCAAAGAAGGTCCGGCGGAAACACCCGGAACCGGAACCGATTGTAAACGACTAAGAAAAAGCTACTGCTCCCCCCCCCCTTTTTTAAAAAAGCAGGAGTCCGAAGGGAGAAGCCAAGCTCATGCCTCGCTTTAGAACGGAGGAAGTGACGTTACCGGAAGCACCCGAGGTTCTCCGGAAAAATCCGAAGACTTCCTACTGGGGGCAGCAAAGAAGACTCTCAGAAAAAAAAGTAGCGTGAGAGGAAAGAGGAGGATCCCGAGCACGTTTCGAAAGCGCCTTCCGGAAATAGCCGAGTGTTTCCGCTAGCGCCCGAAGTAGCCGCCGGAAGTTGCCGAACTCAAGAGAAGGCGCCGCTGCGGCCTACTGCGTGAGGAGCTGCTTAGCTAGAGCCGCTGGAGCAGTCAGCGAGGCCGGACTTGGGCCGTCCTTCTCCCTCCCTTCTCCGTTACCATGTCCGACTTCGACGAGTTCGAGCGGCAGCTCAACGAAAACAAACAGGGTAAGCGGGGTAGTCAGAGAGAGAGAAAGAAAGAAAGAGGCGGAGGCCCTGCTGGGACACTCGTGGTGCCTCTGCGCCCGCCACACGCTCTTGAGGCGGCTCGGAGGGGCGCGTTGAACTGAGGCGCCGCCAGGAGAAGGAAGAGGAGAAGGACGGGGCCGGTGGGGGGGCGGGGGTCGCCCTCGTGTGTTTGTCAACTTCCTTCTCTGTTTAATTTGGCGGGAGCCTGAGGGACGGAGGAGGAAAGAGCAGTTGGAGGGGGGCGGGGGGAGGAAAGAGCAGAACCGTTGGTGGCTGCGCGCGCGTCCTTAACGGAGTGCCTGTGGGGGAAGGGAAGGGGCGATACGTGGGGGGGTTTCCCCCCTCTTTCTCTCGCCCTTTTGAGGCAGACCTTCTCCCTATTACCCGCCGTCACCACCACAGGGAGAGAGGGCGGGGAGAGAAGGCTCTTAAGTGGGCCTTAACCGCTGGCCCGGCCCCCACAGCCACTTCTGGGGAAGCTACTTGAGTTCCTTCTCTTTCCTCCTTCCCCTCCCCCGGTGGATAGGTCCCGGGGCTCTGGCCTGAGAAAGCACGTGATGCGAGCGCGTCCCCCCACCCCGAAGCTAAGCAGGTCAGCGCTGCCTGCATAGGAGGCCGCCCGCCCGCCTGACTTTATACTGCCCCATGAAGTGCACGATGGAAGAAAAGGCGGGACACCGCGCGTACGAAACAGCGCGATTGCTACGGATGGGCTGCGCTGAGTTCCACGAGGGAGGAAGGTGGGCGGTGAAGAGCGGAGACATGGCCGAAGGGGTGGGCTGGCCCTGCGCTTAAGGCACTCGGGAAGCTGCCTGGGACAGAGCATTGGCCGGCCCTGCTGTTCAGTATTGTCTGCAGCAGCCTCCCCGCAACATGGTGCCTTCCGGATGTGCTGGATTGTGATCGCTGGGGGTGATGGGAGTGGTAGTGCAACACATCCGGAGGGCTGGTCTACATTGCCTAACAGCAACTCTCCCAAGGTTTCAGACAGAGGTATTCCCCAGCCTGGGGATGCCCGGGATTGAATTAGGGGCAAAGCATGTGTTCCTGCACCGAATTCTACACCTCTTCCTATCCTCTCAAAGCTGTAGCTTTTCTTGCATCTGTCAAAATATTATATATATCCTGTCCTACCTTCAGGATGCTCAGGATTGCGTTCATGATTCTTTCTTCCCTCAGCTCCCATCTTACCTTCAATGACTTTGTGAACAAAATTAGGCTAAGATTAGGCCATCATAGGTGAGTGGGGATTTGAACCTGGGTTTCCCTCATCCTAGTCTAACACTAATCACTGTACCACTCTGGCTATTATGTCTCTTCTCTCAGATAAGTCTCTTTTTCTGTCTCTCCCAATTCCATTTCACCTTTTAATCTTGTTCTTCCTTCATGAAGCTTCGGATCTCTCCCACCCCTGTCCTACTAGGTCACCCAAGTAGGGACCTCAACCCAGTTTTCCAGTGATCTTTGCCCAGCTTTCTTTCCACTACACCAGTGGCCATTCCTCAACCATCTCAATGGAACCCCTGGATTTGTTGCTTTTCTCTCTCACACACACACCTTTGGCCATAATTCCTTTTGTGGAAAGTTCACATTTATCCATCGTTGGGCATACTAATATCCATTAATCAGATGTTTGGTTTAAATGTCAGCAATTGGGAGCTCCCAGGACACCCTGGGATTGCCAATGATGCCAGCCTAGAAGCAAAAGAGGAGTGTGGTGGCTTTGGCAGTGGAACTTGCTGCCATTCTGGATGGTGGGGTGCCTTGACTCCTATTACCTTCTGTCGAGTGGATTTACTTTAAAACAATTTCTGACCATGTCCACTAACTAAAATATGGCCCTTCTATCTCAGGCTGGTGGGCCAGTGTCACTTTAACCTACCCTGGAGAACCCCTTATCCTGTTTCTCTTTTCTCCCTGCCGTCTTCCCCCCACTCAAACCCTAAGCTCAGTAGGTCCACAAATCACTTTTTCCAAGGAGCATTCTAAATCAGTACCTTAAACATTAGTCCATTACTTTATACTGGGGCCTCAGAGTTTATGTGTAGGAAACAGAGGCAGATTGCGTCCTCATGCATCCTCGTTCATTTTTCTTGGTGGTGTTATTTCATTCATACTTTTTAAGTCATAATCTTTTTATAAATGATGATAAAATTGATTCCATAGGCAATGACCCACAGTGTTTAGTTTCTTCCCCGCTTCACTAAGGCAGAACATTTGCATGAATAAAGGCAAACAGCAGCTTTCAAATGCATCTGCAGAAATGGCACACCCACACGTACAGAAGAAAATGCAAATTGCCAACTTTTGTAAAGCTGCTCTGCCTGGTTACAGAAGGCAATTCTTATTTGCCACAGGTGACCAGAGTAGTTTCTATTTGCAATCATGGCATAACATGCCCCCGCTGGGGCTCCTGAATAGGGCATACCTTACTTGCATGCTGTTCACACATTCTTTAACAGAGACTTCTGCATTGCTAGAAGATTCGAAGGTTCTGATTTGACAAGACTTGAGAAGTCTAGATCCCTCTAAAGCACACAGTGTTACTAACTAATAGTGTAGATCAGGGATGCAAGTGCAAACTTTCTCTATTTAGTGTATGAGGTATTTGGGTGTAAATAGCTTATCACTGCCATCTGTGACAAACATTTCAATACAAGCAATTGTTTATTAAAAGTGAATTGCATTGCAGTTACTAAATCAGTATAGCAGTGATCAGGGGATCCACAATTCTGCTTGCTTAGTAAGTACTCCATTGTGCTCTGGTGAGAGTGACAAGCCCCAGGCTTCCTTCCAACCTTGCAGCTGTAGAATGAGGGTTACCTTGACAGTTGTCTGGCTGCTGGAATAATCCCTGCTCCTTCTCCCTTAGCCCCATGCTGGGAACAAAGCCTGGGGTATGTTTTGGTGCTGCACTTCCAAGGTGCTCCAGAATGATAAGCTTCAGCCTTCTTTTCCTGCTCCAAAGTTGAAGGGGATTGTCTTTGACTTTGTACTTCATTTCAGAGGTGCATTGAAAGGACCGGGACAAGACCCTGATGCTTGGAATAGGAGACAGGCTCAACTGCACGCATTGGGTTGGCCATCAAGGCCAGTCAACATTTGTGGCCCCGGGGGTGGGGTGGAGGCAGCACCTGAAATTCCAGGGAAAGATAGGATCCTGAGAAGGTGCTGTCTTCCAATACCCAGTAAGACTTGTGTAAATTCAATGCCACCTGGCAGTGGGCTCACTGAACTGTACTAGATATAGCTCATGTGTCCTTATTGCCCAGCCATCCCAATGGAATATGGGAAGAAAGAATTCAAAAAATCTGTGTATGTAGCTTTAGGGTGGGTCAAAGTGATCAAATTTTGTTCTGATGCTAGTGCAAGATTTTACCCCTAGCCACACATCCTTGCATACAGTAGCAGTCTCTTTGCATGTGACTATATGCAAGGATCTCTGCATATTCACCTGATAACCGGTTATTGGGGCTGGGTTGCCCCCCCCCCCCAAGAGGTAGCATAAGTTTAGAGAGGGGTCGCAATTAAAAATACAGCAGTATAGTGAACTGCTCTATGGAATTGCCTACTCTGTTTGCATCATTTGGCTTTCCCCTGGATTTTAGAGTATTCTGACAAAAAAATCTGTGTGGCAGAAACCAAGAGAATAGGAGAGACATGAGCTGTACATGGGCTACTGTAGCTGGGGGAATGTTTTAGACATTTTTTTAAAAGGCCTGTATAGTTCATTTTGCATGATTTAGCAGGATTAGCCGTTGCACTGCACCTGCGCAAGGTACGAGTGGATTGTCAAGTTGAAGATACATCAGTTGGATCAGATAAATAAGCTGTAAGAATAGAAAAAATATCTGGTTTTCTTGATACTTCAAAGGCCTCTATTGGTGCCACATCACACTGTCCTGTTTGTATTGCTTCCTAGTAAAAAGATTCAAAAATGAAGCATCGGCTCCATTATGTGCTTCTGTTTTGTATGGGTTCTCCTCAGCCAGATATGCGCACATGCCTGTTACCGGAGAGCCTTAACACCCCCATGGCTTGCATGGTAAAGCAACAGATGCGCCATCACAAATACAGCTTTGTGCTGGTCATCCTACAACATTGCTCTTTATTGTTCGCTTCCAGCACAGCTGCATGGGTCCTCTCCAGTGTCCAAACAGATCTTCTTTATGTGTGGAGTCTGGTCTTCTCTGAATTCTGTTACTTGATATGAATGTGTTAATTCTCACCTACTTCACTCCAAATAAGACGTCTCACAAAATGCTTGGGAAGAAGCACCAGATTTGTAGCAGCCAGCCTTATGTAGAACCAAGAAAATACTTGCATTTCTAGGAGTTGATGTATTTTAGAAACCAAAGTAACCTGGTATATCACTTGTGATTCTTCCTGGAGGCGGTTTTCATTGTTTCTGCTGTGTGAATTTCTGCCATTGGCATGATTTATTTCACTTGTTAAATTTGTGGAATTTTGAATTCTTTGAATAGGGCTGAGCACAATGAATAGAACACCGGAAGGGCAGTATTGAAAAGTGAGACAGTGAAAGGCAATGACCGAGGAAGGTGTTTGGCTCAGATTGTCTTTGGTGTCTCAGTTTCTAGCTAAATTATGAATTATGCCTACGCCTCTTTTAATTGATCTTTTTAAAAATAGAAAGAAAAGATTCTTGCAATTTGGTCAAAAAACCACACAGCGTTTGGAGCGTTTTCCACCAGGTTTTATTAGAGCTGTATATTCTTTTAGATCACCAGATTCTTGCTTCCTGGGAAGATGTTGCAGAATCTGAAATAAAATGATTTCGAGCATCTCCCTACTTAAGACATCCAGCAAGGATTGTTTTTGTTCCCACAAATTGGGCTGTGTTAATAATTTGAGTTTCAGAATCTTTTTTTTACTATAAAAGAGCTCCAGCTTGCTGGATTTTTGTGATAAACTCTGATCTTGAGATTTTCTCACGTTGCCAGAATTCATGTTTGCCATATTAGCATTGAGCAACTCCAAAGCAACTTCTTCTTGTGGCCCCAATTCCCGCTATTGTCCCTGGTTGGCTCCTTTTTTCAAGAGCAGTTAAAATATTGCCATCTGGACATTGGTTCATCGTGATGCGTGTGCTTGTTTAATCATGGCCTTTCATGAAGAATGGTATGTGCTATATTTCATTTGTCAAATAGACTATATCTCAGATCTTTGTGTAGTGTATGAAGTCTAGCTTTCTACAACAGGCCTGGCCAGGCTGTCAATTTTCTTTTGCGTTCTGCCCCCTCCTCTTGCCTCTAGTCTACAGATGCCATTTTTATACTGGATAAGATCTAGCTCACAAAGTATGATGTATTGCCATGTAGTGTTTGTGGTATTGATAGTTTGCAACCAGACAATACTGAAGCTAATAAAGAGGTCTATTGGGGTACAGCACTTAATACATTTTGTCTGTTGAAAAGTAAAACCTGGGAATGGCCTGGAGAAGTACATGCTTTGCTACTAAGTAGTACATCTTCTAAGTTTCATGACTTTTTTTGGAAGCTAACCAAAGAGTTTTAGTCGGTTGCCCCAGGAGAGGGGAAAGCATCTGAGACAACCAGAAGTGTATTTCCAACTGTAGCCATGGCTGACCATGTTCTTCCCTGTCATCTTTAGAACGTGACAAAGAAAACCGTCACCGGAAACGCAGCCACAGTCGCTCACGGAGTCGTGACAGGAAACGCCGTAGCCGTAGCCGTGACAGGCGCAACAGGGATCAGCGTAGTGTCTCGCGGGATCGCAGGAGACGCAGGTAGGAGCAGCCTGAAAGGGAGCTCAACTTTCCTTCTCTAGTTTTTTGTGTCCCCACAACCTGGTCATGCTGAGCAGAGAATTTAAATGTGGACAAAGAGATATGGGTTTTATTTGGCATTCAGAGATTGATGGAGATGTTAGAATAGGGGCTTCTCTATTGGTATAGAGCAGCCTTCCTCAACCAGGGGCGCTCCAGATGTGTTGGACTACAACTCCCAGAATGCCCCAGCCAGCTCTGGTATAGAGAGTATATATTGTTGGAAACCAGCACTCATGGATTCTTTAGGTGCATGATAATGTCTAGTGCGCCAGGGTAGTGGACACTGGGGGCCAACAATTCTGAGTTCTTGGGGTATAGTCTCAGGAGGTATTTGGTTATAATTAAAAAAAGATAATACTATTCTGAACAAAGTAAATTGGGTTAATGGTTCACTAGGAAAGTTTTATGCTCAAGCATCACTGAAATGAAAGAGAGCTGCTGAGGACACAGAGCTGGAGCACAGGCGATGTCTCCAATGAGTCGTGTTCAGAGTGCATCTTAGTATTGGCATCTGTTCTGCCTGTGTGTGCGCGGGATGGGGGATGACCGCAGAACTTGGCAAAGCTTCAGGGAGGAAGACAGAAGGGGAGGCTGCTCTCTGAGGGGCAAGGCGTAAGTTGCACATAGGAGTGCCAGGGAAACAGTCCCTCCAAGCACTAGAAGGTGTTCTCCATCTCTGTTGGTTTCTTAGAGAGTGCCGTGTGTGTGTAGCCAACCTCTCTCTGATTGTGGTATTGAAAAGCATAACAAACAGTTTTACAAATAGTTTCCAACCCCTTCTCCCCCACTGGCCATCATACTTCTATCTCCTTGGCCAGAATGAGCATCTCAGCCCTATCAATGCTGTCTTTGTCCTTACTCCATAAAGCAAAAAACCTTTGCTTTGCAGCTATGAGGGTGAGAGAACTTGTTATTTAAATTCTTTGACAACCCCCAGAATCCTATTGTTGATTAATGGTAATAAAGCACTCCATTCTCCACTGATTTGTCTCTGGTGCTCCAACATCCTCTTTGTCTAGATTTTTTTAAGCCACTTACAAATTTGTCCATTGGAACAACAATAGATGAGTGATGTTCTATGCTAAGAGTTACTTTTTCGCACATGCCCCTCCATATTTCCAGTGATTTCTTTGCTTACTGTTCCGGGGGTGGGGGGACGGGGACTGCCATGAATGATAGGATCTCTCTAAATGGGCTGCCTAGGCCTACTTTGTCCACTTGAAAAGTACACAAACCCATTTTGTTTTTGTTTTCCAGGTCACCTCTAAGCCTAGCAGGTCCCCTAAGGTGAGTATTCCCAGTTCTCCCTTGTGGAGAGATGGAGGAACAGGGAGGTAGAACTTAAGAAAACCCCAAATTGAGAGACAATAGGAAGGATCACACTTTGGATACAGAACCTACCCATGCCAGTACAGTTACCACACTGTAATAAGTGTCTGGGATTCGTTGTGGTGGTTCTTGTCTTAAAATAAATGGCCCTGGAGCCTGTGGTGGTGGTGTCCCAAACTCAAAACAAGCCAGAATTGACATGAGGGGTACATTAATTTTAATCGTCATTCTTGCCAGTTCCTGCTGACCTTTCATCTCTTTCCCCTCCACAGCCGTTCTCCACGTCACGAGAAGAAGAAGAAGGTTCGCAAGTATTGGGATGTCCCGCCCCCAGGCTTTGAACACATCACACCCATGCAGTATAAAGCCATGCAAGGTAGACCTACCTTTGCTTCATTTTACTGTAAATAGTATTAGATTCTTTGTTGCAGCTACTTGAACATGTTCCTTCTACTATGGAAATACAGCTTCTGCTGACCCCTGCAGATTTTAGTTTACTTCTGTGGAGTTCCACCTGCTTCCAGTGCGATGCATGTGTCTTCCCCTCCATTCTTGAAGATGTCAAATGAAGGGCAAATATTCTCCCTTCTTGTTGGTGGAGGAGGTCCTCTGGAGCAGCTCTCTTTTTTCTACCTTAGCTTGTTCTCGTTTTCCCCTCCCGTTTTATATTATTTGATGCATATGGCTGCAATTCTGCATGAAACTCAGTAGGACTTGCTTTTGAGTAATGCATGGATTTGGACTGTAAGCCTGTTAATGTTGCCAATATTGCAGATAAGTAAAATTTTTGCTAACTCAAAATGTTTACTTTTTACATGGATCTTGATGTATTTTTAATTTGTCGTTTTGATTCTAGAAATTGAGATTAATGTTTTCCTGTCGTACTTCAGAAAACTCTTGCACACAATCATGGGTGCTAAAAACATAAAATTGGGGATTGACAGATTAAACTTGTTTTTATTATTCAGTATATGATTGTGTTATGTTGTTATTACAAGCCATCTGGAGAGACTAGATGACAAAATACAAAGCAGTAATATATATAAACAAAGTTACATAATTGTATTTTTATCAATTGTTTTAAAATTTCCCAGAGAGTTTCAGCTATGGAGTGGTATAGAAATGAATACTGCCATATAGCTGAAACTCTCTGGGCGGTTTATAACAATTGATAAAAATACAATTATTTAACTTTGCTTATATATCATTGCTTTGTATTTATATTATTGCTTTGTATTTTGTCATCTAGTCTCTCCAGATGGCTTGTAATATTTTGGCTTCATAGCGTGACAGAAACAACAGTCTTGTGGCATCTTATAGACTAACACATTTATTTTGTCATAGGCCTTTGCGGACCCAGTCCACTTCATTAGATGCAGAGTGGATCAGTGAACGCTTATGCCATAATAAATATCTTAGTCTATGAGATGTCACAAGACTCTCTGCCAGTTTTGCTGCCACAGGCTAATGTGGCTGCCCCCTCTGGAAATAGGATGACAGGCAATCCCGGCCCTTGGTTTGTAACCTTCAGTGCTTTCCCCCCTTTTCTTTCCCAGCTGCGGGGCAGATTCCAGCTACAGCCCTCCTGCCGACCATGACCCCTGATGGACTGGCAGTGACACCCACTCCTGTGCCAGTGGTCGGCAGCCAAATGACACGGCAAGCCCGGCGTCTCTATGTGGGAAACATCCCCTTTGGAATCACTGAGGTACAGCCTTGTTTTCTGAAATATGCGTCTGATTCCAGTGGTACATTTTCTTTCTCGAACTGGGGATGGTGAGAGGAGGACTTAACTGGAAGTGTTGCTGAGGAATTTGGGGGAGGAACCTCTAGTGAAAGCATCAACTGAGTTAAAGCAGACAAGGTGAAGACTACCCAGAAAGGTTAGCCAGCCTTGAAACAACTCCTCACATCCCACCAAAATATCTAGTTACAGGATTAGGTAGTTTGAGTGTCAAAAGCTGAATTTAGCATTTAGCTTCCTTCACCCTCTAGAGCAGCCTTCCCCAACTTAGTGCCCTATGGATCTGTTTGAACTACAGTTCCAATCATTGCCATCCAGTGCAAGCAATTGCCATGTTGGCTAGGAGTTGTAGATCAGTACATCTGGATGGCGCTGGTTTGAGGAAGACTGCTGTAGAAGCTCACAGGACTCCGGAATGCAACTAGGAAAGACAGCTGGTGCTGGAACTCTGTTTGGATCTTGGTGCCTAAACATTCCACACTGACACCTGGGATAGCCTCTTGGAGTAGCTCTGCAGTGCTTTTCATCAGGTGAATAAGACCAGATGTAACTTTGCCTTCCCTTAACTAGTTCTAAACATTCCTTCCTGTGAGATCATGTGTTGGATTATAGACCATCTTTTCTGTGGCCTTTTGAGATGTAAGGTAGCACTAGTTGGAATTACTGCAATCCACATGTTTTTCTCTTAGGCTTTTGCATTTGAGGGCCATAGAAATGCTTCAGTCCTTGGTGATGAACACAGGATACACCAAAATTGTAAAGGGTGGCTTCAGAAAGCTTGTTGAAGGTCTGGGTGCTAATGGTGCAGGGGAGAAGAGGCTTGACGTTGCCTTGTGTCTCTAACATGTTAGAGCTGCCAGACGTATGCCCACCAAAGAGTTTGGAAGCTGTGGCTGACAATCTGGCTACAGTAGCCAACATTGCCAGTTGTGCATTCAGTGCCCATATTCCCCCCACCCCAGCAAATGAGTTACTCCTTCATGTCCAGGATTTGACAGATGTGGGGCTGGGAAAGAATTGTTCCACTATCAGAATGGTAAATGATCATGGATTGGGGATATTAACTTCTTCAGTAGTGAGCAGCACAACTCTCTTGCTTGAGCAACTGTGGTGGTTTTACTAAGCTAATAATTGAATTGCACTGATACCTTCATGAATTGCATCTTGCCCACTTCTCCTTTTTCTGTTTGTGGCATTTCATCCAAAACTTTAAAGGGGCATTACTGTGTGATACAGACGAGGGGACCTTCTTTACAAAAGATTATGGATTGGATCCAGATTTAGTCATACTTGAAGTGGACTCCCTGAAATCAATGAGACTTAAGTAGTGTTAATTTCAATGGGTCTATTCTAAGTATACTAAATCTGGATCCAACTCTGTCTATAATCTGCCTTTCCTTTTGAGCTGAAGCAACTTGACTGTCTTAAAGGCCACCATGTCTAATCTAAACATCTCTAGCCCAGGGCTTTTAATCTGAATTGTTCTTCTGACACGTTATGCCTCAGGCATATATGGAATAGAGGTGGATTCAGGTTTAAAGTGAAAAAGTTGTGGGAAGGGGGAATATTTATGTAGCAATCCTATACATTCTTACCTGGGGGTAAGTTCCATTGAACTCAGTGGTACTTATGTCTGATTGGGCTGTGTGGGATTGCACTATGGATGCCTAAATGGCCAGGGAATGAAACATGGGTGGTCTTTATTTAAATCTCTCTACCAAAAAAAAGACCAAAGAGTTGTTTCCATTTCTCTTTAAAGTGAATAATGTGTGGGACTGCAAACCCCCTCGTAGCCCCAAAGTTTGCTACCATCGCAGCAGGCAAGTAGGCAGTTTTGCTTTGTAATCTATTTGTGGTTCTGAGAGTCCTTCCAGCCTGTGTCATAAATCGACCATTTTCATTTCTCTCCATGACCCCAACAGGAAGCTATGATGGATTTCTTCAATGCTCAGATGCGCCTTGGTGGCCTTACCCAGGCTCCTGGTAATCCTGTCTTGGCTGTGCAGATCAACCAGGATAAGAACTTTGCGTTTTTGGAGGTGAGTAGAGGCCATGCTATATGGAGTCAGAGGGCACCTCAGAACAGGTATGTGCTTTAACATTCAGAGCATAACAAAGTTTAGATTTCCACAGAATCTTAGTGGCTCCTTCATAATTGCTAGTCCTCATGACAGTGGAGAAATTGATTGGGGCAATGTTTACCTAAGGGCTCAGATACAAGGTTTATCTGGGTGGGTTTTGAGGAGCAGCTAGAAAATTTAAGGTAGTCAGCCAGACTACATTTCCCTTCCGCACTCCTGAGCTCTTCCCTCTAAACATCCCACACATACTTTCGACGTCTGAAGCTTGGTTTGGTGCCCTTACTGCCTTACGGCCTATTATGCTCTCAGAAGAAAGGCCATGTTTTGTACAAAGGTTGTCCAAACTTCATGTTTCAGACAGTGCAAAAGTTATCCAAAATGCTTCACATTTGCATCCTAACAGTTGCAGAATTTCAGTGTTCTGCTTTTAAAATTAGGGATTTTAAGAAAAAGTCTCTTAGACCTACTAGGAAAATGCCTGGTTCAGTTCTCGAAAAGTAGTTTTATAGAGATTTAGCCAAGACCAAACTTAGCTAGGGAAGGTAGATTCAAAAAAGAGCTTCAGGGTGCAGTCCTATACACATTTACCTGGGAGTAAGACACATTGAACACTGTGGTGCTTATCTCTGAGTAGACATGTTACGGTTGCGCTCTTACTCCAGCGAATCCTGCCTTAGTGAAAGGCATTTTTTAATATATATATATATATTTTAAAATTAAACTTTTTTATTGTGAATATCAACAAACGAAACAAAAAATACATCATGAAAAATGGGGGAGGGGGGAAACCACCCATACATTGTGTATATTTTTAATATGGGCTTCAGATACAGACTTCAAAGAGCTCAAGTTAGTGAAAAGTTAAGAAAGTTATAAATCGCCAGGGCAAGGTGCAAATCAGGTATTCTGGATTTGGAAAGAACTTTTTTTGTTTTTAATTGGAGGGAGAGGAAGCTTACAATGCCACAACCTTTCATGCAAGTGCTGGAAAATGATGTGACAAGAAATCAATTGTTCTTCACGTTGGTAAATGGAAGAGGTCAGGAGATAAGGGGCCTGTTTTTTCTGGAAGTGGAAGATTCTGAGGAAGCCAGTTCATATAATTTCTGTTGCAGAATTTGATGCTCTAAATGAACTAGAATTTGGGACTCTCTTGCTGGACATTCCATCCCTTCGGTAATGCAGGACGTGAGACTTAGATAACAATTTGAAGATCCAATGACTTCTCCCGTGCTCTATTGACTGTTTAACCCTTCTTCTCACAGGCCTAGAATTCTTAAATTGAAAAATCCCAAGCCAACATCCCTCATAATTGGTCCCTCTCATAACTGTCCTGCTCCCCATAAGACATATTACACATCCTTCATGTTTTCCCTTCTGTTTTCCCCCCCTGCTGCAGTTTCGCTCCGTGGATGAAACTACCCAGGCCATGGCCTTTGATGGGATCATTTTCCAGGGGCAGTCACTGAAGATCAGACGCCCCCACGATTACCAGCCACTCCCTGGCATGTCTGAAAACCCTTCAGTCTATGTGCCAGGTGAGTGCACTAGAACCCTGATGAACAAGGAGGGGGTGGCTCTGGAATACAGGGGCACAGAAGGTGGTGGGCAGTGTTCCATGCGATCTGAAAATGTAGCTGATCCCAAATACTTCCATATCATGGTGACCCTTTTCCTCCTTACAGGTGTGGTGTCCACAGTGGTTCCAGACTCTGCTCACAAACTGTTCATTGGGGGTCTGCCAAACTATCTTAATGATGATCAGGTGAGTCCAAAAACCTGAAAGGCCATTTGGGAGCTCTTGAATGGTCGTGACTCCTCTGCCCCCTTTTAAACACAAACCAGGATACTTCTGGGAGATCTCACTAGCTCAGCTCCGTTCTCTGTTGGCAGAGGTGCTGCTTTGGTCTGCGTTTCACCGGGACCCTCTTTTTGCTACACATGATGTGTGGGTGATGTGCCTGTACAAACACACACACGCACACTCCTTGTGTCTTCAGGATCTAGTTTTGTTTGCCCCACTGAATCTGAGGACAGTCCAACAACAACAAACCATCACAAGTGTTTGACTGGTTTGTCCTATGGCAAAAATTGCTCACGTTGTTATTTCTTCCTCCTCTCTCTTGTCAGGTCAAGGAGTTGCTCACTTCTTTTGGGCCCCTGAAGGCCTTCAACCTGGTAAAGGACAGTGCGACAGGCCTATCAAAAGGTTACGCCTTCTGTGAATACGTGGACATCAACGTCACAGACCAGGTAGGGCCAGCCTCCCTTGTTCGTCTCTTTATTTTTGCTCCGCAGCGGCCCGCCGACCTGCCCGTGGGATGAGGGGGGTTCTTTGTCCTTTGAGCAGGTGGGGTGTTTTTTTCTCTCCTCCCCTCTAGAGGGCGCCAGCTTTTCTCTCCTTTACAGCACAGCTGCTGACTTAGCGGCAGACACCATCGAGTTAGTGTTCTGATCACTTCTGCTTTTTGTTCCCCCCAAAAAAACCAACAACTCTCCCCGAATGTTAGTCGGAGAAGGCTTCGGCCTTTTTGCGAAGACCCCGGCCGCCGTGCCCGACCGAGAGCCGGTAAGAAGCCCTCCCCTCACCAGCCAGGGAAGAGCCGGGTCCGTAGCGCATTTCACCCGTTTCCCCCACCCCACCCCTCAAGTGAATTCTCCGTCCCGCACTCTTGGTAACTGTGTTTCCTTTCTCCCGCTGTGCTTTGTGTTACAGCGGGAGGAGGTGGAACAGGCCCTTAACCTGCAGACGTGCTCTGCTTGTTGACTCCAGTGGGAGTTGTAAAATGCAAGTATTGTCATGTATAATTTAACCGTGAACCAAAGGAAAAGCACCCCAGTTTCCCCTTTGCCCCTGTTGGAGAGGGGGGACCTGTGGTGGAGAGGAAACACCCCACAAAATCCCTATAGGGTTCGGAGAGTGTCGGTGGTAACTTTGCATGCCGAGCGCAAGCTCTCGTGTCTGGGTTGACCTCCATAAGGGCTATGCATGTGTTTTCTTGTAATTGAGTGCCTCTGTTAGTATGTATGGATATGTGTGTCTTTATACACCCACCTACCCGCACGCCTGCTTCCCGTCCTGCGCAGTCTTTCTTCCCATATGCTCCTTGGGAAGTGTGTGTTCTCCCGTGCTCCACCCCTCCTTTGGTCTCTCTGCATTAAGGAGAAAGGCATGAGTTTTTAGCAGGAGCTAAACTCTTGGTTCAGACATCCACAATCAGTTTGCACATCTTTGTAGGGACAAAGAGAATTATGAAATATTTCAAAACGTTGGTAGTGGAGAATTATTTGCCATGTTTGCTTGGGGTAGGGTAAAGAGCAACATATTTAAAACACAGGAAGGTGCATTTTGGTTAGAGGATGAATATCCTGACTGTAAATGCAATTCAGCAGAGAAGCAAACTGATAGGGAGATTGGAAGTTTAAAAGAGAAGGTTGGAGAAACGTTTGCTTCAGCCAAGCCTTTTTTCTTTTCTTTTTTTGAGACTGAGATGCCTGGCGTCTGAATGTGTTCATTAGAACCCCTTCTTCTCTCTCACTGCACCTTTCCTCCCTCTTAGTTGAAATACACTGTCAGTGTCAATGTTCATGTGGCCAGTATGTAAAACCAGGAGCAATTGCCCCCATAGTATCCCCCACCCCAAGTATTTGGCCTCAGACTAGTGTGTTTGAATAGATTGCTCCCTCCAAGTATGATCCTATATATGGGACAGTGTAGTCTGCGTAATTGGACTGCAGAACCACAGAATTCAATAGCCAGTGGTAGAGTTCAGCATCCTAAATCTGGGTTTTTATTTTTCTAGTTCTCGTCTATCAGGTTGCAAAGGAAAGCTTGTCTTGGTGGTAGAGGGAATGGCTGAGTAGGGTCTACTGTGCTCAGGGAGTTGAGGCTTCAGGGTGGCTTAGTAAAAGGCTTGCTTTGTACGTTGCAAAGGATTCTGGCAGATTTGGTATAAGTTGGCTTTAGGTGAGACTGACAGTGCAATCCAAGGATTGTTTACTGGGAAGCAAGACCCATTCTGATTAGGATTACAGTCTCAGAGTATTGATCAGGAGTAACAGTTAGCAATTGTACTCCAGGCAAGGAAAAATTCATACCACTGTCCTTGGGTAGCATCTCCTAGGAGTGTACAAATAGCAGTCTGCAGTGAGGTGACACATTATCTCACCATGCAGCTGTTTTACGAGACATAAAGTGAGGGCTTAGTGAGAAACGGAGGTATTGAAATGAAGAGGCTGGTTTCTCACTGACCTTATTAAAAAGCAGCTAGGATTTTTTAGCATTTTTGCAAGAACAAACATTAAATAAAGCCTGGCAAACGAAGTGTAACAGGATCTGGAGCATGGTGCTTTAGCACTGGCGTCTCGGGTTCTCTAGGAGAGCTGGAACCTTATTGTGCTCCACAGATCTTTAAAGCTCTTAATAATTCAGGTTATAGTGATCTCTCTTTACCACACAATTATTGTGAGAGGTGGTGATCTACCCCAGTCCCTTGGGATGGGGTTTGAATCCCAAGTTTTTGCATTCAAACTAAAAACTGTCTACTGCCCTCGACTTATTCCCTGGCAGCATTGATTTGGGCTTGTAATAATGCTGGTTAACCACTATGCAGAAATATAGAATGAAATGTGCAATACTGCTCTCTAAGTTCAGATTTTATCAGAGTGGTTTTTTTGGGGGGTGGCAAGATCTTTGGTTGGAAACTGCATTGAGGAAGTGTGTTGGGTTTAGGCCATCTGAGTGAGGAAGACCGGACAGGCGAGTGAGTAACTCTGCAGAAACTGGCGCCCTAATATTGGAAGCTGCTCCTAGCCTCTGCTCTGCTCTTTGAGTTTTCACAAGATAATTGGCTACACTCTTCCAAGCTTTCCTTGGGAAAAGGGAGATCAAAATCATTGTCCTTTGAAACCAAAGCTAAGATTCTGCAGGTATCTGGTTGCATGTTTGTTTGAAACTCACACATCCCTGAATAATGAGTCTTGGATCATGAATTGCCAGGTGAGCTAGAGCGAGTCTGTGGCCAGGTTGTCATTCGGTTTGAATCTTATCCATTCATGGACAAGATCAAGAGTTGAAGGGCTTGATGGATGCCTTACAGCCTGGACTCTTCAAGTTTGGCTTGCCAGTTTTCATTGTACAGCTAAGGCAGATAGTTCTCTGTGAACGGGATACTTTCTGCATTGTAGTGCGAGAGTTGTTTGGACTGATCATCTTTCCTATGAGGCTAGTCTGAGTGGAAAACATTTTATTGAGGATGTGAAACTTGGTAGCTAGCTCTCTGGTGGAGCAGGGTTAGCGAGGGGATGTGAACTCACATTCTGGCAAGGGTAAGGTCTTGTCTGCCTCCACTGGAGTTTTCTGTCTATGCTAATGACATTTAGCCGAAGCTGAAACCTTGCCTCTGCTCTTTTCTCCTTCATGCAGACAGTCCTTGTTGACCTACCTTAACCCCCTCCAACAAGAAGTGTTTTTTAAAAAACAAATCCTCTTGCTAAACTATATGGTGTTATATCCATGGCAGTGCAGTTCAGGTAGGAGACTGGTGGGGGTGGGGGCCAAGGAAGAAGCCACCTTTTGTGTATGGATGTGTGGATGTTTTGGAAGTGGGGACAGAGGGTGGCGGGGTGTGTGGTTGGCAGCCTCGGAGGCTCTAGATTTGAAGTGTCTGGATTCACTTTTTTCTGCCCTCGCAGGCCATCGCGGGCTTGAATGGCATGCAGCTGGGCGACAAGAAGCTGCTGGTGCAGAGAGCCAGCGTGGGAGCCAAGAATGCTACTCTGGTGAGGAAGGAAGGAAGGAAGGGGCAGACTGGGAGGCAAGGAGAGTGGGTAGAGGGAGCTTTCCGGAAAATAGTTGCGTCTGATTTCGGGAGTGGGGGCAAGACGGGGGGAAAGATTGCCGCAACACTCAGTTTCAAGTCGCCAAGCAAGCCTGCTTAGGAAAGGAGAAGGATAGCCATGGTGGCTATGTGGAATGCCCACGTTTAGAGGGCACATGCCACTGATTGCCAGTCCTGGGCGGGGGAGGAGACTGCAAGAGCAAGAGTGGACTGTTGCCTTCAGGCCTCGCTTCTAAGCTTCCTAGAAGCATCTGTTTGGCCACTGTGGGAAATGGTGCTGTACTAAAATGGAGCTTTGATCAGATAACCAAGGCTGCTTTTTATGTTCAGGAGGGTCTCCCTAATGCAAGGGCGTGATTTCTCAAACTTACCTGGCAGGGGAGACACCACAATCACGAAGGTGGTTTTCCCTGGGTGAGGCTCATCCATTGCACTCTGGGTGTGTTGAACCCCTGTGATTTCCCCAAATGCTTAACTCCTGTTTCTGATTTTTTAAAATAATCCCTTTACTCAATTTGTCCATCACTCCAAAATTCTTAAATGCAGAGCAGTATGTAAATATTGTAAATAAATAAACTTGAATGCAGGGAACTGCCCTAAGTAAACAAACAAACATTCGGATCTCCCAAAACACTGTTGACCTGTCAGTGTCCAGTCCTATTCTTAATCTGTTGTAGACAAAATGTTCACATGGCTCCAGTCTGATTTAAGGACCTCTAGCGATAGACGGTGCCGACTTTATCTCCCTGCATTGATAACATCACACAGCCACCTACGTCATTTTCATAAGGGTATTATTTTTTTAAAAAAATATCTATACAACACAATAACCAAAGCTCTCTGGGCGGTTCACAAAAGCAGTATAAAATATAGAAGCTTAAAACTACAGTATAAAAATAAAACCTAGCAGCAATGCAGAGATTTAAATACTGTAACAGATTTAAAACAGCAATGCTAAATTACTGTAACACTAAAATGCTGGGAAAATAAAAAAGTCTTCGCCTGGTGCCAGAAAGAGCACAATGCAGGTGCCAGGTAAGCCTCTCTAGGAAGCTCATTCCACAGCCCAGGGTCGTCTTCCTGACAGCCACCCACCTCGCTTCCTTTGGCAGAGGATCCTGCAGAAGATGATCGTACAGTCTGGGCAGGCACATAAGGGAGGATCCTTCTGATAACCTAGCCCCAAATTGTTTAGGGTTTTGAATATTAATTCCAGCACTTTGAATCGGGCTTGAGCATGGACTGGCAGCCAGCAAAGCTGGGAAAGTATTGGTGTGATATGATCACATTGGCCAGTCCCCATTAACAATGAGCTGGATCAGCAGAAATTTCTGGCCATTTTCAAAGGCAGCCCCACGTATAATGCATTGCAGTAATCCAGACGAGAAGTTATCAGAGCATGGGTAACTGTAGCTAGGCTATCTCTGTCAAGAAATATCAGTGTTATATCAGCGTTAGGTGGTATATCAGGCTAAGCTGATAAACGGTGCTCCATGCTACCGAGTCCTCCTTTGCCTCAAGTGACAGATCTGGGCCCAAGAGCACCCCCAAACTATGAACCTGTACTCTGCCACTTGACTTATGTACGTTGAAGGAGGATAGGCTTCTGTGCTTTAGAGCATGAGAGATGAGTTCTAAAGTCCTCAAGAACCACATGCAAAAATTTTTTTAACGTATATGAGGATCGCAAAAGATAACTTCTGCTGCTGCACCATTTCCTGTCTGTTAGAAGCCCGAGCCAGCTCCCTTCTCTGTGGATCAAAGAAGTGGTCTGCAAGCTCTCAGGGTCCTGATGAAAAGAAAAATCTAAATGGATTTTGGTGCACTGGAGGTAAAAGAGACAGGATTCCTGAGTCCTTTGGGAGGAGAAGAGCAGGAGAAATCTTTGCATAGAAAGCTTATCAAGATAAATGTATGGAAGGATGAGGGTTAGTTAGCTGTGGCACTGAACTCCCCATTCCCTTCTCTCCCCACAGAGCACAATAAACCAGACCCCAGTGACACTGCAAGTACCGGGCCTGATGAGCTCACAGGTGCAGATGGGCGGTCACCCCACTGAGGTGTTGTGCCTCATGAACATGGTGCTGCCTGAGGAGCTGCTGGATGACGAGGAATACGAGGAGATCGTGGAGGATGTGCGTGACGAGTGTAGCAAGTATGGTGTTGTCAAGTCCATCGAGATCCCCCGGCCTGTTGATGGCGTTGAGGTGCCTGGCTGTGGCAAGGTACTTGGTGGTTGCTCACCATGGGTGGGGTTGATAGTTCAGCTAGCTTTAGAACAGCAAAGAGTTGAGGGAGCTATAGCCATTTTAACACTTGCCATAACCCCAGTCCTAGGGTTTGGATGACATGGCAAGCCGCAGCTGCAGCTTGAATATTCAAAACCGTCTGGCATGCCCCACAGCTTACCATGGCTTAATAAATAAACCAGAGTGGGCAGTAGTGATCATGCGAACTGGGACTTTCTGTCCAGAGTACTATGGTTGGGTAGATTTTTCTTTCCAGCCTTGAAGAATCATCCTCCTGGCAGTCACAAAGGCCTGTAGCATCCATTTCCTATTACCTTCAGAGAGTTTCCACACTATTGGAATTAATTAATTAATTAATTAATTAATGTGTGGAATGGAAGCCAAAGCTTCCGTAGTCCTGGATGTATCTCGTCCGCCAGTTCCCTGTTCTACTTTTCCCTAAGTGTTTGTGTGTATTCAGTAAAAACGTGATAGCTTTAAGAAATACAAAGCAGTGGTCAGTTTGTCAAAGCATGAATTAAAAAGTTTCAGCATATTTAGTCTAGAAAATGGGCTACTCACACAAGTTGTGGCAGACCTCTGCTGGCTCCGTTATCTTCCTGTGCACGCAAACACTTTACAAGTGAGACATCTGTGATGGAGGTCTGGATCCAGATTTTCTGCCTCTAATTGTTTTGCAGCTTAGGAGGGGCAGGTTTACTATTAATCCTCCCTCCCATCCTTCTTCTAGATATTCGTGGAGTTCACATCCGTCTTCGACTGTCAGAAGGCCATGCAAGGCCTGACTGGGCGCAAGTTTGCGAACCGGGTCGTGGTGACCAAGTACTGCGACCCTGATTCCTATCATCGCCGAGACTTCTGGTAGCCCAGCCCTGAGCCTGGCCTGGGGGGTGTTTTGAGGAGGCAGGGGCAGCTCGCTGGCCGGAGAGGCTCCTTTAGCAGCATAGCCTGTTTATATTTTATGGCCAAAATCTCCCATATTTTTTTTTCTTCCAATTGACCCAGTCCTCCCTTTTCTATCCCTCCCACCACGGTTTCCCAGTGATGGTTACTCTGTAGTAATGTTGTCTTTATTCCCATATTCCCCCCACTCTCCCCCTTCACTGTGATGTTTCTGATTTTTGCTAAGGAGTTTCACTCTAAAAAAGAAGGGCCCGTTTTGTTGTATTTTCCTTTCCTCTGCGCTGTGTGTGTGGGCAACTATTTCTCTAGCGTTGACTCATAATTAAACATTTTTTCCAATTCCCTGGTGTCATTGGAGCATTTTCCTCTTTGTTTTATCCCTAGTTACAAGATAACATGGGTATAATACCCAGCCCCTGGCCAAAACAAAGCAGTCAACGTTGGTGTTGGTTATATAAGAACCGAAGGTACTTAACTCTGTAGAAATGGGCTAGTCCCATGGGCTAGTCCCATGAGTGAAAGATAACATAAGTGAACCTGCTTTCTTGATATGGTGTATGGCCTCTGAGTTCTGCCTGAAAGATTTTGGCAGCATCTATGCTTCTCTAACTCGGAAGCTGGCTAAATCTACCACTGCCTAATGTAAGGCCCCAAATGTCTCAGATGGTATTTCTGCCTTTGGGCCTATATCTCTTTGTGAAGGACCCGATACACCTTCACCATTTAGGATTATGGTTGTTCGCCCATGAGCTGTCTCCCAGTGCAGGACTGTTCATGTAGAAAAAATCACACACATCAGTAATTTCCTTTTTGGACTCTTTTGTAAGGTACAGGAGGCCAGTCATTAGTGGTCATGGGCTGGCTGAAAGATCAGTACAACGGCTGTGTGTGTATATGATTTTTAGAAGCACAGAAAAGCTGCAGAATTCAGCTTCCCAGAAATCTCCACTTTCATCCCCCGAAACCAAATTTCTAGTCCCTATGGCTATGAAGACATGCTTGAAAATGTCTGGGCAATCCAGGATGAATCCTTGAGAACTAGAGGAATTCCTGAATAAGATTTGCCATATTCACATGACAGCTTTTCACTGCCTTGTATAGCTGTTTCCCTTTGCCTCTGACTAGCAGCTACAGAAAATTATAGAAATTAGCATGATCTCTTACTTTGCTTAATTTATGCAGGCTGCAGAATTCAACTTTTATTTCTGCAGAATTTGTGCTTCCTTTACTGCAGAGTTCTGATGTGTTTAACAAAGTACCTTTGGCCCTACCGATATAGTTTATATAGGCTAAGATGGCACCCCAGTAAAGGTAATGAGCTTAAGAGGAATTTAACTTGTAGCCTGATCATGTACACGCTTACTTGGAATTAAGACCTATTCCGATCAGTAGGGTTTAGTGCCAAGTAACCGTATGTAGGATTGCAGCCTAAGATTTGAAAGCTATCCCAGCAGGAGTTGATCTAAAAGCTATTTATCTGTTCTCAAGAACATGCAAAGCTAATACTGCATATGGAAAAATGTAATTGGGAAGCAGTTAATTCAAAAACCTGTTTGGTTGAGGCCAGGAAGTGGGACACCTTTCTCATTACTAGCAGGAATAATAATACTAATAAAAAGACCACCCCTGAACATCAAGAGCCTGAAGAAATGCATGCTATGCAACCTTGATTTTTAAATTGCGCTTACAGGGAGACTTTTATGTTGTTCTGATCCTTGTTTCAAAGTGCCTTCCCTCAAGTTGGATTTGGTTTGAAGCACACAGGAAAGGGAGTCGGGGCTATGAGAGATTCACTCTACCTATATCTGTGCTTAAAGTCAGTGCTTTTACATAAGGAATGCCCTCCCCCTCAAAAACTTCTGAGAACTGTAAGGAAAAATACAGCTCAAATGGCTTTTGCAGTTACAAAACTAATTCCCAAGATTCCCTGCTGCAGAGGAAGCCACAGATGGTATGGATAATGCCTTAGTTGTGCTCGAAGAGGATTGGTGTGAACTGATACTTTCACGGGTATCTTCTGTGCAAAGTTTACGGCCAAAAAATTCCAGGCACTTAACTTAGCATAACAATCTAAACCTGGAGGTTAAATATCTATATTTGTTACTGCAAACTTTAAAACAAAAACAAAGCAAAAATGATTATGGGAATCCTTGTCTTCATAGGACTGTGGCTTCTAAAGCAACACTGCACTGAAGATCTGTAAATTCCTGAAGCAATGGAATATAAAATGTTGAGCTAGCTGTTTATTATTGCATTTATATCCCACCTTTTTTCTTCCAAGGAACCCAAGGCGGCACACATAATCCTCCTCCTCCTCTCCATTTTATCCTCACAACAACAACCCTGTGAGGTGGGTTGGGCTGAGAGTCTGTGACTGGCCCAAAGTCACCCAGTGGGTTTCCATGGCTGAATGGGGACTAGAACCCGGATCTCCCGACTCCCAGTCCAACACTTTAGCCACTAGATCCTTCCTTTACCTTCCTCCATTGGCAAAACATTTTTTCTTTTATGGTTTTATCCTTTCCTTCCTCAAGAAGCTCAGAATAACATACATGCTTCTCTTCTTTTCCCCTCCCCAATTCTCAGTTTTATCTTTATTATCTTTATTATTATTATTTATTTATTTATTTATATAGCACCATCAATGTACTGCTGTTAAGAGAAGGCCACCAGTGATCTTTGTGCCTGAACAGGAATTAAAACATGAGTTCCCCGGTCTTACATGAATTGCTACAGACACAAGTGGGCAGATTGGGATGCAGTGTTATTGATTATGTGATTGTCTCCCAGTCTTTGTGGGGGCAGATTCATTCATTCGGGTTGACCAAATTACTGAGAGTGATCATTTTCCATTAAATACTATGATCAATGGCCTTGATGATGGACGTTTAACCAAACACCAACCATCAGTGGTCACACTCCCATTAACAACTAAATAAAAAGGTACAATGGAACAATCAATCTGGAATGATTCTATCCTCTTATATCGGGGAAAGCCTACTATCTAAATATAACATCTGCCAAGAATATTGATGAGGTGATTGCCAACTATGGAAAGCTGATAGATACCCCATGTTTAACATTAGAAAATTCCAATCCACAAGCCCCAAAACGCAGACATAGCTATGGTTGGTTTGATCACAAATGTATGTCCCTTAAGAAACAAATACAAATTAACTAAAATGACTAAGGAGCATTTTCATGTAACCTATTATATGGAGGCCATCTTTGACCCACCAAAATTTCAGTTCCCCTGGTTAAATCGTGAGAAAGTGCCTTACCTGTGACAATGCTTAAACTTTGGAATTCCCTGCCACGGGAGACCAATCTCTGACAGATTTCCACTGCAGTCACTTTCCATAAGAACAGCCATGCTGGATCAGACCAAGGGTCCATCTAGACTAGCAATTCTGCGCACACAATGACCAACCAGCTGACAAACCGCTAAGCGGGACACAAGTGCAACAGCACTCTCCTGCCCATGTTCCCCAGCATACTGCCTCTGATACTAGAGGTTGAACTTAGCCTTCAGGATTAGCCATTGATCGCATTCTCCTCCAGGAATTTGTTTAACACCCCTTTTAAAGCTGTCTAAATTTGTAGCCACCACTACATCTTGATGCGCTGTGTGAAGAAGTACTTCCACTTTTTTGACAGGCATTTGGACTTCTCTTTTAATTTAGTCTTCCTATCTTATTAGAATTAGCGCCCTATATGCTGCCTTTTTTCTCTTCCTATTGGTTCTATTGATTTGTGGGGGGGTGATTCTTTTGGGTGTTTTTTTTTTTTAACTTGTCTGTATTGTAAAGCTGCCCATAGCATTTCTTTTAATGGAAAAGTGGGATAAAAAATACTTCTAACTTTGCTATTGATTGTATAATTCCCAGAAAGGTTATACTATTTCAGGAAGCTGGAGTCCTTTTAAAAACAAAATCTAAATCGGGTTATAAACATTGCCAACACATTTTTTTTTATGCACATATATTTGTGGGAACCCTTAAAAATAATCCCTCTAGCCATGCCAACCGGGTTGTGTGGGATAGCTTTGTTTCTGAGAATTTCACACATAGTATGGAAACTTCCACTGAGCAGCAGTGTTGCCCCTGTAAGCAAACATGCATGCCTAGAGCATGAAATGTACAACAGTGAGAGATGTAACTCCTTTTGAGAAACTGCAGTGGGGGAACGTGAGTGAACACACATGCGTAGGGTGGTTTGTGGTCTACCTGGAGGGCTATTTGAAGGCGGCACTGAAATGGGGAGGTTACATGTCACCAACTACTAGGTAATGCTACCCAATTTGTCTTAACTGTACCTGGTGCACTACCTAAAATGAATCCTCAACTTTTGTAATATAAAGACCTACCATGTTCCTTTTTTCTCTGCCTTCCAGGGGACCTGTGAATACTGGTTAGGGTTTTTCGTTTGTCCCCCCCCCCTTTTTTTTTTCTTCTTTTTTTGGTCCCATTAGCCCTGCCTGCATCCTGCAATCTGTCTGGCAGCTAGTGAGGCTAATCCCATTATGTTTGTGCACTCTTTGAGACTGTTACAAACTACAGATTTAGGACAACTCATTATTCGCGTTTTTTTTCTGTCTCTTCCTCCTGCCTCTACTTTGCTTAACATCCAGCCTGATGAAGAGTTCTACAGGACTTGAGAGTTTGCTCACAATTTTGTGACATTTTTGTTCATCCTAACAAAAGTATTACCATATTGTAACATTTGGGTTTTTTCCCCCCCTAATGGACCCAGTATTGCTACCTACAGCTACCATTTTAAGAGGCTTTAGCAGTTGTTCATTCTTACTCAGGATTCTTGACTCATTTTCTAGCAGGTCTGTACAAAGGAGGCAGAAAGTGCCTGCTTACTCCCATTGCAAATGAAGGTTTTGTTATAGGCTTGTTCAACCTGTAAAATAAAAGAGATTCAGGATCCTGATTTCAGTGTATACTCTTGGGTTTAGCAATGTGCAGCACTTATAAATGTTAATCCTACTAAGATCAATATGAAATATTTAAGTAGAGGTGGAAGGTGTGGTTTGTTCCCTTTAGAGCCCCTGGCCAAGGTTTATTGCTGCGTAAAGCTGTTTGCGGAAGAAAGGGGAGTGTTGTTCTTTTAAATTCTGGGAAAGAACTCTTGGCAGCTCTGATTGGTCATAGCCCAGAGGGTGTGCAAATGCCGGTGACATAGAGATATATAGAGCGTAGAGTCATACAAGCCATCACAATTCTTTCTGGAAATCCTCAACCGAGTAAATTAGCTTTCCATTTTGATGTTGAATGTAAAGCATAGACAATTTCTATACATGCACCTGCAGATGGTCCAACAGCTTGTTTTTGGAATTTTTTTTCTTCAACCCAGATTGGAAGTGAGAATTCTCACTACAAAACTATACAGGAAACCTGGATTTCAAAGTACTTTATAATAGGTTAAGATTACAGTGCTGGCCCAAGATATTTTGCAGACAGATGCCAATTGTTGACAGCTGGATCCTGCTTCAACACTGAATGGTATTTTGAAGGGGAGATTTTTGGTTGGAAATCCAAATTGGCTTCAGCCCACTTCTGATGTGCAACTGCAGTGGATTGCATTGTAGGGCTTTTTAATTATTATTTTAAAACTATCTGCTAGCCCATGGGTGGTCTTCCAGATGCTTTGGCCTGCAAGTCCCATAAGCCCTAGTCAGCATAGGCAATTGTGAGGGATGACGGGAGTTGCAGGCTAAAATAACTGGAGGACCATACATTGCCTGACCCACACATCCTGCAATATGGGGATAATGGGATATACTGGGATTTGCAGGCGTTGTCTTCTAACAACTAAAAAAAAATGTATATACATTTTTGTACAACCATACAAAATTAGCATTTCTGTCCTGGTTGCTTTCTGATTTGAACCTTGAGATTTTATGACCAGGGAATAAGATCTATGCCTCTCTTAATGCCTAATTTATCGCAACATGCCAAAGGATAGAGCAACGCTCCTCTGCTCCATAAACAAAACTCAGCCAACAGCTGCTTTTATTTTTTTTACTGGAAATTAATGCTGTGTATCATTGTGCTTATGTTGTGTACATCCGAGGTGCGCACATAAGCATCACAGGAGTGTCTTTTGTACATCATGATCTTTTGGACCCACTGTTTTTAAGTTTTTTCTTTGCAGTCATGTGCAGAGTTAGTAACTGAGGATGACACCTTGCATCAGATGAAGTATGGGCTCCATTCCAGGAAAGCTTGTGCCACAAGAAATCCGTTATCTTGGGCACCACCATGTTACTCCACTTCTGACCATGTTACTCCACTTCTGAAATCTCTTCATTGGCTTCCAATTCACTTCAGAATCCAATATAAACTTCTCCTGTCAACCTTCAAAGCTTTTCATGGTCTAGCTCCTTCCTATCTCTCCTCTCTCATCTCACACTATTGCCCCGCTCGTGCTCTTTGCTCCTCTGATGCCATGTTTCTCGCCTGCCCAAGGGTCTCTACTTCCCTTGCTCGGCTTCGTCCATTTTCCTCTGCTGCCCCTTACGCCTGGAACGCTCTTCCAGAACATCTGAGATCCACAAGTTCAATCGCAGCTTTTAAAGCTCAGCTAAAAACTTTTCTTTTTCCTAAAGCCTTTAAAACTTGATGTTGCTTGGACTTTATACGGTTAGTTCTACCCTACCCTGTGCCTGTTTATTATTATTATTGTTGTTGTTATTATTATTATTATTTGCATTCTCTTCCCCTCCTTATTGCTTTACTATGATTTTATTAGATTGTAAGCCTATGCGGCAGGGTCTTGCGATTTACTGTTTTACTCTGTACAGCACCATGTACATTGATGGTGCTATATAAATAAATAATAATAATAAAATGGTTGCCATGGGAGATGTGGCAGAGGACAAATAACCTGCCCAAAGATTGAGTACAAAGCAGAGGTGGGGGCTGAGCCCCAACACATTAAAAAAAATCTTGTTTGAACGCAGTTTTCACCACCCATAGAAACCTATTTCACAAAAATCCCGACTGTAAGGAAATGTGTTTTTTGTTTGAGCTGGGCGTGGTCGGGCACCACGGTGGGCGTCAAGGAAGGCTCCTCCCGGTGCCCACGGGAAACATATAGCCTTCCCCTGCTTTAAGGTGACACAAGGCTTCGCTTCTGTGGCCAAGACTTTTCTCCAACCGGCGCCAAAACAAAATCTGTATAGTCGGTCTCTGATAAACGACTCTCTGCAATTACAAAATCTCTTCCGGTTGGCAATTAATTGAACGTGCTGGGCGAGAACGATTCAAATTAAATAGGGCGGGCCACCATAGAGACTATTATTGCAGAGTGCCTTTCCTACGGCGCTGTATGCTTCTGCCACGCCCATAGTGCAGCCTTCCCCACCGGGCCCCTCCAGATCTGTTGGACTACAACTCCCATCATTCTCAGCTAGCCGGATTTCGAATAAAAACCGGATGTGAAGACGGTGTGAAACGCTCGCCGTTTTTGTTACTTGCATCTCCAAAGCCGCCTCTCCGTTCTTCTCTACCCGCTTCCTCTTATACCTTTGGCCTCCTGCCTGCTCTATAGTATTATCTCTATGGTGCAGGAAGTGGCGATCATAGATGCGGTCGCCGAAGGAAAAGGGTGCGGGCGGAAGTGGGGACAACCTGGAGGCGGAAGTTGCGGAAACTTGGCTTCCGCTTCCGTTTTACGGAGAGTCCTCCCGGCGCTGCCGCCGCTGCCACTGCTGCCGCATCTACCCCGTGCGCCGAGAGGGGCCCGGAGCCTCCGGGAGGGCCATAGAGAGGGGGCGGGGTAGAGCGGCTCTCCCTGTGCCCGGATTTCTCTGCATTGCCAGGGAGACGGGGGAGCCCGGGGCGAAGTCCTCACCAAGACGGGGCCAGGCCGAGGTTTTCCAAAGGAGCGAAGCCTGGATCGCTTCCCTTCCCCGCCTTCTCCCTCCCTGCCATCCGCCCGGCCGGAATCCACCGTGAGCTCTGACCCCGGGAACCTTTGCTCTGAAAAGCTTGCCGTGACCGCTGACCCTGGAGTGATCCCTGACCTTCCTGTGTGTATGACCTTTGAACCCAGCCCAATACCCGATCTACTTCAGATCAGAGGAAGCCCCTCCTTATCATCATCATCATCATCATCCTTCTAGGTTGTTGTTCTTCTCCCTCTAAAGGCACTAGATCCGGCAAAACCCCTACTCCTTATTCCACCCCTGAATACCCTGCAGGTTTAGACCCTTCTCCCTGCCCGGTTAACCTCTCTTGAGAGCCGACTTGAAAACCGGGGGCTTCCTTACCCACCCAGTTTGCCAAGATTCCTCCATTTTCGACAGGAGATCCTTGGCTATGCCCCCTGGCTGGGGGAAGTGGGGAGGCTGAAACACCTGCTCTGGACCCCGGGGGCCCTGATGGTGGTACTGCTGCTGATCCATCCACCTGCCTAACGCCTTAATCCATCTGGGGCCTAGAAGAGAGAAACCCAACAAGGAATCTGTGAAAGAAGGGATACTGAGATTATCATCTTGCCCAAGTAAGTGGTTGCTATCAGCAGGTTAATGTGGGTGGGAGGGGGTGGAGGCCAGCAGGAGGGGCAGCGTTTAGAAATGGTGAGCCCTGCAGCTCAGATTCTCCTTCTCCTTCCTGTTTGTTAAGAATCTGCCATTGCTCTTTCATTTTAGCAATTGGGTCAGACTTCCAAAGATCAGCTCACAGGCATGACCTGTAGAAGTGGGTGGGAGAGGAACACTCTCTTGATTTCTGTGGTGTGAGGCGAATTATATGGGAGCCAAATTGCTGGAAAGAAGAGAATTCAGTTGCTCTTGGTTAAAACAGAAGCATTAACATCTGGTGACTCCGACCAAATTGATAGCTTGGTTTCAATTTAGAATAAATGTGCTCAGTGATTGAGGGAAATGCTAGAGGTTTATAAAATTATTGCTGGAGCTGGGAGAGAATAGAGAGATGTTGTTTTATCTCAAATACTTCAGAAATAATTGAATGAAATTGGTAGTTAGATTGAGAGCAACAAAGTACATTTTCATGTTGTAAACTCATTACTGCAAAATGTGCTGAAAGCAACAGCTACTATTTTACGGCTTTAAAATAGATTAGACAAATTCTTAGAAGAAAGAAACCTTTTGGTGGCTGTTAACTTATATAACTTTTAGCAAAACAACCTCGGTACTGGGGTGACCATATGAAAAGGAGGACACGGCTCCTGTATCTTTAACAGTTGCACAGAAAAGGGAATTTCTGCAGGTGTTATTTGTATATAGGGAGAACCTGGTGAAATTCCCTCTTCATCACAACAGTTAAAGTGCAGGAGCAATATTAGAGTGACCAGATTTAAAAGAGGGCAGGGCACCTGCAGCTTTAACTGTTGTGATGAAGAGGGAATTTCACCAGGTTCTCCATATATAAAAATGACACCTGCTGAAATTCCCTTTTCAATACAATTGTTAAAGATACAGGAGCCCTGTCCTCCTTTTCATATGGTCACCCTATCTGTACTTAGAGATAGTATTTCTTTGATAACTAGATGCTGTTGATTAACTACAGGGGATGGTTGTCTGCATCATTTATTTTATTTTATTTATTACATTTATATACTGCCCCATAGCCAAAGCTCTCTGGCTGGTTTACAAAAGTCCTTGTTCTGGGCTGTCTGGAGACACATGGCTTGCGGTTGTTGGAGACGTAGAACATTTGTTCTGATGCAGCAAAGGAAATCCTATGACATTTCAATGAAAGGTGTCAGAACTATATGGAATTTAAGCTGCCCCTTACTGGATCTTTGCTTCTGAAGTGGCATGGGGGCAGGGGGAGTACAAGGCTGCCAACTTATTCTTCCATCCAAACAAGCCTCTCCACCTGTATTGGGTGGGGCAATTTTTGATCTTCCTACCACTCTCTTCTTCTCTCACCATTGGCTATGTTGTCTAGGGCTGATGGGATTTGTAGGCCAGAACATCTGAAGGCCCCAAAATTGCATACCTCTGAATTATATGAATGCCTGGGCCCTTTTGACTCTCTTTTTAGTCTGGTCTGCATTCTGGAAGCAAAGGGTGTGAGTGTGAAATCCATGTGTATCATCACTGGTTTTGCTACTTAAATTCTTTCTGGTTCTTTTGGTGCCTGAGTTTTCAAGGTGAAGAGTAGAAGAAATTGGAGTGTGTCCAGTGTCTACTTCCTGCATCACACTTTCAGGGCTGATGTCTGTTTGGAAGTCACGCCATAAGGTCTCCGTCTCCCTATATAAGATCTTATCTAGAATCCCAGTTTTGTTGTGTGTGGTTGGGGTGAGGTATTGATGCACACTCCACATACTCAAAGAGAATTGTATTTGTCATTACACCCCATCTTAGAGTACTTGTGTTAGGCCTTTTTTCAAACAAGCTGGAGTGGGGAATGGAGTGAGATTGAGCTAATGGAGCAGAAGTGATTTAATGGGATTGGAGAAAATACGTTCGGAGCAGTGAGAGATGCAGAAGAAGTACTGCAAAAGGATTCCAATTGTCTTCTTTGGACTCTCTGACTTTGAGTCATTTTAGAGTCACCATTTGCCCTCTTTAAAAAAAAAGGACTATTTCTCCTCCAGCATGAGAGCTAGAAACTTCCACTGGTTTTTAAAGTGAGTTTTTGGAAGTGCAAATCTGCTTCCAGGTTTTGCATTGGGCAGCTCACTTGTAGCCATCTGGTATTGTGAACCTGCAGTTTTGCTATGCTTTTGCTCAACCTTCATTGGCACATGTGAGATTTTTCTAGCTATATAATGCTCAGTAGCAGATTGAATCTAAGGCGGGAAGGTGATTTGGTGGTTCAGGGTGAACTAAAATCATTTTTTAAAATAATAATAATAATCAGATTTATCTGATTTTTTAAAAAAGAGACATGTGAAAAATTCATTTCACTTTTTTAGAAATAACCTGTTTAAAATTAAAAATGCATACAAGCATGTATAACCCTGCACTTACAATCTCTTAAAATGGAAAGATTGGCCCTCTGTCAAACACATTGACTGGGTTCAGACAACACGATAACCCACAGTGTTTTAAATAGTTGACAGCTGGTTGTCGTGTTGTGGAGGGAGGTGTTTTTTTTTTAACCAACGGTTGATTATTTGGCCAAAATAACCACTGTAAATAACCAATGCTGTGCAGAGTTGGCTATTTGAACTACCATTGGTTATCGTGTTGTGTGGAGGGCACTGTTGGTTATTTCATAAGCCACAGAGTCGCAAGGCAAGACTGGTCAAAGCTGTGGCTGCCACTCTAGTCCAGCTGGCAGAATAGATTTTCAGCAGCAATGGCTGATGGGATACTAGCAGGAGGACTGAGGGGACGGTGGGAGATGAGCAAGTCAACTCAGTATGGACTGAGCGAGTCAACTCAATGCTGATCCTATCCAGAGCACAGTTGATTATTATCATGTTGTGTGGAGAGCACCCCCTAGATAAACAACTGTCCAGTTGATTATCACCCCGCGGTTGACTATCGGGTTGGCTGAACGCAACCATTGGCTGCATTCAGAATGGTTTAGAGAATCGTCTGAATGTCGCCGTGAGTTCAAGGCTGCTTTTCAGTGTAGAGATAAAGTACTTGTGGGGGGTGGGGGAAATAATTTTGAGGTCTAGCATTAGAAATATGATGCAATGGATCAGATGCAAGATAGTTATAGGCCTGATAGTAAAGGTCAGAGAGCTGCTGGCTCCAGGAGATGGTCATCCTGTATCATTGGGAAGAATATTGACTGTGCCCACCTGGTTGATCCTGTGTACTCTATTGTTGTGCTCTTTGCCTGTATTTGTAGTTTGCTCGGTTCTCATTTTATGAATATGTACTTGCTCTTAAAAGGGGGGGGGAGGTATCAAACCTCTTACAGCCCAAGGGGCGAATTCCATTTCGGAAAAGCTCTCGGGGGCTGCATTCCACTGGTGGGTGAGACCAAAGGCAAAATGGGCGGGGCCAAAATACCCCAAACACCCACATATTTTACCTTAAAGGACTTCCTGCTGGAAACATTAGGAAAGGCAAATCAACCTTTTAGAATTGGTGCTGGGGGAGTGGGTGGGCGCAAAATATGGGAAACCACCAAACAATTGGGGGAAAAGGGATGGGGAAAGGGGGCACAGCCACCTGGGAAAAGCTTGAGGGCCAGGTTTGGCCCACGGGCCTGAGGTTCCACACACCCACTCTAAACAAATAAGGAACTAATGTATTGTATGAAAATATATAGCTCTTAGTAATTCACCATCAGCAATAGGTACTGTTAGGTTCTAGGTCTTTAGGGACGCGATCCTATGCGTGTTTAGAGAGAGAGAAATCCTACGATTCCCAGCATGCCCCAACTAGCTATGCTTGTTGGAGCATACTGGGAATTGTAGGCTTCCTCCTTCCGTCTCGACATGTATGGGATTGCGCCCTAGAGGTGTCTCTAATCTCTAAACAGGCAGAGGTAGATGGACTGCAATGAGTGCCAATTTTCAGGATTGTTTGTTACAATCTTTGTTTCTGGGTAGGGGTAGTATTGGGGCAAGGCAGGAAAGTTGGGCAATACAGGAGACGAAGTGAAACCAAGAAAAGCAATGCTGGAAGGAAGTATGCCATCCTAGGATGCACAATTTCAGCCTTCCCTGGCCTGTGTTGGACTCCAGCCCCCAATTATCACTCCTATTTATTTATTATCTGTTTGTTGGATTTTTATACTGCCTGATAGCCGAGGCTCTCTGGGCAGTTCACAATTAAAATCGAAAGATACAGCAAGTCAGAACATAAGATAAAGCTTTAAAAGTTTTAAAATACCACGAAAAACCAAAATAAACCCAGCAGCAGTTACAGCCCAGGGAAAGCCAGTGTGCAAAGATATGTTTTCAGGAGGCGTTTAAAGGGTGTTGCATTTTCCACCTCCTGAACTGCACATAGGTGGGTTTTCTGGGTGGTGGGTGCCGCTACAGAGAAGGCCCGCCATCAAAGTTCTTCCTAGTGATGTTTGTTTCATTTCGAAATGACTAGCAAAACCTCTTCTGATGATCGTAAATGTTGCCTGCGTGTATATAACCAGCGTGGTGATGGAAGTTGTAATCTGATGTGACAGGCTGGGAAGGGCTGTACCACTTTCTTGTAAGCGAACAAGTGGTAGCAGTTAGTTTGCCAAAAACTGAGAACAGCTCTGCTGGATCAAGCCGGAGGTCCGTCTGGTCTACCATTCCACTTCCCCTAGTGGCCAAAAAGATGCCTCCCCCAGCAGGGCATGAAGGCGATAGCCCCCTTCACACGTTGCCTGTGAACATGGATGCTTGTTTAGCTATCCTAATAACCACCGAAGGGCCTGTCTTTCATATGTTTGCCTAATCACTGTTTAAAGCTCACTCTGCTAAGGGCCTACTGACCCATCTTATTTATTTATTTAAGGATTTTTATGCCACCATTCAGCCAAAAAAGGCTCTCACGGCGGCTTACAAAAGTATTTCTTGACAGTCCCTGCCCACAGGCTTACAATCTAAAAGACATGACACAAAAGGAAAGGGGATTGGGAGGGAGGAGGAGGAGGGGGAAAAGGAAAGCAAATTCAGGCACTACAATCTTAGTTGGAAAGTTCAGCAGTTACAGTTGACAGCAGGAGGGAGGGGGCTCTCAGCTGGAGCTGGACCCAGGCACGGTGGAGAGGTGCCTGGCTGCTGCTTCCTCCCTCACTGGTGGCCTCTGCAGTGACAATCTTGGGTCAGGAAAGTCTATAAGTTAGCTAGGTGTTATGTGATGAAGCATTTTCTACTGTCTGTCATCCATCTGCTCTCCATCCGTTCCGTTGGAGGACTCGGCGTTCTCGCTAGCGATATGAAAGGGAGAGAGGATCCTCTCTCTCTCTCTCTCTCTCTCTCTCTCCCTCTCTCTCCCTCTCTCCTCTTTCCCCACCCCATACATAATTTCATCAATCTTTCTCACGTCCTCTGCCTTTCTGGGTTGTATTTTTCTCCCAAACGAAGAAACCCACAAATGTTTTGGCCTTTCCTTTGGGGCAGGTGTTCCAAACCTTAAAACCTTTTGCTAGAATTCACCGTCGTTTAGGAAGTACATGAAATGCCAAGTGAAAATCTTGATTTAAATCTGTTCTTTAAATTGGCCTCTTGTATTTCTTCTTCTCAGTGATTTAAACCATTGATGTAAGCCAGCCTCGGATTTAAATGCTTGCCTGGTTGCCATTGGCGACCAGGAATTCCTTGCAGGCGTGTGCACAGAATTTCCACCAGGCGAGTGGGCGCAAGCTGGTGAAGGAGAGGCGGCCCCGATTCCTCCTTCCTTCGCCAGCCCACTTGGCTTGTGTGCCGGCCGAGAAAGGAGGGTTTCATTTCCTCTGAAGCCAGTACGGAAGCAGAGTGAGCTAGTGAAGGAGGAGTGCTCCCTTTGCCAGTATGCTGTGCTTCTTGGCCTGCAAGAGTTTTTCCTAGCCTGCTTTTTACTCGTAAGAGGGCCCTCCCTCTTATAAATAGAAAAACAGCCCAAGTAAAGATTTTTGTAGGCTGTTCTCTTTGGGGGCTTAAGTAAAAGGCAAATTTAAACCACTACTTTAGACTTGCTTTGATTTAAATCTATCCCCCACCTCCACCCTCCTGGGGTGTTCTTACTGACTCCTGAACAGGGAGAGCAAATGACTCCTTAAGGCAGCCTTCCCTACCCTGGGTCATGTTGGCTGGGGATGATTGAAATTGTAATTGAACACATCTGGAGACCGCCACATTGGAAAAGGCTTTCTTAAACGTGTGTCCAAAATGTACGGTTTCCTTGTCAGTGTCAAGTCGCTTTGGCGTTCTTAAAGCAGCAGCAACAGCAGTGGTGTGAACAGGCATAAAGTTGGTATTTGTGGCCGCGGTGGAGGGGGGGGCATTAACGCTCCTGAAAAAAGAAGAGGGTGAACTTTGCAACCCGTTCTCAGTCAGCAAACAGATCTGCGTTCCCTTTTCATCAGAATATGACCTCTGGATCTCTCCTTGCTCTTCACTGCGGTACACAGGGTTCTCCGGTGCTTCCTGTGATACGCTCCCATCATGCAGCAGCGCGAAGCAGCGAGAACTGGTGATGCTGAGCTGGAATCGTAGAGTTCTGGGGGTGCATGTAAGGCCATCTAGTCCAGCCCCCCGCTCAGTGCAGGAAGTCTAGAGCTAGAGCATGCCAAACAGATGTCTGTGCCTGAAGACCTCCAGTGAGGAAGAACCCACCAACCCTCTGGGTGATTGGGTCAGTTGCCAAATCGCTCCTACTATCCAGGCATTCCTCCTAATGCTCTGTTGAAAACGTCCCTCCCTTAACTAGCACCCGCTAGATCTGGTCCCATCCTTTGGGGCAGCAGAAAACAGGTCTTTGCCTTTTTTACGTGATGAAGCCAAAACTTGTTTTCTGCCACCCCAAAGGATAAGATCAGATCTACCGGTTTTTGGAGAGTCTCCCTGTGGTTTCCACCACTACCCTGCCAGTCTTCTCTCCTCAAGGCTAAACATCCATAGTTCCTTTCCATGTAGGACTTGTTTGCCATTCCACCAACAACAACAACTGTCTTCATTGTGCAATTCTGGACTCATTCCAAATTGGCCACATCCTTCTTAGGATGAAGATGCAGAACTAGAGGGAGGCTGTAAGAATAAAGCTTCACTAAGGGGCAGATTTCAGAGGAGCTCAAGGGTGTTCTTAGTCCTGTATATGCTTGTTTGTGGCATTATTTATTTCCTTCCCTTCCTCTAAGGACCGCAGAGCAACGTTTAGCCCAGGAGCAGGCAGCTCGAGGCCTTCCAGACGTTTTGGCCTACAGCTTCCATCAGCCCCTAGCCAGGATAGCCAGTGGTAGGGGGTGATGGGAATTGTAGGCCGAAACAGCTGGAAGGCCACAAGTTGCCCACCCCTGGCTTCACCATGTGGGATAGATTAGGCTCAAACGGAGCAATGCCCTCCTGGCTTCGCAGTGTGTTCAACTTGGCGGCTCTTGCATACGAACTCAGCCCTTGAGCCCCAGTTTTGGAGTAATTCTGTTTCTGCTCTTGATCAGTTGGATTGGGAAGAAGTAGAGATACAAAATATCTGGAGATTTTGAAGCCACGGAAAAAAACGGTTTTTTTTCTGATTTTGGGTGAGCAGGGGGGAACGGAAATTTTCAAAAAAATTGGGGAAATGCAGTATTAGCACTTTTTACAGATTCAAAGTCCCTTTGTTACTTTAGGAACATAAAATGTAATTATGTACAAGTTGGTTTGGCATAAAATTGCTTGGTATATTAAAAGTACAGTGTATTCAAACATTGAATACACTGTATTCAATACTACAAACGAGAAGGATCTTGGAATTGTTGTAGATCGCAAGCTGAATATGAGCCAACAGTGCGATATGGCTGCAAGAAAGGCAAATGCTATTTTGGGCTGCGTTAACAGAAGTATAGATTCCAAATCACGTGAGGTACTGGTTCCTCTCTATTCAGCCCTGGTTAGGCCTCATCTAGAGTATTGCGTCCAGTTCTGGGCTCCACAATTCAAGAAGGACGCAGACAAGCTGGAGCGTGTTCAGAGGAGGGCAACCAGGATATCAGGGGTCTGGAAACAAAGCCCTATGAAGAGAGACTGAAAGAACTGGGCATGTTTAGCCTGGAGAAGAGAAGATTGAGGGGAGACATGAGAGCACTCTTCAAATACTTCAAAGGTTGTCACACAGAGGAGGGCCAGGATCTCTTCTCGATCCTCCCAGAGTGCAGGACATGGAATAACGGGCTCAAGTTAAAGGAAGCCAGATTCCAGCTGGACATCAGGAAAAACTTCCTGACTGTTAGAGCAGTACGACAATGGAATCAGTTACCTAGGGAGGTTGTGGGCTCTCCCATACTAGAGGCCTTCAAGAGGCAGCTGGACAACCATCTGTAAGGGATGCTTTAGGGTGGATTCCTGCATTGAGCAGGGGGTTGGACTCAATGGCCTTGTAGGCCCTTTCCAACTCTGCTATTCTATGATTCTATGATTTGGTATATTAAAAGTACAGTGTATTCAAACAATTATTACAAATTGAATTTACTTTTTCAAATTTTTACTTTTTTTTTTTAACAAATGGAGCTACAAGCTCCTGAACTGTAAGGAACACCTGAACTTTAAGGAACCTCTGGTTTTGCCAGTTTAAGAGGAGCATGCAAAAAAACAATTTAAAAAAGAAACCATCAACATTAGTAGCAAAGAAAATTATTTGTCTCCACTAGTCTTCCACAGTGCTAAAATAAAACATTCCATAATCCATTTTTCTTCATTTTTTTTTCAATTTTTCCATTTTTTCTGAAAAAAACCCAAAAAAAACGGCTTCTGAAAAAAATGGGGAGAAAATGTTTCCCCCCCAGGCCTTGACATCTCTAGGAAGAAGGCAGGACACTGTAAATCCAAAGGGAAGTTCACAACTTCTGAGATTTTATTTAGGCATCGCCCACCCACTTTCAGGTTTCTCTCTTCACCCTTGAGGATTAGAAACTTTATGAACACAACAAAAAGATGTGAAAGCTGTGATTACGAGGACATTGGGTTCTCCATCCGCTGCCAATTTCTCCGCTTTCTATTATGGAACGCACCCATCTGCGACTTGTCAGCACTGTGTTTGTTCATCGTGCGAGGAAAATAAATTCTGCAAGAAGGAAACCCAGATCCTGCATGTAAAAACAATCTGCACTGGCTTCCGCATGTAAATGTCCGAGTCCTGCATAAAGCTGTTCAGTTAGCCTTTTTTATTTGCATGGCAGCTCTTACGAAACCCAGTGGGTGCAATGAGGGGCGCAGCGGTCGTGGGGGAGATGCACCACCAAGGTGCGTGGGGAGGCTGACATTAGCAGAGGCCCTGAGAGGGCCCTGTGGGCACCCGGGTGTGTTGCCTCTCATCCATTATTTGTTTATTATGTCCGCATCCCCACAATGCAGCCGGGATTAGCTCCCGAAGCTGTTTACAATTAAAGTCCACGCAAAAGTGCAGTGTCGCCAGGGCTATGTTGGTGTGGGGTGTGTGTGTGTAGCATTGGTTAATACAGTCGAGGTGTTACTAGCCTGCCCTCACAGCTGGTGCCCTCCAGATGTTTTGGACTTCAACTTGCATTTGCTTCTGCCAGCATGGCCAGTAGTCAAGAATGGCCATGCTGGGAGAATCAAAAATGCTGGGAATCATAGAATAGCAGAGTTGAAAGGGGCCTATAAGGCCATCGAGTCCAACCCCCTGCTCAATGCAGGAATCCACCTTAAAGCATCCCTGACAGATGGCTGTCCAGCTGCCTCTTGAATGTCTCCAGTGTGGGAGAGCCCACAACCTCCCTAGGTAATTGGTTCCATTGTCGTACTGCTCTAACAGTCAGGAAGTTTTTCCTGCTGTCCAGCCGGAATCTGGCTTCCTGTAACTTCAGCCTGTTATTCCGTGTCCTGCACTCTGGGAGGATCGAGAAGAGATCCTGGCCCTCCTCTGTGTGACAACCTTTTAAGTATTTGAAGAGTGCTATCATGTCTCCCCTCAATCTTCTCTTCTCCAGGCTAAACATGCCCAGTTCTTTCAGTCTCTCTTCATAGGGCTTTGTTTCCAGACTCCTGATCATCCTGGTTGCCCTCCTCTGAACACGCTCCAGCTTGTCGGCATCCTTCTTGAAGTGTGGTTTGAAACATCCAGAGGGCAGCAGGCCGGGGAAGGCCGCCGAAGAGGAAGGGAGTAGAAGGAGTCCGGTAGATGGACTTGGGGGCAAGGAAGGTGGGCTGGCTGATGGTAACAAATGCTAACCCACAGAATCAGCACTTCTGTTGCTCCATGAGGACTGGAAACTTTCTCTCTCTCTCTCTCTCTCTCTCTCTCTCACACACACACACACACACACACACACCCCAAACGTGTGTGTTTGTGAGTGATTCTCTCTCTCTCTCTCTGATATTCCCTCAGTGTCCTACACAGGTTTTGTGTTCTGTGTCAAGTGTCAGGTTCTGCACATATTACCCTATGAAGCTGCCTTAAATGGAGCCGGATCCTTGGTCCAGCTAGTCCAGCGTTGTCGATTCTGATTGACAGAGGATCTTCAAGGTCTCAGGCTGGCAGTAGAGCTTACGGGGCCCTGGTCAGAGTTGGCAGCCTTGTTGCAGCCAATTGATTTGTTATCTTGAAATGTCTCGGGCCTAATTGGATCGTGATCCCTGCTGTCTACAGCGAAGGGATTGTGTTAGTGATAATGGCATTGTCTCACTGATTTTGACCAGAGCAATAAATTAATGCCTATTTCTCTCCAAAACCCGTCCAGTTATTTTCCTCATTTAGTCAAGGAAAATGGTTTACTTTCCTTCAGTTACTCTTAAACATCACTTGGCTCAAGATAACTATGATTTTTCACTGTTCAGCAGTTCTGATCAAATCTGAGACGCCAGGGGAGGGAGAAGAAGAAAGGATCTCTATTTCGGAGCATTTGTTTTGTCCAAATAATCATTCGGTCCTCTTGCCGGTTCTTGTTCCTTTTCAACTGCGGGATGCAAGAGACAAGGAGGGAGGACAAGGAGGAGATCAGATTAAAACCGATTTAGGTGAAAGGACATCCATAACCGGAGACTTTCAAACCCTTTTTCTTTGCAAAAGTAACTTTCGTTGTCCTTAAAAGCGAGTTGATAGGGAATGGGAGAGTGAAAGACTTGCTCAAAGATAAATTCTTCAGGATAGCTCGCTCGCTCGGGTTCTGGCTCAGTCCAAAGTCGTTGGCTCACACCTCATGGAATGCTTTATTTGTTTAAGGCAGCCTTCCCAAATCTACAGCACCCATCAATCCTGGCCAGCAACACCCCTACCTACTTCTTCACACAGCGCATAGTTAAACTATGGAACTCACTACCACAAGATGTAGTGATGGCCACCAGTTTGAATGGCTTTAAAAGGGGGCAGGATAAATTCCTGGAGGAAAAGGCTATCAATGGCTACTAGTTCTGAGGGCTATGTGCTACCTCCAGTTTCTGAGGCAGTAAGCCTGTGGGCAACAGTTGCTGGGAAACATGGGTGTGGGTGTGTGCTGTTGCACCATGTCCTGCTTTGTTGGTCCCTGGTCGACAGCTGGTTGGCCACTGTGTGAACAGTTGCTGGGCTAGATGGACCCTTGGTCTGATCCAGCAGGGCTCTTCTTATGTTCTTACCTACCTACCTTCAATACAAGGCTAGGAACAAGGTTTTAAGTAGGGTGGCCATACGGAAAGGAGGACAGGGCTTCTGTATTTTTAACAGTTGTATAGAAAAAGGAAATTCAGCAGGTGTCAGTTGTATGCATGCAGCACCCAGTGAAATTCCCTCTTCATCACAACAGTTAAAGCTGCTGGAGCTATACTAGAGTGATCAGATACAAAAGAGGGCAGGGCTCCTGCAGCTTTAACTGTTGTGAAGTAGTTTCACTGGCTACCAGTCTGTTTCCAGGCAGAATTCAAAATGCAGGTTATGACAGGTTATGGTTATGCCCAGTCCCTGTGTGGCTTGGGACTGGGCTACCTTGAAAGACCACCTTCTCCCATACAAGCCTATCTGGGTCTTAAGATCATTATGGAAGGTTCTTCTCTTGGTGGCTCCTCCCAGGCTCTGGGACGTCCTGCAGAAGAAGGCTAGGTTGCCAGGCTCCCTCTCTGTTGTCTTTCTACCAGAGGCCAAAGATGTCTTTATTCGGGCATGTAATTATTTGACCTTTAGGTTGTAGGGTTTTTGAATTGTTTGGGTGCTATTTCTTTCCCTTTTCTTTTAATTGTTATCCTTTTAATTCAGTTTATTTGTTTTTATGTTACGTCTTAATTGAGATTATGATTTTAATCTCTGTTTTATTGTTAACTGCCTTGACTGCCATTTTTTGGCGGAAAGGTGGGATATAAATAACATAAATAAAATAAATGAGACACTGGGTGGGGGTGGGATCCACTTTCTCTTCATAATCCCCCCCCCAATCAATGTTGCTTGCTTTTGTGGTCCACGTTCAGTTGTGTGAGATCCGCTGCTGCTCTTTCTCTCTCTGTCTCTATTGTTGGGTCACTGTCTGATTCAGAACGCTAGAGCTGGAAGCAGCTTTTGAGCAAGACGGAAGGGCCTGGAAGGAGGAAGTTTCCGAAAAGTCCCCGCTGTGACTCATTCCTTAGAAATGTGGGCTTCCTTCCTTTCGCCGTTGAAGAATGCCTTGGGTCAGGCTGGGTTAGGGGCTCCAGGAAGTCGGAGATGGCTTTGGGACAGATGCCATGACTTGCACATCTAACCTCAAATCTTCCTGGAAGATTTCCCGCTGAGCTCACAGACGCATTGGGCCGGCGAAGGTTGCTGGGTGGGCGGGGAGGGAAACGGAGTCATTTGCGTGCTCAGATGCACTCCCAGGTAGTCCACAGCTGAAACTAGTACGTCAGATGATGGGTGTGGTAGTCCAGATCTGGAAAGGTTTGGGAAAGCTGTAGTATATGATTCAGGAAGCGTGTGGGTGCAGTGTGTTGGTTAGAATGCTGGACTTATTCTGGTTAGGCCCCAGTTCAAACCCGTGCTCAGCCACAGAGCTTTATTTATTTATTTATTTATTTATTTATTTATTACATTTCTATACTGCCCAATAGCCGGAGCTCTCTGGGCGGTTCACAAAAACGCTCGCCCAGCGTTCGATCACACAAGCTTACTGGGGTGACCTTGGGCCGTTCACCATGTCTCAGCCTGACCTACTTCACAGGGTTGTGGTGAGGGAGCCATATAGCCGCCCCTCCCATTTCTACGGAGGGAACGCAGGATGCCAACACCAAATAGGCCTACGTCTGTGTGAGAGACGTTGGGTCTTCATCCTGTAGCCTGGGGCTTATGAGTGCGGTCCACACCAAGGCCCTAAGCTGAGATTTCTATTCCTGTTCCGACCTCGGGGGCGGCCTGGCCACAGAAACCTAGCTCGAAGGTACTGAATGGGGATCAGACTGGGGATGGCTTATTTATTTATATTATTTATTACATTTTTATACCGCCCAATAGCCGAAGCTCTCTGGGTGGTTCACAAAAATTAAAGCCACAATAAAACAACCAACAGGTTAAAAGCACAATTACAAAATACAGTATAAAAAGCACAACCAGGATAAAACCATGCAGCAAAATTGATATAAGATTAAAATACAGAGTTAAAACAGTAAAATTTAAATTTAAGTTAAAATTAAGTGTTAAAATACTGAGAGAATAAAAAGGTCTTCAGCTGGCGACGAAAGGAGTACAGTGTAGGCGCCAGGCGGAATGGGTCCACGTCTTTTTCCCAACTCTGCTTTGCCAGGGAGAAGTAGGGGTAGGTAGCTATGATGGGGAAAGGAGCTATCAGAGACTGGGTGGCTTTCAGGCTTGTGTTTATTCCCCACCACCACCACCACCACCACCACCACCACCCCGTGGCCTAAGCCAAGCTTCCCCAACCTGGTGCCCTCCTGATATTTTGCACTCATTAGCCCCAGCCCGCATGACCAGTAGTGAGGGATGCTAGGAGTTGTAGTCCAACACACCTGGAGGGCACAAGGTTGATGGCCGAGGGCTGTCGATAGCCCCTGTTGAAATGCTGGACTCGGGGGGACTGTGTTCTGATCCAGAATTAGGCATGGATGTGGAGGGAAAGGTGCTCAAAGAAAGAAAGAAAGAGAAAAATTATTGTGCTCTTTGCGTTTCGGAGAAAAATTTAATGCTCAAAAAACAGCATATACAAGCATCAAAAAGGAAGAAAATATTGTCGTTCTTGTAGTTAAGGAATTTCCAAAGAACTAAAAACAGCTCCTGAAGGAGACTTCTTCTCCGAAACGCGTAGAGTGCAATAAATTTTCTTCCTTCCTTTGAGCACCGGAGTTTGCCTCCTCCTTCGTCATCTGATCCAGAATTAGACGTTCTTCTTTAGCGATCGCATCGCAGTCGCTAAAGGAAGATCTCCCCTACGGTTTTGTTTGCTTTTAAAGTCTCCAGCCCTCAAGGCTTGATAGCATGTGAGCAAGATTGGGTGACTCCTTAGGGAGGAGGAAAGGCCTGACAAGGACTTCGGTTGTTCAGAGGGACGGGCACAACTTTGCTGGTCTGCAGAACAAGAAAATGTACGCAACAGGTCCGGTTCGATCACACAAGTCCTAGAACGCATCTTCTCTTGGCCCAGGATTTAAAGATTAGCTTGGTGGAGAGCGTCTGACTTCTGTAAAGTCCCGGTTCTATAAATTCCTTCTGCAGGAGATGTTTTTGAAGCAGTTGCAATCACACACACGTACATACGCGTCTGCTCTGCAAGTGAGCCAAATTAAAAGCGGGTTTCAGGGCCTGACTCCCAGGTTAGAAACACACCGTTCGGATCCATCCCGAGTCTTTTCTTACCAGGCACGGGGCGGCCGATCCCTTCCCTTGACTTTGGGTTCTCTCCCTCTGTCTTTTCAGGTGTGTCTCGGAATGGCTGCCAGGCCCAGGTGGCCACGGAGGGGGCGTGCGGCACGCTAAGGGCAGCGGCCGAGCGGCACGAGGGCAGCTGTGGCAGCCTCGCCCAGCGTCGGGAAGCAAGCTGGGATTTGTTCCATCTGGGGACTCGTGGCCCTAAGGGATCCTTTGGGGGTTGCCGAGAGGGGGAGTTGGCCTGGGGAGCCCCCTGTTCCCACGTTAGCGAGTCCCACCTCTAGGCCGCCGACCGGAAGGTTGTGGGGAGAGGGGGAGGCTGCTCTCCCCGCCGCCCGCCGCCATGTCGACGTCTTCGCTGCGCCGCCAGATGAAGAACATTGTGCACAACTACTCGGAGGCGGAGATCAAGGTGCGGGAGGCCACGTCGAACGACCCCTGGGGCCCCTCCAGCTCCCTCATGTCCGAAATCGCCGACCTCACCTACAACGTGGTGGCCTTCTCCGAAATCATGAGCATGATCTGGAAGCGCCTCAACGACCACGGCAAGAATTGGCGTCACGTCTACAAGGTAACGGGCGCGTTTTAAGAGGAGAAACGAGGCAATCCAGTCCCCGCCCGCAGACATGCGATCCAAAAGTCATGGCACAAGAGGAAATGAAAGTGGGAGGGAGGAGGAATAGAAGCAAATCCAGGCACGGGATGCCCTGTGGAAAGGCTGCTGCTTTCTCTTCTTCTGAAATCTTCCTCACTTGGTAACAGGAGGAAGGGGTGAATCCGGACCCGATAGAGGTCCGGATTCACTCTGCTTCCTCTGCCTCTAATGGTCTCAGCAGTGGTGGTTATTTGCAGGGTGGTGGGGAGCTTGGCAGGTGCCTCTCGGCTAGAGCTGTATCCAGGCATGATGTGAGCGCCTGAAATGCTGCCTCGTGGCCCTTGAGTTCTGAGGCAAGCCCCTTTTCTCCTCCTCCTCCTCCCTTTCCCAGGCCATGACACTGATGGAGTACCTGATCAAGACGGGCTCCGAGCGGGTGGCGCAGCAGTGCAAGGAGAACATCTACGCCATCCAGACGCTCAAGGACTTCCAGTACGTTGACCGCGATGGCAAGGACCAGGGGGTCAACGTGCGGGAGAAGGCCAAGCAGCTGGTGTCCCTCCTCAAGGACGACGAGCGCCTCAAAGAGGAGCGGGCCCATGCGCTCAAAACCAAGGAGAAGCTGGCCCAGACTGCGACCGGTGAGTGCTCCTTTCCAGCTCGTGGTCTTCAGTCTAGCTTGGGGGGGGGGGGCAGATGGTAGATCTCCAGGCGTTTTGGACTTCAACTCCCAGAAGCCCCTGCCAGCACGGCCAGTGAACAGGAATGCTGGGAGTTGTTGTCCAAAACACCTCCTTTCTGCCCAGCCCTGATGTAGCCGACAGAGTTCTCCAGGTTGTCCAGATCCGGGGCCCTTCCTCCATGCGAAGCCCAAGCGGAGTACAGGCGAGAGTGTTAGATGAGATTCGGGAGACCTGGGTGCTCAGTCATGAAACTCTTTGGGCTGGTCACTGTCTCTCGGCCTACCTGACATCACAGGATTGTTGTGCAGATAAAATCTGCAGGGGAAAACTTCCTCTTGGGAGGAAGGAAAGTGGGGTAAAAGTAAAAACGTAATAAATTGAAGAATACATGTAAAAAACGTGTGTAGGGAGCACACGCTGTTAGAAGGGAGGGTGAGTGAGCGCTCCCTTGACCCATCCCTTCTGGTTTGATGGGTATTGGTTGGTCTTTCGGGTGCTGCTCTCAAAGCAGGAATGGCTTTCCCCAACCGGTTACCCTCCAGATATTTTGGACTGCAACACCTGTCAGCCCCAGCCACCATGTCCATTGGTTAGGAATGATGGGAGTTGTAGTCCAACAACATCTGGAGAGCAACCGATTGGGGAAGGTTGGGCTCAGATGGTGGCCTGCAGGCCAGATCCTTCCCCTGAAGCAATCTTAATGGCAGTTCAACACCTTTTCACCTGTCATTTTATTTCGAAGGGAAAGCAAAACTGATCCTCCGTTTGTGTGCGTCCGATAAATGTCCTCTTGTCGCCTCAGGCTCCGCTTGGGAAATGGCGGGCTGGGCTGTTGCCAGTCTGTCTCTTCAGGGGGACCTTGAGGAAGCATGGCGGGTGTTCCTCCCCTCCCTCCCCCCCCCCCCCGAGGCAATGATGGCCTCATGCCATTTCGGCGCATACTCTCTGCAGCTGCAAAACTCTTGCCTGTTCGGTGATCCCAGTTCAGGGCACAGTCTGAAGGCACATAATGCAGCAAGCTTGCTGAAACAAGCCGGCCCAAGCCTGATCAAAAGCTGCCTGGGAGACGAACTGGGAATCTTGTGAACACCACTTTAAATTTCCTCATGAAAGAAAAGGACAATAGAAATATACTAATTTATCACTCAGCCTGTCAGACTCGTAGGGAACTGGATTGTTCCAGCCCCTGGATCGCTGTCCAGGAAACACAGCCACTCCTAACAAAACACGGGAGTTGGTTGTATCCATAGAGCAAGGGTGCCGAACCCCTTTGGGTCGGGGGGTGGTGGATTTCCCCTCTGGGACCCCATAGGTCAAATGATGTCAGGGGTTGGGGGCCCAGCCATGACATGAGGGGCAGAGCCCCACCCCCTGACGTCATTGGGTCGCTAGCCAAAGCGCTGCATGGACCTCCTCTGCACGGGGCCTCAGTTGAGGAGGCGTCTTCGCTCCGTACAGGCTTTTCCCAGCAGGCTCCCTGATTGAGGCACTGGCCGGAGGAGCACTCCTCCAGCTGGTGCCTCAGTTGAGGAGGCGTCTTCACTCCGCACACGCTTTTCCCAGCAGGCTCCCTGATTGAGGCACTGGCCGGAGGGGCACTCCTCCAGCCGGTGCCTCAGTTGAGGAGGCGTCTTCGCTCCACACAGGCTTTTCCCAGCAGGCTCCCTGATTGAGGCACTGGCCGGAGGGGCACTCCTCCAGCCGGTGCCTCAGTTGAGGAGGCGTCTTCGCTCCACACAGGCTTTTCCCAGCAGGCTCCCTGATTGAGGCACTGGCCGGAGGGGCACTCCTCCAGCCGGTGCCTCAGTTGAGGAGGCGTCTTCGCTCCACACAGGCTTTTCCCAGCAGGCTCCCTGATTGAGGCACTGGCCGGAGGGGCACTCCTCCAGCCGGTGCCTCAGTTGAGGAGGCGTCTTCACTCCGCACACGCTTTTCCCCACCAAGCCGCTGGCTTCACTGCTCTCTCGTCTTTCCCGCATGGTCAATTTTGGCCCGTGAGCAGGAGGTTTCACATCTCTGCCACAGAAGTTTAGAAACGATGCACAAAAGGTTTGCTTCTGTGAGGAAGCTGGATCGTTCCTGGGTGGGTTGATGTGGATGTTTGAGGAGTCTCAATCCACCACTTCTCTCCAGTGGAATCAGTCCATCTCGGTTGGCAAGAGAAGGAACGTAAGCTCCGTCCCTGCCTTGGGCTGTTCCATGAAGTTGTCATAGGAAGGTCTCAGCCTTGCTCCCGTCTGTTCTCCTGAAACGAGACCCGTGGAAGCTTTGGGCGCAAGCCGTTCGCTCCTAGCATAAGCGCAGCTGCAGCTGAGGCACCGCGTCCCCTTTTCCCTCTTGAGCTCGGCAAGTCGCCAGGCGCTGAGGCTGTGTTCCCGGCCTCCTTGATCTATTGGTGCCCCTTTTCCCTGTCAATAACCTCTAGATCAAATTCCGCCACAGTTGTTTGCAAAGGGCCTGGTGAGGCAGGTTAAGATAAGGAAATGGGAGCAGCTTTTGCTTCCTATTTTAAGCTGCTCAGCAGAAATATGAGGACTTGGTTAAACATTAGGAAATGTCTAATAGAGTTGGGGGGGAGGGCATTTCCTCCTCCAATCCAGGGGCTCCAGCTCATCTTGAAGGGGCTTGACCTTATTCCTGAGTCTCACTCTAGCCCTCTTTAGCGACTTCTGATTCTGGACCTGCAGGGATCCAGTCTGCCACCCTTCCTTCTGGAGAAATCCCCAAAGCACTGAAATCCCATGACCAGCCTGATGTCATGCGCCCGGTTAAACTGGCCAACGCCCGTTGCTTGGAATACAATAAATTAATGAATACGCGAAAGTGCTTCCCCATTCCATGAATCCTTAAAACAGACTGTAAAGCCTTACCGCACACGCCCCGATATATTGGGATCTCTCCCTTGGGGATGGGACAGGAGCACCTGAAGTAAGGCACGCTGTCCAGCTGAGGAAAAAGGTGATAGGCCAGAGTCTGACCCGGGGAAAGGATGGAGAGCGTTTTGGTTTTGTCTTTGAAAGTAACTCCTACTTCAAAGAGTCACATTGGATGACCCAAAGTTGTAGTAGTGTCTGAGAAAGAGAAGGGCCCATAGCTCAGGGATGGAGCACAGGCTCTGCATGCGAAGACCCCGGGTTCAATCCCAGGCATGTCCAGTTCAAAGGGCCAGGAAGCAAGTGATAGTCTTTTGTATCTGGTCACGCTACAAAAGAGGGCAGGGCTCCTGCAGCTTTAGCTGTTGTGATGAAGGGGGAATTTCACCAGGTGCTGCATGCATGACAATGACACCTGCTGAAATTCCCTTTTCTCTGCAACTGTTATTTATTTATTTATTGCATTTTTATACCGCCCAATAGCCGAAGCTCTCTGGGCGGTTCACAAAAATTAAAACCATTAATAAAACAACCAACAGGTTAAAAACACAAATACAAAATACAGTATAAAAAGCACCACCAGGATAAAACCGCGCAGCAAAAATTGATATAAGATTAAAATACAGAGTTAGAACAGTAAAATGTAAGTTAAAATTAAGTGTTAAAATACTGAGAGAGCGACGAAAGGAGTACAGTGTAGGCGCCAGGCGGACCTCTCTGTGGAGCTCATTCCACAGCCGGGGTGCCACAGTGGAGAAAGCCCTCCTCCTAGTAGCCACCTGCCTCACTTCCTTTGGCAGGGGCTCATGGAGAAGGGCCCCTGTAGATGATCTTAAGGTCCGGGCAGGCACATATGGGAGGAGGTGTTCCTTCAAATAACCTGGCCCCAAACCGTTTAGGGCTTTGAATGTCAATACCAGCACTTTAAAGCTATAGGGGCCCTGTCCTCCTTTCCATAGGGTCACCCTAACCCTGGCAGAACATGGGGAGAGGGGCTGGGGGGAGAGGCCCCTGTTCTCCTTCCACGCTCTCCTTCCTTCCCCACAATGGCTGGCTTCCCACCTCTGATGACACCGCTTGTGCAATTGCATGCTCCCCTGCGCTAATGAGGGATGACAGTTGGTGCCAGTCTGTCTAGTGAAGGGGGGGTGCAGTGGGGGGGGGGAGAGAGAGAGAGAGAGAGAGAGGCTGGTATTCAGGTCATGGCACAGTGGCTGGACAGTTCTCCAGAACTCCATCTCTGCTCCCTCCACTCTACTGCCCAGCCATCTCTGCCAAGCTTCGGTGAGCCTTTGTGTTGAACCGGCGTGCCGATTTTTCCTTGCTGCGTGTACTGTTCACTGATGTGTACCAAATTAAAACCCGATGCCACAGTCGGGAACACTTTCATGTTGTATCTGCTGGGCTGACACCATGTCATCCTTCCTTTCTTTGGGACGCGGTTCAACTTCATGCAAGTTTTAAAACGTCTATTATGGTATCTGTTTTTGTGGTGTGAGCCACCCTGGGATCTTTTGTTATAGAGTGGCATATAAATAAAATAAATATAAATGAATACATTTCTTGGTGGTTCAGAGCAGTTAACATTATAAAATCATCTCCATTATCAGCATCATCTCTTTATTATGTCATCAATATACATAGTGCAAAGGTACAATATATTTTTTTATTTATTAGATTTTAAGACTGCCCAATAGCCAAATCTCTCTGGCCAGTTCACAAAACTGAAAACCATAAAATGCAACAATAAAACATAACATGAAAACCTTTTAAAAGTTTACAAGGGAATAAAACGAGTCTTTGTTGCTCTGTGTGTCTGTATCTGTAGAGGAAGAGAAGTGAAAGTAAAAGTAAAAGCTTAGCAGATCTAAAAGCCAGCAAAGATTTAAAAACACATTTACACATATATATTTTTAAAAAAAGTGTGGACAGAATCCTTGAGGGGCTTATAAATCTAGAATTCAACTGGGGAGGAGAAAGGAAGAGGAAGGAAATAAAAGCAAGTGGATAGAGGAAGAACAGGCGTTGGTTTAATTTATATATGGTTATGCTTTGTTACAGTAGGATAGCCCTCCAGATGTGTTGGACTACAGCTCCCATCGTCCCCAGCCAGCAACAGCCAACACATTTGGAGGGTGCCGGGTTGGAAGAAGGCTGCCTTAGAGTATGGGGACAAGCGGATTGTGCCAAAGGCGAATTTCGAGGAAGTAAGAGAGGTGGCAGCATGGAGGTGTTCTGGGTTCCAGGGGAAGTAAGGGAGAAAATAAAATGGAAGCCCTTAAATGCTTGTTAGCCCAGAGACATGGGGTGGGGGGCTATAGGGCCCAGAGGAAGGAGATGAACTGGAGAGCAAATATTCTGTCGTCTGGCAGCCCTGCCCAGCTCTACTTTGACTTCTGAGTTTTTATCTGACTACTTACATAGATGGTTTTCCCCTGGTTGTGAGTGCCAGAAATGTGAAACAAGACAAGTACTTTGTACTTGGGACTGTGATACTTGAGGGAGCGCCTCTCCCTATATCTGCCTGCCTGAGATCTGTCAGAGGAGCCCTTCTCCATGCCCCACCAACGCGAGATATACGCTACGGTGGGACATGGGAGAGGGCTTTCTCTGTTGTGGCACCCCGGCTGTGGAATGCCCTCCCGCTGGAGGCCCAACTGGCACCGGCACTGGCTTCATTTCGGCGCCAGGTTAAGACATGGCTTTTTAACAAAGCCTCTGATGGCTAAATCCACCAGCCTGCACACTGACTTGTTTCAATTGGCTTTTACTGTTTTAAAACTTCGTATTGGTTTTAACATATTAATGGCTTAATTTGTTTTAGAATTGTATATTTATTGTTTTATTTTATATGTTCGATTTTACCTGTACCCTGAGATCCCTGTGATATAGGGCAGGATGTAAATGTTTTAATAAATAAATATTCTCTGGATTCCAAAGTCAGTGTTGCCCGCTCAGAACTCCACAGACCCCATGGAATGCATAGCCCTGTATGAAGAAACACAGCACTAAGGTTTAGGGGTGGGGTGAGCAGAGAAACATGACCGCTTTAATCTCACACGCGCAGCTCCCAGTTAACTACACACCCACATTTTTTGTGGTGGGTCACGTTTTGCCCTGGCAAGAATTGTGTAAATCTCAGGCTCCAGGGAGGCGAAGGGTTTCATATAAACTCTCAGTCCTATGTGAGGCTGTTTCCTAGGATCTGGAAATATTCCAGCCCTGACTCCCAAGGCTTCCCTGCTACTATAGTTGATCTGTGTGCCACCCCTGATCATTGCGTTAACTCGCTGCCTTCCTCAGGGCTTCTGTTTTGTCCATTCGTACTATTTCACACCCTGAGCGTAGAAAATAGGACAGTGAGTAAGCTACATACCCTAGAGTACAATCTTTGGGGATGCGATCTTTACTTAACCATCATTTATGTATTATACTTGTATTCTCCCGGGAACTCAGAGCCTCTCCTCTTCCTTTGAATCTCACAACCACCCTGCGAGGTAGGTTTGCCTGTGAGTGTGTGACCAGCCCAAGGTTGCCCAATAAGCTTCATGGCTAAATGGAAATCTAAGCCTGGGTCTTTCCAATGCTAGTCCAGGACTCTCTAGACCAGGGATGGGCAACTTGTGGCCTTCCAGATGTTTTGGCCAACAGCTCCCATCCTCCTTCATCATTGGCTGTGCTAAATAGGGCTGATGGGACTTGTGGGATCTTCCTTGTTTTTTAGTAGCACCTCAAAGTCTACCAGCTGGACTCAGGAAGTGGAGCCAGCTATCTACATAACCCCCCCACCCCCATGAGCCTCCCACTTGATATCACTAGCACATACAAATCTACACCCGAGTTACTATAGATCAGGGATTGAAACACAAAAAACTTTTAAAACTGACCAGTAACAGTACTCATCATGGAAAGGCCACGGTAAAATGTTTTAAGGCCTTCTTAAAAGCCTGCAAGGATGGTGCATGGCGAACCTGCGATGGGAGTTTGTTCTAGAAGTTTGGGGCCACTGTAGAGAAGGTCCTCTCCCGTGTGGACACCCACCTAATCACTCTCACAGGTGGGCAAATGAGAAAGGCCACCAATGTGGATAGCTTTAGAAGGTGATTGGATGAATTCCTGGAGGAGTAGACTATCAGTGGTTACTAGTTCTAATGGCTATGTGCTACGTCCAGTATCGGGCAGTAAGTCTGTATACACCAGTTGCTGGGGAACATGGGTGGGAGGGTGTTGTTGCACCATGTCCTGTTTTCTTGGTCCCTGGTCGACAGCTGGTTGGCCACCGTGTGAACAGAGTGCTGGATTAGAAGGACCCTCGGTCTGATCCAGCAGGGCTCTTCTTATGTTCTTATGGGCCTCTCTTTGTGATTTTAAAGTGTGGGCAGGCTGATAGGGGTGAAGGCGGTCCTTCAAGTAAAGCCCAGTCCTTCAAAGCCAATCTTAAGGCCGTCAGTTCATCCTCCAGTCCAACAGATGGGGAACACTGAGATGGAGAGAGAAGCTGTTGGCTCAAGGACAGCCGTTGGGGGGAGGTTTTCTTTACCTGCTATAGCTGAACTGTTGGGAGTCAAAATAAACCCTGGCCTATGGACTGCAACTGAACCGGAGATGGGCTGGTGGATCCCAGCCTGCTTTCTGCCTGCCTCCACGCTACCCCGTGTTTTGCCCCCTTCCTCTCTGCCCGTCCACCTTGGCGGTATTAACTCTCTCTCTCTCTCCCCCCCCCCCCCCCGTTTCCTTGTTTCTCAGCTTCTTCAGCTTCCTCGTCTTTGGCAAACGCCCCTGTGGAAGCGGAGCAGGCCTGGCCCCAGAGCAGCGGAGAAGAGGAGTTGCAGCTACAGCTGGCGCTGGCCATGAGCAAAGAAGAAGCGGAGCAGGTAAGCGCCAAGGTAAATCTGTCACTGGAGGCTCTTCGGCTGGGCGGGGAGGCGAGGGAGGATGGGACCGTCTGGGCAGGGACGGACGCGTGGGTGCTCGCGCCCGAGACGGAGGGCTGGTTCTCGGTGTGCAGGTTCTCGGGACACCCGTCCTTTACGATCCGTCGACGTGCCAAGGCCTCTCCTGCGGGCACCTGTAAAAGCTGGCTAGGCAAGCAGGATGAGAGGGAAAAGACACTCCAGGCGACACCTGGCTCAATGGGGGCAGCCCCTAGAGCTGCTGGTCTCACTCCTGAGCGTGTTCCTCTCCCCCCCCCATTCAGAAATTGGTATGTCCCACCGTGAAATGAACGGAAACGGAGTGTATTTCGGGGTTTTCTTATCATTTAAGTAGATGCCGCCACTTAACAGTGATGGCATCTGCTTTGGTTGCGTTGGGCAGCCTTCTGCAACCGGTGGCCCTGCAGATGGGTTGGACTGTAACAGGGTGGATTTGATTTAAATCACGATTTTAAATCTCTGCTCAGAAAGACTCGATTTAATCATGTGACTTCCCCCACCCACCCCAAAAGTGCACTCTGTTCATTGAATTTTTTGAAAATTAGCCCTTAAGACAGCCTTTCTCAACCTGGGGCGCTCCAGATGTGTTGGACTGCATCTCCCAGAATGCCCCAGCCAGCAGAGCTGGCTGGGGCATTCTGGGAGTTGTAGTCCAACACATCTGGAGCGCCTCAGGTTGAGAAAGGCTGCCTTAAGAGGTAAGGGGTTGATTCTGTGTACATAGATTTGCAAAGGAACAATGGGATTGTGATCTCTGCAGACACAAATTCATAGTTTTGAGAACTGTTAAACCAAGCATCTGTGATAATATCTTCTACATAGAAAAATTGCCTAATCTTACAGAAACCTCTGGAAGAGCATGACATTGTGAGTAGATTAATGGAATTTATTTACCAAAAAAATTAAACATTGCATGCTACATAATTAAAAACTAATCCTTATTTCATGATGAATAACCTTTGGACTATAATGTATCTTAAACAGAAAACTATCTTTAGATAGATTTTTCCTCAAAAACATTTTATTTAAAAAATCCAATTTAAATTTTAAAAAATCATTTTTTTAAAAAAAAAAAATCATTGTTTTTTATCCACCCTGGACCACAGGTTGTGGAAGGCTAGCCTAAGCTAGCATAAACTCAGGTTAAGGCTACTGATTTGGCCTGTCACAGCACGTGGTTATGCACCTCGGCCACGTTCTTCCAAGCTGAGACTCAAGCAAAAAGACTCTTCTTTCTCAGCCCGAGCAGCAACACAGGCTCCGAAATTTCTCTCTTGATGCACATCACCTGGCTTGCTCCAGGGTGCCAGACAAGGTAGTTACAAGGAGCAGTAGTAAGGCCCTCTGCCCAGGTAGTAGAGAACCACACTGGGCCAGGGTACCTGAAATATCGCCTTTGTCGTTGCGAGACAGCTTACATATCTGAGAGCATCTTTGGAAGCCGTCCTCTGAGTGCCCCTACCCTCTGAGGTGAGACAGGGCTTTCTCGGTGGTGGCCTCACTTGAGAAATGCTTCTCTAGGCCGACTTGCCTGCTCTGGGGTCCATACAACATCAGGCAAAAGCTATTTTAGTTTCCCATGCTTTTTAATTCTCCACTAGCTGACTTACACTGGTGTTTCTATTGCCTGCTTCTTTAATATATATATATATATATATATATCCATGGTTTTAATGTCTATTCTATTGCTTTATTTGTAAACTGCTCTGAAAATATTTTTTATTGAAGGCTGACATATCAGTCCTTTAAGTAAAATAAACACAGGCACGCACACTTTAGGGGCTCAGGAGTCTCTGTTTGTGTGGGCATTAACAAAGCCCCAAAGAAGGAAACAGTGACCTAAAACATAAACAAAAGAATAACTGGGTCAGAGGGGAAAAAAAGGATTAATTAATTAATAGAAAACAAAACAAAATAGCTTTCAGCAGCTTTTCCCAACCTGGGTCCCTCCAGATATTTTGGCCCACAACACCCATCACCCCTGACCATTGACCATGCTGGCCAGGGCTGATGGAAGTTGTAGTCCACAACCTCTAGAGCAGCCTTCCTCAACCTGGGGCGCTCCAGATGTGTTGGACTGCATCTCCCAGAATGCCCTAGCCAGCTGGCTGGGGCATTCTGGGAGTTGTCGTCCAACACATCTGGAGCGCCCCAGGTTGAGGAAGGCTGCTCTAAAGGGACCCAGGTTGGGGAAAGTTGGGTATGGAATAAGACACATTATGTAGAATCAGTAAAGAAAAAGACATACTCCATTAGAGCACCCTTGCCCATATGTGTGGGACTCCCAACTCCCATCATCCCCATCCAGTATATGATAACTAAACCCATGAATGTGGGGGTCTTGAGAGTGGGGGTCTGGTTGCATGCCCTGATTTTCTGATTTACATATTTGGTTTGTCTTTGCAGACCAGGCCCTAATGTAGGGGGGATCAGCTTCTACAGCTCAATGTCCCCGCACACACACACCCCGAAACCAACTGGGGGCCGCACCCCTCCCTGGAAGGCTTCTAAGAGTGCGATTCCGCTTCCCCACAAGGCACGTGCTCCTTGCACACCTTGTTGTAGAGGCAAAACACGGCCTTGATTTGCCACCATGCTGGCAAATTTGGCAGCAGGGTGGTGGTAGCAGATACTGCAAAAATGCCCGGGGCTCAGGGGAAGCCGGTGTTTTCCCTGCCCCCTGCTCCAATGGATTGATATTTTTATTGGCTGCATCAACTGTTTTACCTAATTGGCTTGGTAAAGCTGTATATACCTTTTTCTTTTCAATTAAATAAGGTATTTATTTGATTGCTGACCTTGGGAGGCTAAAGTTCATACCTATTCAAATAAACGTTTTTTGGAACTGTTGTGGGTGGTCGGAGGTGATGCTGCTAGACTCTTCAGCCCTTGCTCCGTTTAAAATATGGTCCCTGTTTTAAAAAATGCTGAGTAATGGGGGGAGGGGGAGGCATAAGGTTTACGCCTACCAAATGAACAGATTGGCCTTTATTTCTAGCGCATGGACCCCCATTTGGGCAGATGGCTGCTAATTGAGCCTTGGGAGCAACTCAGCTTTACTTAAGGAATCCTGCTGGAGAATAAACATTAAAACAACTGGCTGAACTGCTAGCCAGAAGCCCTTGTCAGCCATATTGGGAGCAGAGGCTGATGGGTAACTGGCCAGTTGGTTAGCTACCATCTTGCACTGCATTGCAACCTGGGTAAAAAAAAAAAAAAGTTAAGATTTTAAGGCGGTTGTGTGTGTGTGTGTTTTTCTCAGAACTTCTCACAGTTTGGGAGAAACAGAAGAGAGAGAGAGAGACAAAAGCCGTACAGATATGTTTTGAATTTAACATTTCCCAACAGGAAATGGCCTTTTGATTGAGATTTTTCATCCAGATTTTCACGCAGAGCCCCCTGCAGTGACGGGTGTCCCCCCCCACTCCCGGCTGGGGGAGATCACGAATTCTTCCGTTCTCTGTCGCAGGGTCCACATGACTTGATCCTGTCCCCTCAAAGACACAGGTTTTACCTACCTTTTCTCTGTTGTATGTTACACATCCCTCAGCACCAGAATCTTTAGAAGCGCTGCCTTGGAAATCCAGGATTATGTGGTTGCCATCTTGCCCAAAGGACGCCCGCTGGCCTGCTTTTCTCAACGGAACAGCCCGACTTCGTCAAAAGTCCCTCTTAATCCCTCTGAGCCCTCAATCCTGGAACTTGGGTTATTTTCAGTCCCACGTTCTGTTCATTATTATTAATTCTACTTAGACCTCTTCTTCCTTTAGTGGAGGAGGGGGCAATGGGGGGGGGGAAGTTGTCTCCTATCCACACACTGATCAGATCCACACCCACTGAGCTTTGGTGACACTTCAGCCCTGGCTGCTCCCAGACCTTTCATCGACACGTGCCACAGACAATCAGGCTTCTGAAGCCCCCCCTCCCAGCGCTAACTGTTTTGTTGCCTCCTTTCCTTTGCTGTGGCTCCTCCTGAGTGGGGGCAATTGTGTTTTGCCCCCACCCCCGCCCCACCCGTGCACACACCCCGTCCCACCATTTTGTCAGTTGTATTTGGCTCCTTGTTTATTTTGGCTCCTTACTTCTACTTCCTCTTCTCCTCGTCCTCCTCCTCCTCCTCCTCCTCCTCCTTTATGCCGCATTTTCCTTCCACTCCACCCTGTCGTTTGTAAATTGAAGGCCAAGGAATAAGATCCACAAAGATTTAATGGAGATCCGGGGAGCTGAGCTAGATTTTTTGCTGTGTTTTTATTTACGCTTTTTGAGGTAAAAGGTCTTGATTCCTGCACTCAAAATGGCCAAACGTGGCAGAAACCATTCTTTCTCTTCGCTCGCCCCTCTTTCTGAACGAGTAAGCGCTTCTCCCTCCACATGACCCACTTGTGATCATGGTATCCAGTCTTGTAAATAAGCCTCCAAATTCACTAACCTGGGGGGGGGGCTGTTGAAGGAGGGTCAGAGAGCTGTATTTCTCTGCGTGGCAGGAAAGTCGGGGCTTCTCTCCTCTAGCCGTTTGCCCAGTTTCTGTGCTGGACGCAGAGGAGGGCCTCAGGCCCCTTCCGCCAGCCTGCTCACTCGCCTGTAATGAAATTCCTGCTTGCCTGTGGCGACCAGGCTGGTGCTTAAATGCAAGGCCGTTATGATCAGAGGAAGTTACCTTCCCCGGCCACGGAGAGAGGAGGCTTACTTCTCTAGGTGCAGCACACTATGGGAAGTGTGTGGCTGGGAGTTATCTCTACATCCTGCCCTTCCTCCAAGAAGCTCTGGGTGGCACTTTAGCCTGATAATAACCCTGTGAGGTGGGTTACACCGAGAGCATGCAAGGCAAGACCACCGAGGCCTTTGAGGGAGCTTCACAGCTGAGCGGGGATTTGAACCTTAGGCTCCGTGGTCCTGAGGCTGCTGTAAACCATACTTGGCTCTCTACGACCGCCCAGGCTTGCGAGGTTTTATAAACAGCAGTCAGCAGGAAAGGCCTCACACAGATCCGTGGAGACTATACTTCTTTGCGGAAGGCAAACGCACCTGTATTCCTCAGGCCTATCGCTCCTTGACTGAGCGCACGAAGCTAGTGCTGTTTGCTTTTGCTCACACGAGCAGTGCTAGCGTAGACCGCAGCGACTTCAGGGGAGGGTGCGAGTGTGTAGGGGGCCCTTGTGAGGACTCCTTTATCAGCCCAGGGGGCCCAGAGAGAGAATGTGGATTCCCGAGCACAGCTAGGAACGCTTTAGCCTGCCGTAACGGAGACGATACGAGCGACTGAGACTCCCAGAAGTGAGGGGGGCGGGTTAATCAGGATGGACATTTGTAATCAAATGTGGCGATGGTTGTGTGAAATGGAGGTGTCCGCCAGTCCGCCCCTCTTTTCCTTCCTCCCTTCCTTCCCTGCCTTCCACCTCCGCTGTGTTGCGCTCCATTCCATGCCTCTTATGTTGTGTTTCTTCCCCCCCTAGCCCCCCGCAGTGGCCGACGAAGACCTACAGCTCCAGCTAGCCCTTAGCTTGAGCAAAGAGGAGCACGACAAGGTTAGACTCTTACCACGCACCCACCTCTCACAGCAGCCCTTCCCGAAATAATCAACTAAACCACTTCCCTCCCACCCAACCCCCGAGCAGGCCCCAGCCTCACACTTTCCCCACTAACTCGGCGTTCTCTGTCTCTCCACGTCCCGCCCGAAGCAGAAAGCGATAACGACGGTGGCGCCGTGACTCCGGTTTTCACTTTTAGCCCTTTTTAATTGTCCGCTGTAGAATCAAGATTTTCCCGAGATGCCTTCCCTCAAGGGAGGCCCGGAGGTAGGACAGGTCAGTCCGTGGGTCCTGAGCCCTGCTTCGAGCTGAGACAGTAACCGGCGCCCGCTGAGGCATTTTGCGCGCGTCTTCAGAGGAACTGAAGCGAGGAGGAGGAGGAGGAGGAATTCACTGGGCCACAGGGTGGGCGGTGGGCTGGAGGAGGGAAGTGTGTTTGGGAAAGGGGAGGCCATGACTTGGAGCCAGGAGTTGGGGGGTGAGGAGGTTCCTGGTTCCGTGCTGAGGGGGAAGGGGGCCTGAGGAGGTTTAGCTGAGGATAAGGAGAATGGTGGCTGGATTAAAGCAAGAGGGGTCAACTCGTGGTCGTCCAGATGTTGTTAGGCTGCAACGGGCGTCAGCCCTACCCAGCAGAGACAATAGCGAGGGACGATAAGAGCATAGGCAGCTCTCTCGTACTGAATCAGACCATCGTCCGTCTAGCTCAGTATTGTCGACACTGACTGGCAGCGGCTTTCCAGGCGGGCGTCTTTCCTGCCCTAGTTAGCGATGCTGGGGCTCAAACCCTCATGCAATGCAGGTGAGCCACGCCCCCTCCCTAGCTGATGGGAGTTGCAATCCAGCCACATCTGGAGGGCCTGCATTAGCGTTTGGGAGCGAGGAAGGAAGGAAGGAAGGCCTCTCCGTGTTTTCTCTTTTTGACTGGAGCATACAGGGTTCAGCCGCTAGGGGGACGTCAGGGAGGAATGGAAAATACCCGAGTGGGAAGGTCAAGATGAAGGCTTGAAACCAGGGGGCCTCGGGGGGGGGATTCGGGGGGGGGAATGGGGCGAAGGCAGACAAAGTGCTTTCCACTTGGTCTCCTGGACTTTGGGGAAGGGCTGGAGGAGGAGGAGGAGGAGGAGGAGTTGTCAGGGGGCTCCCAGGTTCTCTCGTGATGAGGTAGGGAACGGGAGCGGGGCAGCAGTTTGCTCCTTCTCGGCTCTTCGGAGCGCCCTCCTGAAGGCAACGTTTCGTGCATGAGCTGAACGGGAAACGCAGCGCCAGCGGCTTGAAACCTCACCTGGCGCATGGCCTGGCTGCTGCTGCTGCGCCGCGTTAAATCTCTGCCCTGCTGAAGGTGAGTAACCACTTGCCGTCGTCCGCTGCCAGTGTTGATGCCTCTGTCCTCACCCCCCCACCCCCTTACAGGAGGAGCGGATCCGGCGCGGGGATGACCTACGACTCCAGATGGCCATCGAGGAGAGCAAAAAAGAGACCGTGCCTGCTAAGGAGGAGGTGAGACGGGGCAAAACAGGGTTTTGTGGGCTGGAGGTTTTGAAGCACCCTGATTGCTCTTTGGGGCTTGCCGTGTACGGAGGCAGCATGGTGGGGTGGGGTGGGGTGGGGCGGATTGCCTGCAACGTGCTTGGGAGCCTCGGAAACATCCCGGGGGTGGGGGGGCATGGGATTGCACCTTAAGTTACTCTTCTTCACCAGGCTGCTGAAATGAAGACACGTGGGATAACCTGAAGGGGGTTTTATTTGTAGAAGGATTGGAAGCTCAGTTCAGTTCTGGTACTGAAAGTAAATTCCTAGGCTCAGAAGGTGCTCAGAGGTACTTGGATTGTGAGGGTCTGCCCTTTTCACCTGGCTCTTGTTGGTATATCTCGGGGTGCTAATAAAAATAGCAACAAGTAGATCTGACGTCTGCCCACCCCTAGGTTGGAGTACGGCAACTTCATAGCTAAGTAAGCTGGGGTTTGAGCCCAGGCTTCTGATTCAAGCTCAGTGCTCCAAGCCTCCGCTCTATCCTTCGCTGCCTGTTCTTTGATTCTCTCCGTCTGTACAAAATTGACCAGAGAAAGGAGAGAACCCACCAACCATGGAGGGCTTAGATGTAGCCATGATACCACAGGCCTGTAGCCCAAAGGGAAGGGAGAGAGTGAGGGCAATCTGAACGACCTTCCGGGACAAAGCTGGAGACGAGGGCCAAGACTTCTCCATGACGGACGGATTGACATTTATATCCCGCCTTTCCTCCAAGAAGCTCAAAGCAGCATTCACAGTTACTACCTAGTTTATCTGCACAACAGCCCTGTGTGGTAGGTCAGGCTGACCGTGAGCGACTGGCTGAAGGTCACCCATTAAACGTCATGGCCGAGTGAAGTTTTCGGCTTGAGTCTCCCTAGTCTGCTGCTCTAACCACTGCTCTAACCACTGCATCACACCTCCTCTTGGGGTAGCCTGAGATCCCAAGTAGGAGTCGTTTCTTTTCTCTCCTCCCTCCCCATCTTTCTCAACCTGTCTCCTGCTTTTTCCTCCACCACCACCCACATGCAGTCGTCCCTGATGGATCTCGCAGATGTCTTCACCGCCCCACCGACTGCTGACCCCTGGGGCGCCCCTCCTGCTCCCGCTGACCCCTGGGGTGGCCCTGCCCCAGTTGTATCCGCAGCTCCCACTGACCCATGGGGACCGTCCGCTACCACAGCCGCTTCGACAGGAGACCCGTGGGGACCCTCCGCGGCGCCTCCTGCCGCCCCCCCATCGGACCCGTGGGGAGGCACCCCAGCTGCAAGCACCGACCCCTGGAAATCTGAAGGTAAGGAACAGGTGGTGGGGCAGATCAGGAAACATTCAATGTGGTTCACAACTAGGGATCTCGGAGGAATCCATCTGGGGGTCAAGTTTACCGAACTTTCAGCAGCTCGGCCTCCCAGACTCCAACTCACTTGGACCAGCTCATGGATTTGGGGGTGGATCCCTTCCCCAAAGTCGGCATTTATGCAAGCTGCGGCTGTAATTTGCGCAAATGTGCTTAATTTGCACAAATTACGGCTGCTAACCTGCGTAAATGCCCATTATGCAAGCTGAGCCTGGAGCTCCGTGAAAATCCAGCAAGCCCCAAAGGAGCCAGGTTTCCCTGTGACGGCCATCCCTATTCACAATCCCATTTGATTAGGTTAATGGGCTGGATGGACAAAGGATCTAACATGGCATAAGGCCTCTTCCTATGTTTTGGTGAAACCTAAAGCTTCAGCAGAAGCTCACTTCCACAAGAGAACGTCGACGCTCTCCTCGCCAGCCTCCACTCTCACTAGGTTTGCACACGACATTCTATCATGATCTGCTGCCCGGTGCAAATGTAACACGGCTTTCTGATTTGTCGTTCTAGTGGCTTTCATTGTTTCACTACCTTGTTGAGGTAATTCTGGGTTTTTTTAATTATTTTTCTGAACGTTTCATAAAACTCGCAGAGCCCCGGTTGGTTTCAGAAAGGCGATATAAAAATACAATAAATAAGGATTGAACAGATGGGTGACATTTTCTCAGCCGTTTTCAAATGCTCTCTGACATGGTTCCCTTTCCTCCTCCCAGGCGGGGCTTCCACTGGGACCACAGCGGCGCCGTCCACAGACCCGTGGTCCTCTGGCCCAGCTCCCACGTCCCAAGGGAAACCCGCACCTGATCCTTGGGCCCCAACATCCACTTTTTCAGATCCCTGGGGGGGCTCCCCTTCCAAACCCAGCACTAACGGCACCGCAGGTGAGAAGAGGAGAGGGTGCTGGGACTCCTGGGTGGGAGACCCAAGGGAAGGGGTGGGGACCAGGATTCCAGCGGGGTGGGGGTGGGGAGGCAGTGTCCTGGTGGATCATCTGATGGGGAGACGGCTCCTGGATCTGAATCGGGGAGGGCTCGAGCTGGGCACCCCTCCTTGCTCCCTGTTAATCCTGCTGCCCCTCCCCTTCCGCCTTATCCCTCCCCTCCAGCTGGCGGAGGCTTTGAGCAGTTTGGCGGCCCCGGGGATGGGGATGAATTCTCGGATTTTGACAGCCTGCGCCCGGCACTGCCCAAATCCGGGAGCAGCACAGGTGAGCCCTGCGTCCTGCATGGCTCCACCTTCTTGCCTCTGGCTCCGCCTCCCTTTGCATGCCCCCGCCTCTGGCCTGCTGCTTTCCTTACTCCCCTTATTGTCCAGACCCATGGTTTGCTTATTCCACAGGGTGGGGAAGGATTGGATGACAACTAGCATCCCCTGGCGTGGAAGGTCTCCCCACGCTGCCGCTTTGCTTTCCATTTCCCCCCTTCTGTCCTCTGTGCCTCCCCCCCACCCACCCCCCGTTGAGAGCTGGCACCCCGCGGGCCAGTGTGGATCCTGCATGCGCTTGGAGAAAGATGTCTTTTGGGGTTTCGTCGCCGTTCTCTCGCCGTCTTTTTCCTTCCTGGGGCTTTGCATGGCCGGCATTGGGAGCGTGTGCCCTGTATGCTGGAGCATGAACAAAGAACCGTCCCGTGCCGGTTGCTCATTGCCCCATCCCTGCCTGTGTTTGTGTCTTCCCTCCGGGCTCTCAGCTGTTCGGGTCCTTCCTCCTCCTCCTCCTCCTCCCCTCACCACCCTTCCCTCTCTGTCCTCAGGTGAGCTGGCGCTCTTAGCCGGGGAGGTGCCCATTTGCCGGCCCGGCAGCGGCACCGACAGCCCCAACGCTTTTGATATGGCCGCCATGAGCGGGTCGCTGCCCGAGATCTCCAAGCCGACGCGCAAGACCCCGGAGTCCTTCCTGGGTCCCAACGCTGCCCTTGTCGACCTGGACTCGTTGGTCAGCAAACCTGCCGCCGTCGCCATTAGCAGTGCAAAGGCCTCCAACCCCTTCCTAGCCCCTGGTGAGCATTCTGGGGCTTGGATCCTGTTGACGGGGCCGGTGGGCGGTAGGTAGGGTGCTGTTCCTGGCTGCCAGCTGGTTGGCCACCGTGTGAACCGAGTGCTGGACTAGATGGCCCCGTGGTCTGATCCAGCATCAGGGCTCTTCTTACGTCCTTATGGCAGAGGCTACGTGGGAACCAGGGCTCCTGGGTGTTGATCCAGGACTCTCAGGTTCATTCTAACTGCAGCTGCTGCTTCTCCTCTCTCTCTTTCTCTCTTGTTGTCCACTGCAGGTTCAGCCTCCGCCCCTGCCCCATCTGCCTCGGCCACGAACCCCTTCCAGGCAACGGCAGCCGCCCCCCTGTCTCTCAACCAGCTCCGCGTCAGTCCGGTTCCCCCTTTATCCCAGCCGGCGCCCCCGGCCTTTCCTGCTGCTGCTCCAATGGTCTCCGTGTCCCCTCTGGCCCCCGGGATGCCCTTAGCCTCAGTTTCCCCAATGGTGGGGGTGCAGACCTTGGGGGCCGTTCCACCCATGGGGCTCCCTGCCATGGGGCTGCCCCCTCAGAGCCTGCCACCCGCCGGCATGGTCCCCAGCAGCACCTCGGCCTCCGCCATGGGGAGCACCAACCCCTTCCTGCTATAATCGGCGGGACCTTTTTAGCCCTGTGGTGACGCCCCTGCCACCCCCTTCACCCCACCCACCCCCATATTCCCAATTTGCAATGGGGCCCCTGAGATTCCGCCCACAGAGCAGGGCAGCCGGGCTTGGGCGGGAGGGGGATGGAAGCTAGGATGGAAGGGGAGAGACTTAAATCCTTGCCGTGAGTTCCTCTGCCCTCATGTTGGGGGTAGGGTGGACTTTTCCCCCTTTTGGTTTTGGGGCGGGCGAGTCATTAAGGACCCCCCCCTCCTACATTGCTCTTCATGGTGATGCGGAGGATCCAGTTCTGCTGCCGAAGCCCAGGGGCCAGCTGGGGCAACTCGCATTGAGATGAGGGTGATATCTGATGGGAGGGAAACGTAGGAGCAGCAGAACTGAGGGCAACAGGACAGGGGTGGGTGTGATTTCTCCAGCCTTTTTCTTCTCTTTTTTTGTGCCCTGTCCCAGACCTGTCCCCCAGTGCCCATCCCGTTTTGGAAGGAATCATAGATTCAGAATATTTTTTTATCCTCATCCACACTTTGGTTCCTAAATCTCTCTCCTACCTCTTCAGAAGGGGTGCAGAAAGGGAAATAGCTAAACCCCTTCTTCCTCTAGGCCCTTCCAAATAAAGTCCCCTTGTTGCGGGGAGGACACTGCCCTTTAAATTATGGTGTGTGTTTCCCCCCCTAGATTTCTCCCCTCTCCTTCCCTTCCAAATATTGAATTCATCTTCTCCATGCCTCTGCCCCTCCCCCTCCCCCTACTTAGCTGGGACCAGCCTTCCTCTGCTTTTTTTTTCTTTTTCTTGTGGGGTGGGGGGAAAGGGTAGAAGTAGGGTGGCGGGTTGAAATCAGCAAAGCCCTTCACTACACTGGGGATGGTTGAGACACTGGGAATATCCGTCTCCTCCGTCCCCGGGGCCAAGAGGGATACCACTAATCTAAGGTCAGAGACCAAAGCTGAATCTAAAAAGGGGAGCTGGACCATGGTGCTGGGGGAAGGGGCAGTGCCACGCCTTGCGATGTGCCCTCTGCAACCTCCCAATCCCAAGAGAACCACCTTTTCCAAGCAGCGTGGAGCCCCATCATGCCGTTGGGGGGAGCCTTGAAACAACCGACGCAGCCTGCTGTGAAGGGGAAGCCTGGAAGCCATCGGAGGATCGATGCTCTGAGAATCTGGAAACTTTCAAAGGCGAAACGTCCCAGGGTGAAACTGTTGCAGGGATTGGGGTCTCTCTCGGCCTGCTTCTCGGGAGCCCAGAAGCCTCCTGCAGGTTCTGGAACGGCAGGACCTAAAGCCATGCCGACCCCATATTCCCCAGTCTGTGGACTATGGCAGGCCAAAAGGAGGACTCTAATGAGACGCGTTGAGAAAGCAACCCTGTGGAGGACAAAGGCAACTGTGCACGTTGCTTTGGAAGGCACCGGAACAGACACCCACAATCCTCTCCTCTCTCTCTCTCGCCAACAGTGCACATTGCTTTGGAAGGGGCAGGGACAAACCCCCACAATCCTCTGGGCACCACTCTTCACGCAGGTGGCGATCAAACGCAGCCTGTGCCGCCAACTTTCCACATGCGACCTCCTTTTCTCCCCCACACTGCAACTTCCTCTTTCGTGGTTTTTGTGCTCCGGTGACTGACACACTATGGGGCCGGGTCCACGTTTGATCCAAAACGGAGCCCTGCCTTTATCCGGCCTGCACAGCGCAAAGAAGCCTCAACTAATCTTTAGACTGGTTGAAAAAGGGAGGGGCGGGGGTTGATGGACGGCTACTTCTCCTACAGAGCAGCAGCTTGGGGGGTGGGGCGGGGGTCTTGGAAGGGGGGTCAAAGGCCATGTGTGTTTGTGCGTGTGTGCGTGCGTGTGTGTGTAGCTGCTGTGATTGTCAAATCCTGTTTTATGCTACCAGGGGGGTGGGCGCTCATTAGCACCCTGGACAATCTGCAAAATGTTTCATTTCTTCTCTTCCCCCCACCACCAAAAAAACAAACAAACCCTTGCGATTGTGTTTCCTACTTGACTCTGCTCCCCCAAAACCAATCATGCCAGGGAATAATTTCCCCCACACATCAGTATATTTGAAAAAAAATCATTGTGTCATTGGTCCAGGGGATTGGGTTAGGGGAGAGCGATCTTGGCTGTGTGTGACCCTCCCTCCTGGCACTGTCTCCTCCCCCTCCACCCCCCTCCCCAATCCCCAACCTACGCTGGTATGCATCCGAAAACTGCTATTAATGAAATGAAATAAATGGAAATTCTTCTATGGCACCCAAAGGCTTTGCCCCTCCCAACTTCAGGGTTTGCTTTTGATGGAGAAGGGCAGGGTTGGTCTCAGATTGGAGGGAGAGGCTGAGGCTCCTTCCACGTAGACGAGCCATTTTGGCCATGCCGGCGGGGCTGATGGAACTTGCAGTCCAACATCTGGAAGGCGCAAGGTTGGAGAAGACTGGTTGAGCTCTTCGTAAAACGCACAGCGTTTCTACAAACTGTTCCTCTCCTGGGCTGATAAAGCCCTTGATTTGGTCTGTTTCTGCTTTTAAAAAATCAAGGTGGGCCAACTGTAGCTGGAGTACTTTGGAAGAAAGGGGGTTTCCCAGGCTAAGCAGGAGGGGTTTTTTTTTGCTGAGGTGAGTGACATCAGTGCTACAGAGGTCTGAGAACACGAGGCAGCCCACTCTCCACAAAAACAGGCCACGTCTAGGCAGAAGCACCCCCTTTCCCAAAATTGCTACTTATACTAGGACCAACACAACAGTCCCAAGGAAGTGAGCAAGCTCCTTCTAGACATCCCTGAGACCTGGATTTTTGTAAGTGCTTTCGTTCAACCTTGGGCAGGAAAGCGCATATAGTCAGACTTGTTTGTCTCTTGAAGGTGGGTGCACCTTCAACCCTTTTGCAAGGGTTGTGTGTTTCTGGTCCCTCTTTTAGCCTCCCAAGTCTGTTTTTGGCTCTAGCCAGCATTGTATGGATTGCCGATTCAGTTTTCTTCTGCCCCAGGATGGGTCATTCGATCCATACGGCTGCTCCCCAAAGGATATCTCAGTGACTCAGAAGCAAGGGGTCGGTGGGTGGATTTAATGACTTTATCCTGTGACTTGTAAGTGATTCAGACTAGTACCTGAGGCTTAAAATGCCCCAAGAGGGCTCTTTGTGTAACAATGACAGTAGCGTAATGGGGAAGCTTTGAGTCCCTTTAGACTCAACCATCTATTCCATCCTGTTCCTTCTTCCAAATGTCTGCTCTCCAACCAGACAAGGCTATGGAGTGCCTAACTCTGCCTTTGCTAGGGGGCTTTTTAGCCGTCACCGACCCATTTCCTCCATTGGAGGAGGCCCCTGATGTACCACCGGTGAAGTAAAATGAGGCGGGAGCGTGGGCTGAACCAATGTGGGCTGTTGGGTGAGATCATTTCTGTTTAATATTCCCTCGTGATTATTATTTTTTAAAAAAGCATCCCCCCAATTTTTAATATTGCCTCATGATTTATTTTTTTTAAAGCGATTCCTCCCCCCAACTAAGTCTGGTCTGGTCCCTAATGACTCATATGTTGACTAGGCCTCGGAATCAGTGGTGCCAATTCCCACAGCCTGTGTGACAGGGCTACTGTTTCCTCAGCCCTGCCCTCCCCAAATTTCTCTCCCCCCCCCCCCTTTCCTTAGGAACCATCACAGGCACAAGCTAAGTAGGTGCCGGCCTTTGGCAAGAAAGCATGTGCGCAAATGCTTGGGCTCACTAAGCCTGAGGTGATCAATAACTGAATTCCAAGCAGGCCTGGCTGAGATTGCTTTGCTGCCCCAAGCCAGCATCTCACACAGATGTTGTAGAGCAGCCTTCCTCAACCTGAGGCGCTCCAGATGTGTTGGACTGCATCTCCCAGAATGCCCCAGCCAGCTGGCTGGGGCATTCTGGGAGATGCAATCCAACACATCTGGAGCGCCCCAGGTTGAGGAAGGCTGTGTAGAGGGAGCTGGGCCCTGAGAGATGTGTCTGCTTGCATCCCGGAATTACCTGTGGTACAAGGCTACTCTCATTGCACATGGATGCTTCCTCGGCAGCCCTGAAAACGTTGCCCTTGGCAGCCAATTGTGTTGGTGCCTGCACTGGTGCGTTGGCTGCCATTCTAAACACCCAGGACTGCATAGGGCGCGTTCGCCACATTGGGACTGACTTTTGAGTAAATATCCATTGGAGTTCATTGGTAATGTGCATCAGAGTTAGACTGGTCCATCTATTTATTCATTCATTCATTTATTTATTAGATTTTTATACCGCCCAATAGCCGAAGCTCTCTGTATTGGTGAAAATGACTGGCAGTGTTGCTCCCAGCGCTACCAGGAGATGCCGGAAATTGAACATGAGCCCTTCCATCTGCATCATCTTTGCAGTAACCCATAATCTTTGCAGTAAGAGAGGCCATGTATTCTCCTTATGTTGCAGGTTGGAGGCTGAGAAATGGCCCCGCCTAAGACCACCTGGTGGCTTGTAAGATTTGAACTTGGAACCTTCTGCCTCACAGTTCAAATCCTTAATCGCTATCCTAAAACAGATCTTTGATAACTCCCTGGTTCCAGGAGAAAGAATGCCCGAAACTACACCCAACGCTCATTATTTTGAATCGTTCACAAGTCATTGTTAAATTTCTTGTGTAACTGCGATTGCCACACACTAGCTGTGGCAACAAGCTCCCTCATTGTGCCGTAAGTTTTTGACCTGAGCATCAGCATTTTATCCATTGAGTTTATAAGCCAAGGAGTCCTCAACTTTTTGGGGCCCATTGGCCAATTTGGCATTTTTAAAAAGTGTGGGTACAACTTCAAAATAGCTGCCAGTGGGGAGTGTCGCAAAATATTGGGTGCGTCTACCTCTATGTGTAAGAAACACACAGAAATGGAGGGGACACACAGAGGAAAAACCTAGTTTAATTCATGGCATAGTGGGGGGGGGCACTGTGTTGGGGACCTCAAGTATGAGCAAATTAGAAGCTACCTTGTGCAAGTTGGCCATTTTTCCATGGCTGGCAATGGCTCCCTAGTGCTTCAGACAGGTCTTTCCCAGAGCTGCTTAGAATATGCTGGGGATTGAACCGTGGCCTTTCAGGTCCAAAACATGTGCTCTCCCATGAGTTATAGCCTTCTATTTTCTCTGAGTTGGCTGGTTTTGAGGGAAAGGGATAATATCTAGCATGCTAATAGCCTTTAATCAATCTGCCTTAGGCATCCCACTGTTCCTTGAGGGAAAGACTTTGTAGATGTGAATACATGGGTGGGAGGAGGCTTTTGAGCCAAGCATAAGTATATGATTTGAGGGCTGGGTTCACACGGGCGTGTACATTGCTTGGCTTGATTACTCTTCATATACTGGATAAGTTGTGACTGAATGTGTATGAGCTACAGTCCATTGAAATGTGGATTTGGGATTGATGTTGGAGTGATGTGGACATTTTGATTGCTCTGTTTATGGCTCATTTGCACAACAGTTTGATGCTACAGTTTTTTGCTCAATGCCCTAAGAAGAAGAGATGTTGCAGGCACAGAACTGATACGAAGAAATCGCCAATGTAAATGGTTTAATATCTAGCATCATTGCCCCTTGGGGGGGCTTGGGATGTCAAATGCTGGGGGGCTTGGGATGTCAAATGCTGGAGGGCTTGGGATGTCAAATGCTGGGGGGCTTGGGACGTTCGCATATGGGGTCTTGGGGACATTTGCATATGGGGGGTTGGGGACATTTGCATATGGGGGGTTGGGGACATTCGCATATACAGGTTTGGGGATGTTCACCATTGGCAGGTTTGGCACAGTCTCATCTGACACATCAGAGAACTCTGAACTTTCTGAAGTGCTTGAACTGCTTTTATCGTCTTCTTTAGACTTGTCCTTTCCCCCTGCTTTCTTTTTACGACGGTGATACCTGTTGTCCGAGGGAGAGGAACTGTTAGTGCAACTTTCCTTAGGGGTCTTCTTAATTGCTCTGCCCCAGACATCAAGTGAAATTTGATGGGGAAATAATAATAGGGCTTTGAGTGTTCAAAATGCTTGACATCAAAGATATTGTTGTCATGGTTACAACCCTATAAGGTAGGTCCATACTATTATCTCCCAGTGGTAAATAGGTCAGCTGAGGGTGACTTGTAAAGTGGGTTCATGGCAGGGCCCCAGTTAAAATATATTTTCTAAGCCCATAGCACACCCACCCACCCCAAGCCCTATACAAAGGCCTTATTGGCAGTGTCTTGCTCCCAGGCCCAGAATTAAGATGTTATGACTGCAAAGTCATAGTCTATATGCACCCAAAAGCTGAGTACCCATAGACTCACCACACGACAGCTCCTATACCCAGCAAGATCACCAACGTCGTTAATACTCCTGCAAGGACATTGGGCCCTGTAGAAAAGGAATGGATCATCATGCTAATAGAGGTCTAACATAAGTGAGAGATCTCCCTTCTGAAACAAGTGCTCATAGAATAGTAGAGTTGGAAGGGGCCTGTAAGACCATCGAGTCCAACCCCCTGCTCAATGCAGGAATCAACCCTAAAGCATCCCTGAAAGCTGCCTCTTGAATGCCTCGAGAGCGCACAACCTCCCTAGGTAACTGGTTCCATTCCATCTCTAGTATGTTTGTGTTTTGTTGTTTTAAATCAATTATTATTATTATTTATTGCATTTTTATACCGCCCAATAGCCGAAGCTCCCTGGGCAGTTCACAAAAACTAAAACAATTCAAAGTGTAAAACAAACAGTATAAAAACTGTTTATACATATATTAGCAAATATGCCCACTCTAGCTTGTTAAAAGCTTTTCACAACATGCAGATGTATGTGGTTGCTGTTATTCACCACAGTTCGATTGCCGGGAAAGTACTGGGCTGTTTTCTCGCGGCTGATTTGTCAATATGTTGGCAAGAACCCTTTGAATGTAAGACAGAAGAAGTGTTTTCCTATTTGGTTCAGTTAGGGCAGATATTTTCAAGGCAGGAGGGTAAGTTCCAGGCACAGCCAAAAGCCAGAAAAGTGCAATGTTTACTCCTAGGGGCAACCAAATCAAGGAAAGGGGCAAAGGGAAAAGTTAACTGTCATTTACTAAGTGCCAGAATGAAATGATGGCAGAGGGAATATTTATTTTAATTTCTTGCCCTTCCTCCAAGGGGCAGCACATTTAGTTTTCTCCCCCTCCCATTTTTATCCTCACATTAGCCCTGTAAGTTAGCTTAGGCTGAGAGAGAGAAGGACCAGCCCAAGATTGCCCAACTAGCTTCATGACATGATTTGAACTCAGTACTTCCCAGTCCTAGCTGACCAGTCTATGCCTCATGAAAATAGTCCTTTCCTGAAACTTACCTCAAGGTTTACTCTACAACCAGAGAGGTTGGGAATGTGTTTGTTTTAATGCAGCTGTATAGAAGTCTTGTTTTGTTTTATTCTGTACAGCACCATGAACATTGATGGCACTTTATAAATAATAATAATAATAATAATAATAATAATAATAATAATAATTAATAATAATAGAAGTGAGGTCAGGAGGATGTGCAGTCCTGTTGCTTGCCTTATCCAGCCTCTGCAAAGAGGTGCTGAGATACGGGCTGGGTTTGGATGACACAAATACCAACAGTTGTTTTTGAAGTCAACCGTCAGTTGAGCAATCAACCATTGGCATTTGTGTTGTCTGTCGGCCAAAATCACCCCATGGTTGATGTTTTGGCCAAAATACCCATGGAGAAAAACAACTGGCTGCAGAGTTCATTCGTTGCTCAACCATTGTTTTTCGTGTTGTCTGTCGGGCTCCGTGTATGCATCCACCCCATTGAGTTGAGTTTTTCCACTGGCTACAGAGTTCCTGGGCAAGAGTGGCCAAAACCACACCAGCTGTGCTCTGCTACAGCCGGCACAACTCGCAGAGGCTGCTGGGATAGCAGGAGGAGGAATGAAGGAGGAGGAAGGGTGGAGAGAGGGTGGGACTAGTTATCCGCTCCACCAGGGCATGGCAGCGTGCGGTCTTGAGTACCCCATTTTTAATCAACTCTGGAGTTGTCTGACCACTCTCAGTTGACTAACGTGTTGTCCAGACTGAGCCAGTGAGTTCTCAGGCTCCATCTGAAGCCCAGTGCTTTTATTATTATTATTATTATTATTATTATTATTATTATTATTATTATTATTATTATATTTATTTGTATCCCGCCTTTTGCCCAATGCTGGGCCTCAAGGCGGCCTTACAAAGTTTAAAATATACATGGGGGGGGAGGGAAACAAAACCATAATTAAAAAATACACAACAAAATTATAAGACATTAACATAGATGGAGGGCTGGATTATTCTCCAAAGGCCTGCTTGAACAAAAAAGTTTTAGCCTGCTTCCGAAAGCCCGTCAAGGAGGGAGCCAGCCTAGCTTCCCCAGGAAGAGAGTTCCAGAGCACCGGAGCAGCATCGTGCCACAATGGCTCTCAGTTTGTACCCACAGGTGCAGGAAGGGATGCTGTGGTGGGATGGTGGGGAATATGGCGATAAAGATGGAGAAAGACCGTTACCTGCACATATCATGGGGTCGTAGCAGGAAACTCTGAGAAGTCGGCAGTTTCTGCACTGTGCCACTTCATAGGGTCGGTACCGGGACAGGCCTGTGGGAACGGCACAGGAATATTCAGTTAGACCAGGGGTCCCCAGCCTTTGGGGATCAATGGCCATATTTGGGGCCCCTGAAAGCCGGCACTTGATTTTGCAGCATTCCAGCTTCCCAGTTAATTTTTTTTTTTTTAATTTCAAAAATTAAAGTTGCCAAGAGAGGTGCTTGGGATAGCATCCAGAGAGTCTCAGGGAAAGCAGGGGAAAGAGGGAAACCAAACAAATCAGGAATTGCCTGTACATCTGAAACACAAAGCTTGGTTTGGAGTTTACAGTATGGATAGCTAGCAGAAACCACGGTTTGGTGTTACATGTAAACCAAACACTGGGTCTACTCTTAGTATGACAAAGCCTGGCTCCAACCCAATGAATTCACCAGTGAATTCCCCATTTTGACTTTGCAAATGCTAGTGCAGTTAGAATTTTGTGTACATGCATACATACATGCATGATACCTAACCCCTCATTTTGTGGTAACAAATCACACTGAAGTGTTACTTTGAGCTGATTTTAGCCATTGTGGGAGCCCCCCCCCCACCGTTATTTTTATTCTAGAGTAGGCATGAGAAAGAGTTAAAGCCATCCCATCCCCCACATTAGGATCCCAATCTGAATTGGGGGGGGGTCTACAATAAAAATGAAAAAAAAAAAGATGAAACTGCTAGAGATGGATTTAAAGTAATGTCTGTGTTGGCCTTAAGTTCTCGACACGATAAGCCAGTACTCTTCACAACTGCACTGATGGCAGAGAAGTCTGAAGAAGGAACAGGTGCATGGATGACCTTTTGAAGATTATGAATACCATAATTTCTGGACTCTGAATGTTAGAGAAGCAGGGCCCACTCTTTTTGCTCCAAAGCCTGGGAATGCAAAAGCAGGATGGGACGGGGAGATACTTTTCAGATACTTCGTGCTAACCTAGCCTGTTCTTTTCCATCCTCTGCGCACGCCTCTACTCAAGAATTAATAGTGCAGTTGTGCATTCAGAACAAACCTCTATCTCAGTTTTCCCCAACCTGTCCCACAGTCCCAGATGTGTTGGACTATGACTTCTATCTCCAGCCAAGGGGTGGTGGGAGTTGTAGTCCCAGACATCTGGACGGTGCCTGGTGGGGGAAATCTGGTATCTCTGTTTGAGAGGTGTGTGCTGTCCTCAGCCCTGATTTGTTAATCGGGAGGAACAGGGTCCAGTTTAGAGCTGGGAGGACTGAATGCTTCCCAACCGCCCTTTAACACTGGTAGCGATGACCCCACACAGGCGTGCATGCGAGCAAATGGGAAACTTTAAAACACACACATCCATATAAAATGTAGCAGATGGCCAGACAGATGTGCATCTGGATTAGACAGATGGACTCACCGCAGGAAAGGCTGCAGACTGTGTGAGGTTATAACATAGAGAAGAGAAAAACAAAGGGACACGTGAGAAAGAGCCCCATCAATCTTCATTCCCTCCCAGCCAAAGAGCCCATATTACACGACTTAGTTGCCTGGTCCTACCCCAACAAACAGGTTATCCCAAATCCCCAGCACCTCAGTTACGCTTGCATTAAATGCTCCCTGGCTGGACTGTCCATTTCTCCCAGGAATCCTGCCTCCACCTCCTCCTCTTACAACTGTTAACCAAATCACACCCTTGTTCTCTGTATTAATTAATCCGGAAGAACTGGTCTGTTCACAGCCACTCAAAGTGGATTAAAATCCCTGCTTAATCAATAAGTGAGTCTGGAGAGGTCACTTCAAAGACACAAGTGTGGGGCTTTATGTGTAATATGGGCATGGAGGACGGGGTTAGTGTCTAGGTTTGGCCTGGTGGCACCGTTCCCAAGGGCTGGCGCTCTAGCAGGGAGCCATTGACAAAGGCTCTTCCTCTTCAGCATTGCAACCCGCTTGCTCACCTGCCCAGGCAATGGTGGTGATGAGAAGGAACAGGAGGAGGAAGGGCTGGTACCAACGGCAGTGAAAGAGTAGGCTCACTAAGGGAGGGGACCTATTCAAGGTGTCTTACCCAAAGCCCCCCAAGAACCTGGTGGGGGAAGCTGCTCAAGGAGGGATCGGACCATAGGAAATGTACAGGGAAAGGGTTACGTTTCTATTCACCCCTCCAGGGGCAGCTTTTCCTGTTTAAAAAAGGCTTCTTGAGGTGACATGGCTTTCATCCACACATAACATCTACTTTGGGAGGGGTTACGGCATCTTGGTGGGCGCCAAGAAAGGTGTCCAGGGCCGTATTGGAGTCCACGGGCACCTCGTTGCCTCCCCTGGCACAAGCAGTACTGAACTAGATGGACCGATGATCTGGCTGACAGCAAGGCAGCTTCCTGTGTTCCTGCCTCTTTCATCAACACAAACTGAGGAATTTGGGCTGGGGAAGGCACTTACATTCCTTCAAAAAGGATTTAGATGCCTCTTCCAACTGCTTGATGAAATTCTGTTTTTCCAACTCTGCTTCCTTCATAAGGCGTTCATGATCTGTGGATAAAGGGAAGGGGGAGGTGGGGCTTGTCTCAGTTTTGAGGCCAGCAGGGCATCTTGCTCGCCTCTGACCTCCTGATCAGTGTTTGCCTACGCCCCTGGTTTGACTGGTTGCAACATCCTATTGGTTGCGCCTTGACTGCGAAGAGAGAGAGAGATTCCTGAGTGTACCCTCCCAATGAAGCTGGGGGGTAGGAGATTCAGGACAGATAAAAGGAAGGACTTCTTCACACAGTTAAATGATAGAATCCACTACCACAAAAGGTCGTGATGGGCCCCAATTTGGATGGCTTTAAAAAGGGGTTGGATAAATTCCTGGAGGAGAAGGCTATCAATGGCTACTAGTCCTGATGGCTAAGTGCCATCTCCAGTATCCGAGGCAGTAAGCCTGTGTGCACCAGTTGCTGGGGAACATAGATGGGAGGGTACTGTTGCACTATGTCCTGGTTGTGGTTCCCTGGTCGGCCACTTTGTGAACAGAATGCTGGACTAGACGGACCTTTGGCTCTTATGTTGGTTAATGTGGATGAAACCTAGAATGGCCATATGTCCTACTTTACAGCGGACATTCCTCTATTTGAAAGGTTGTCCTGTCCAGGTTTGATTTGAAGATGAAGAGCCATAAGAAGAAGGGAGAGCAAGGCTCTTGAGGTTGGCCCATCAGCACGTTCCGCACCTGGACTGAAGACTGGGCAGGTACACAGCCCTGCCTGGCTATCATCTTCTCCCACTATGATATGATCTATTATATTCCTAGTTAAATTATAGTAATGATTTCTAAATTTGCATCTAGAAATATAAACTAGCTTCTGCATCTTGGATACCTCCTTTAGAGTTCTGGCTGGTTCTGAAACCCAGAACAGATTCACTTCCCCACTGACCAGCCACCACTGCTGTGCTCTCCCCACTGAGAAAACCATAACTGCTTGCCCGGACTCTATACGTCTCCTTTCCAATGTAATCAATGTACATTTCCTGAAAATGATGCAGATTCCTCAATGATGAGCGTGTCAGAAAACGTTTTGGGGATAGGTGTGCTATCTCCAGTATCCGAGGCAGTAAGCCTGTATGCACCAGTTGCTGAGGAACATGGGTGGGAGGGTGCTGTTGCACCATGTCCTGCTTTATTGGTCCCTGGTCGACGGCTGGTTGGCCACTGTGTGAACAGAGTGCTGGACTAGATGGACCCTTGGTCTGATCCAGCAGGGCTCTTCTTATGTTCTTAGGAGGTACTATAGCGGTCTACAGCTACTGACTACCTACAAACATCTGGAAAGAAAGGAACAGGTCAGCTCCTACCTTTCCCACTTTTCTTGATAATCTGTTCAAGGCGAAGGAAGAGATTTCCACCCTCGCGCTCCATGTGCTCCCGTTCTGCAGACACAAGAGCAGACAAACTAAGAATGATTCCTTGAGGTCTGTAGCTAATTGACTCTTCTGAACACATTCTATAGGACTCACTGGGCCAAATTTGGTGGTTGATCTGCCAATTCAGTCTTCCCCAAGCATGGCTTACCTAGCAGGAAGCATGGCCACGTGGCCCCAGTCTTTCGCGCTATGTATTTCTATTTAAATTATAATCATTCTTTCTAAATTTGCATCTATGCATAAAAATGAAGATGTACAATTTTTCTATGCAAATTGCAGTCTTCGTTTTGGGTGATGCATTTCCTCTTTTATTTGGCAATCTCTAAGTGGCCACCCTGTACAGACTTCTCATACTCAAGCATCAGGATTTCTTTGATTTCAAGCTCAGGTTTACCAACAGGAGATTTCTCAAGCTCCCCAGGCGCTCGCCACCCCCTCTGGGCACAATTCTGACATCTGCACATCAGAAACAGCAGGGTGAGGGAGCATGTCGTGGTTAACATGCTTTGAGGTTCTGAAACAGAAGCACTTTGCAGTCGGGAGAGGTTCCTTCTCCATATCTGAGGGGACCTTCCTTGCTTGGCTTTTCTGCTTCCTTTTATTCTATACCCAGAAATCCTCTGCCGTAGGAGGCAAGATCTTTAGCGCTCCCCAGGAAAAGTTTCCCCAACTTCTCTGTGGCCTCTGAGTCCCGAGCAAGCAGTAGATATGCATCGTAGCTGAAGTACACGACAGCGTCTGGCCAGCAACGGAGGCACGTGCCAGCCAGTTGTACTGGCAAGGCCCAAGCCAGAAACCCAAGCAGAGACGCTTTAGCCATGGAAACCAGAACAAAGGCACTACTTCCTGTCCAGTCCCTGACATTGGCTCTTATTCTGCTCTCCAGCCCCCTCACCTGCTTCTTACATCACTTCCTGTTCTAGTTCTGGCATCACAAGAGACTCACGCCAACCACATTGCCTCTCAACTTGGCAACATTTCCCGGTGTCAAGGAGGTACCGGCCTTTCAGGGAGGAAGTTGCCTTGGCAACGCGGCCCTGATAGGGAAGCAAGTTGCTGTGGCAATGGTGCCCCAATTCCCATTAGCTTGCCCCCTGTGGCTATTATCCCTCCGAGCAGTGGCCAGTTGCCTCCAATGCGACCGCCGCTTCTTGGACTCTGTGGCGACAGTGCTGAAGGAAACGCTGCCAGAAGACCTACCCGACCGCGACACCCTTATGGAACGGCACATCGAGGCCTTGGCTGATCTGCACGGGACCTTCTTCCAAAAGAAACACGAGCGAGTGCTGGGTGCGGAGAAACATCGGCAAGGCTGGGAAAGCTGGGAGAGGGATGTGGCATGGCAGTCCTGGGGTTACCGTTGTGAATGTGTCTCTTTGCAGATGTCCGAGGAGCCACGTCTCTCAAATCGGACATTATCAGTCAGTTGCGAGGAATCAAGAAAAACAGCACTTGGAAAGGTGAGCGGGGGAAATACGGGAATTACAGCCAAGATTGGGTTGTGGACACCTCCTGCCTTCATTCACTAATTTCCCACTTGAATCTCATAAGACTATTAAGTCTGGAAATCAATCAATCAAATACATAAAAAAATTAGGTTGTTTTCCTAGCCAGCCTTCGCCAACATTTATAAACTAGCATTTGAAAATTGTAGGCAAATATGTGGCCTCTTTTGTTTTAATGATATACACATTTTGAAATAATTTGCTAGAATTTAAATAGATGTACAATAGATTTCACCGTAATGGGGGGAACACTAGGACCAAGTGACCTACGGTACCTGCTCTGTCTGTTGCCCTGTTGTGAAGTGTTCACGGGCAGCTTCAAGGCCTCTGCTGCTCTCTCTTCTTCTTATGGTCCTTTATCTTTAAACCAGACTTGGACTGTCACTGGACAGTCCTTCAAATAGAGGACTGTCCTCCATAAACTAGGTCACATGGCCACGCTAAGCAAGTCTCTCGCTTTTGCTGCCTGATTGTCACCATAGAAACAAGGTTGAACCACATGGTTGAAACAAGGTTGAACCACCATAGAAACAAGGTTGAACCGCAGCCTGACGGACTGCATTCAGCCTGGTGGTTCATGGGTTGTACAAGCCCGAAGGAATCGTATAAAACCAGGACAGATTGTTTTGATGTAAGCATTCACCAAAAGCATATTCCTAATCCTAACTGTATGCAAAACCTCAAACTCATCATTTTTTTCCATCAGGGGCTGCGTTTTCAACTGCTGTAAGAGCACCGGTGAGCAACTTGTGTGGCCTTCTAGATGTTTTGGCTTAATAGGGTGACCAGATGACCCGGAAAAACCCGGAGACCTCCGGTAAAACAAAGGGTCTCTGGGGCAACCAGGCCTGGCCCCCAAATTCCAGGCAAACAGGCGCCCGGCACAGCCCTAACCCCCACCTTGCCTCGATGGGACCTTCTACTTGGCCTGCGTGATGATCCATCATCCTTGGCTATGCTAGCTAGGGATGATGGAAGGAGTAGGCCAAAACATCCGGAGGGCCACATGTTGCCCACATTCTGCTGGGTGGCAGAGGTGCTGAGGTGGTCACTCTTCCTGTGTTAAGCTCAAAGTCATCCCACTTTGTCAGGCTGAAATAGCCGTCCAGCTCAGTAGACCTCTTTCTGTGCCCTTGCCTTTGCAACATTAATCTCTTTCTCCTTCCTCCCACTTAGGCGTTTTCCTGTGGCAACTTTCCATGTACCAGCTCAGGGTCTCGCTGCGAAGACGCATGCAGCAGATGCTGGAGAAATTCGCCGACCTTGGTAACAAAGCTGAAGGGATCATAGAATCACAGAATAGTAGAGTTGGAAGGGGCCTATAAGGCCATCCAGTCCAACTCCCTGCTCCATGAAGGAATCCACCTTCCTGCATTGGGCAGGGAAGCCAGAAAACTAAACTCCCAGCATCCCATGCTCCAACCCACTGAACTAACCTTCACTTCCTAAGCCCAAAGTGCTAGAGAGAGGCTCCTGGATCCAGGGGGTTGTAGTCACAGCTGGGTGAGGGGTTTCTTTTCCCTAATGTAAGATGAGTGTTATAGCTAAGAAGAAAACACCATACAATTAAAACCATAAGCTAAAAACAGCGGAGTGGGAGGACGGACACTGTATACACCAATACAGTCTGACTGCACTTTTTGCATTACGTGTTACCAATTAACTTAGGTCTGCAGTCAGGGGGACAAGAATAAACAAAGTGAGTAGGTGAATTGCATTAACCACAGCCGTTTGTATTCAGGAAGCACACAGTTGCTCGGAGGAAGAGCTTCAATCAAAAAATAAAAAAGATATTTAAAATATTTTAAAGGATATAAAAAAGCTCTAGACTGCACTGTATTGATATTCAGAGTTGCGTTCCTTGTGGTGCTTTACGTAACGAACTAACTAGCCCACAGTTGTCAATTATTTTAAAGGAACATCTCCTTCCATAAGTACCTGCTCAGACCCTTAGCTCATCTTCAGAGGCACTGTTCATGGTGCCCCTGCTGAAGGAAACTGAAGTGACAGGCTGCAAGAGAGAGGGCCCTCTCAGTTGTGGCCCCCAGAATGCCCTCCCCAAGAGGAGGCTTGCCTGGCATCCACGCGGTTATATTTTTGGTACCAGGCAAAGATATTTCCCTCAGGCATTTGGAGTTTTTAAATTGTGTTTTTTAGCTCTTTTATTGCATGAGCCGCGCTGACAACTTTTTGTCATAAGGCAACATATAAGCGAGGAAATAAATAAATTGCACGCTAACTAAAGAAGAGTTCCTCTGAGTTTTCAGCCTCTAAACCAATCTTCTCTCTTTTCTTCTTCCACTCTCACCCTAACCTTCAGCTTGTTCAGAGGACTGTAGTAAGTATCAAATACTTCTCTCCACCCCCAGCCCCAGTCTTAACGTTACCTCAGAATATACCCCATTGCCCATTTTTTCCAGTCAGCCCGTGCAGCCTCTTTTATCGGAACTGGATGGTCCCCAGTTAACAACATAAGAACATAAGAGGAGCCATGCTGGTTCAGGCCAAAGGTCCATCTAGTCCAGCAATCTGTCCACACAGTGGCCAAGGAGCTGCCCAGGAGAAGCCCACCAGCGGGACATGAGTGCAACAGCACCCTCCTGCCCATGTTCCCCAGCAACTGCTGGTTCCCAGCCATGACGTGTTTCTTTTCCTAGCGGTGACTGAGGGCCCCGTTCTGGATTGCTGGACCTGCCTACGTATCACTGTCCAGTGTTTTGATGGAGAGCTCTGTGGAGGTACGACTGGGGGACGGAAAGGACGGGGTGGGGGGGACTAAGCCCTTTTGGAGTTGAAGCGTTGGACTTTGACCATGGAGACCTGGGTTTGAATCTCCTCTGGGTGACCTTGACCCAAGTCACGTAGTCTCGGCCTAATTATCCACAAAGGGAAGCTCGGGGTGGTAAACATATGTGAGGTAAGCAAATTGGCAGTTGAGTTCAGAGGGCGGCTATTTCTAGTTTGGGTAAAGAGGCAGCGTGAACAGAGAGCAAGTGGAAAGGAGACGGAAGAGGTTAAGAAAGAGAAGAACCAAGAATAGCTGGTGGTGGTGGATGAGAGACAGGAAAAAGGCAGATGTGGTGGGAGGTGAACCAAAATCAGGCCAGGAAGCTGGGCCAATATAGGGAGCTGGCAGCAAATAATTAGTTTAGTGCTCAGTCCTATGCATGTTTAGACAGAAAAAAAGGCCTACAACTCCCAGCATTCCCCAGCCAGGCTGGCTGGGGAATGCTGGGAATTGTAGGCCTTTTCCCCCCTGTCTAAACATGCATAGGATTGTACCGTTAGTTTTTAGGACATTCTGAGCCAAAGCAATCAAAATGGTCATACGTGCTTCCTCATGTTCTGAATTTGCATGCCAATGTCCAAGGATCTGAAGATCTCTAAATTTGCTGTATCAAACTGATATACTTTGAGGAAAACTTTCTGATCAAAAAGAGATGTGTATCATTTTTCTATTTTGAGGAATGAGCCCGGTTGCTTCCATACTTAGCTTTGGATTGTCAGGATTTGTGTTTCAGTCAATCAGGAAAAGTAGCTATTTTGGCATAAGCTCTTCGGCTTTCTCTACACTTAAAATACTAGATAATCCTAGCTAGTTCATTCGTGCAATTTATTTAGTTCTTCCAAGAGAGATAGAGATGCTTGTGATTTCCCAAGACGGTGACCCTCGCTCAAAATTATACAATTTCAACTTTGCTGGATTTGGACATTTAGGTGACATTTTCTTTTTGCTGCAGCACTGACACACACACACACACACACAGATTCTTTTCCAATAAGCTGTAACAAAAATGGTTATTTGCTCAATGGACACATTCACTGTCTTCCCATACAATTGGCTCCCCAAACCTGCTTCTCACAGGAAACACATGCCTCCCACTCACTTCCTGTTCCCATTTGAAAGATGCCATTTTGCTGGCTGGTCAGTGATGGGGGTTGGGGAGCGATCACTAGCTAGAACTATGAGCTTTTGTGCCCAGCTTCCAATCAACACAAGAGGTTAACGGGGTGTTTCTGGATCTCCTTAGTGGAAGACAGACGTCTTGCAGAATACAACGAAATTGTCCTTTACGTGTTCCTTGTTTGCGAGTCCGTGCTGTTGACGTCAGTTACACTTGTGTGAGTAGATGGCTCTGCTGAGTCCCCTCACTTTCCCATGGGATCATTCAGGAGTCCCAGCTTTTAGATTTCCTGATCCACCTGTCCTGTCCAAACGGGCCTTCCTTCCCAAAGGAAGTACTTGTCCCGGAAACCCTATTGTGATTCACAAGGCCACGCTCCCTTCCTAAAGCATGTGGAACTTCTTGCTGTCCACTGTACCAATTAAGTTGTCGTATAGCTGTCTGTTCTTCAGACATCTCAGGAGGCGTGTCCCTGCCTCCAAGCACCGGATGTGGTATAGAATTCAAATTTTGGAAAATATCAGCTTAATGTTGTTCAAGTTTCTGGCCTCGTGGTTCCTCAAAAAACCTAGGAATGCCTCTGTGTCTGTAACCCCCTTCTCATCTCTGTCACCATCCCTATCTTGCCACAAGATACCAAATACCTGAATTATTGTCACAGGATAACAGACCAAGCTGAGTTAATGTATACTTAATTTATGCTTCGTGTGCAAAACAATGTGAGTTTTCTAGGCACAGGTGGACAGAATATATGAAGTCCTCTTAAGGCACAATCCTAGGTATGTTTAGGCTGACCATATGGAAAGGAGGGCAGGGCTCCTGTATCTTTAAGAGTTGTATTGAAAAGGAAATTTCAGCAGGTGCCATTTGTATGCATGCTGCAGCCCCTGGTGAAATCCCCTTTTCATCACAACAGTTAAAGCTGCAGGAGCCCTGCCCATTTTTGTATCTGGTCACACTAGGCAGGGCTCCTGCAGCTTTAACTGTTGTGGTGAAAAGGAGATTTCACCAGGGGCTGCATGCATACAAATGAAAAGAAATTATTTTCAAAACAACTGTTAAAGATACAGGAGCTCTGTCCTCCTTTCCATGTGTTCACCCTAGTTGAGACAGAAAGCCGTCCTACAACTCCCAGCATCACCAGCCAGCCATGTTCCAGAACACCTCACTTCCTCTAGTAAACACACTTCTTCACTTCCAGGTACTTGGTGTGTTTCAAGCACAGGAAGAAGATGTGGCAAAAAGCATTGGCCCATTAGGCAGAGGCCGGAAGGCTCTTCAACGACACCCGCCTCCTCCAATGTATCCTTGATTTTTATCTGGTTAGACCAAATAAAACAATTACACTTGTATGCGGAAGAAGGTTTCTGTTTTGAGCAGAGCTGTGACTCAGTGGTAGATCACCTGCTTTGCATGCAGAAGGTCTCAAGTTCAATCCCTGGCATCTCCAGGTAGGGCTGTAAAAACGCATGCCTATAACCTTGAAAAGCTGGTACCAGTCAGTGTTGGCCTACTGATGGTTTGACTCAGTGATCCTGTTCAGACGACATGCTAAGCCATGGGAGTTAAGCACTCTGAGCTATACATTATGACTTAAGTGTGTCATGTGAACCATGACTTAATGTGTCATGTGAACCATTCCTAACCATGGTGGCTGCATGACCATGGTTTAAACACGCTTACTAACCATTTGTTGCAAAAGGGTTAGTGGCCTAACTATGGCTTAGCATGTTGTCTGAACAGGCCCAGTATAAGCCAACTTCCTAGGTTCCTATGTTGTCCCTTTGGCTCCTCTAAGAGGGAGGTGATGCCTAGTGGATTCATAGTAGGAAGGTTGCCCAGACCTTCAGGTTCTTTGGCTGGAAGAAACTAGGGCCAAGCAGGATATATGGTTTGAAAACAGTACATGGAGTGTGTCCTGGGCCCAAACAGTTTACCGTTATAAACCGTTGTAAAGCAGTAGTGCAGATCTTGCCTAGGAATACTCAATTATTGAGGGAGGAAGCAGCAGCCAGGCACCTCCACCATGCCTGGGTCTAACTCCAGCTGAGAGCCCCCTCCCTCTTGCTACCAACTGTGTCTGCAGAGGCCACCAGTGAGGGAGGAAGCAGCAGCCAGGCACCTCTCCATCATGCCTGGGTCCAGCTCCAGCTGAGAGCCCCCCTCCCTCCTGCTACCAACTGTCACTGCAGAGGCCACCAGTGAGGGAGGAAGCAGCAGCCAGGCGCACCTCCACCATGCCTGGGTCCAACTCCAGCTGAGAGCCCCCTCCCTCCTGCTCCCAACTGTCACTGCAGAGGCCACCAGTGAGGGATGAAGCAGCAGCCAGGCACCTCTCCATCATGCCTGGTTCCAGCTCCAGCTGAGAGACCCCTCCCTCCTGCTGCCAACTGTCAACTCTCACTGCTGAAGTTTGCAAGTAAGATTGTAGTGCCTGAATTTTCTTTGTTTTCCCCCCTCCTCCTCCCTCCCAATCCCCTTTCCTTTTGTGTCATGTCTTTTAGGTTGTAAGCCTGTGGGCAGGGACTGTCAAGAAATACTTTTGTAAGCCGCCGTGAGAGCCTTTTTTGGCTGTATGGCGGCATAAAAATGCTTAAATAAATAAATAAATAAAAATAATTAAATCCAGATGTTTGCAGACACATCAAAATGGAGCAAGTTTACAACAATTGGGGGTTGTGTTTATTATGGGATGTTTGGGGTAAGGGGATTTTGTGGTTCCGAAGAAGAAACAATGATTTGCGAGCAGAAAGGCTGTTTCATAGGCTGTTACTGTTATTGCTGTAGCTGTGGTTGTTTTCATTGTCTATTTTAGGATTTTTACATTACATTTTGTATACCTCCTTAGTATCATGAGATGAAAAGCAGCATAAAAATATTTTTAATGAACAAAAAATAAATGTGGCAAGGTTATACGGACCGAATCCAAAGCTTCACATTTTGGAGGCTTAAGGGGAACTTTTCCAGCAAATGTCCTTTCGGGGTGAGAAGAAAGCAGATCTTGGCTAAACGTATACCAATAGCCGGTTTCTCCAGTACATGAGAATCCTGGGAGGAAAGAAAAAATTAGTGTCACAACATAACCCTTCCCTGCCCCTTTGACTAGCGTTGAGTGAGTTGCAGATGACTTTGGTTGGGGACCGGGGGAGGGAGCAAGCTATTTATTTATTACATTTATATACTGCCTTCTCTGCTAAAAAGCCAACAAGGCAGTGTACAATAATTTTAAACCCTAAAATCTTGAAACCATAAAAACAAGAGTATTAAAACCAGTACAAGCCTTAACCAACACATTTTAAAAGGCTATATTGAAAAGAAAAAAGTCTTTGCTCCCTTTCTAAAAGCCAAGAGAATGGGTGGGGGGGGGGATTGTAGTTCCCGAGGGAGTACATCCCACCGTTTGGGAGCAACACGGGAGAAAGCCCTTTCGCGCGTGCTGACAAACAGGCCTCGGGGTCTTCAAAAAGGCCTCTTGTGTGGATCTTAATAACCATGGCGGGTTACTGCTGATGCTGAGGTGGGAGCGACTGTTCATTCTACTCACACGCCTACGATCACCAGGAATAGAAGTCCGCCCATACACAGGACAATGGAGAGTCCAGTTCGGGTGATATCAGGATCCTTCAGAGGCTTTCCAAAGCGAAGCGACAGGCGCTCCTGGGCATCCACTGCAGGTAGAGATCCCAGAATTCAGTATTTGTTTGAAGGAGACATCTATACCAGTGAAGTTCAGTCCCTGCTGTTCCCCGCCTGGAGTTCCTGCCCGACGTAACACGTCCTACGCTGAGCTTTCCCAACCTCCACATACGTTGGACTGCACTCTGCTAGCTGGGGGGTTCTCAGAGCTATAGTCCAACACATCGGCTGCCCTACACACGCCCTCTCCCATTCATGATTCTCAAAATGAAAAGGGGACCTCCAGAAAGGCACAGGACTCACATTTCGCCCTAGAAAAAAAAAGGATCTAGCTGGCGTCAAGATTCGAGAACTAGTGGGATGGCCTGCCAGGAAAGATTCACCAACTTAACAGTCTTCCTGAATTTAAGGAAGCCATGAAGACTGAGCTCTTTCAGCAGGCCTACCCAGTTGAATTTTAAGATGTCTGGCTGTTATTTTAATAATGTATTAGTTTTATACGTTTTTAATCAGTTTTATGTATTTTATAGTATTTTTGTATTTGATGTTGTTCCCTGCCTCGATCCAAAGGGAGAAGTGGGTAAGAAATAAATATAGTAGTAGTATAATATAATGACTAAGGCCCTTTCTACACCAGCCGTTTTCCGAGGGGTCATCCTGGGTGTCCAAATGACATACGGGATCAGGAGAAAATGATTTTATTTATTTATTTATTTATTTATTTATTTATTGCACTTATATACCACTCCCATAGCCAGGGCTCTCTGGGACAGAAGTTACAGAAATTCTAAAATTAACATAAAAATGAGTACAAAATTTGAAATTCTAAAACACAGAACATACACACATAAAGCATTAAAAACCATTAAAAAACTAAATATGTGGGTGATTAAGATGTGCCGCCATATGCCTGGGCAAAGAGGAAAGTCTTAACCTGGCGCCGGAAAGATAGCAGCGTTGGTGCCTCCATTTCCCCAGGATAACTGAGACCCCGGTCATCCTGGTCTTACATGCGGGCCCGGGACAATCCCGAGGATTGTGGGCGGCCATCCCATTTGTTTTCCTCTTCCCCACAAGTAGCGGGTGTCGTCAGAGGGAAGGAGTCAGGTCCAGGGGAGACGAGGGGCCTTGGGGGTGGGGAGAGGGGCTTCCCCCCCCACCTTTTAATTTTCGCTGGAGCACAAGTGCGCTCCAGCTCTGGCCCTTAAAAAAAATGGTGGCCGCAATGGGCTTGATGCCAGTGATGTCATGCGGTCCACTGAGGGCGACGATCCTGGAAGCAGGTAAGTCCGGGATCGCCCCCTCTCTCTCCCTCTACACCTGTAGGTGTAGAAAGGGCCTAAGAGACTGGGCTTTGGACAAGGACACTGCAATTCAAATTTTCCCTCTGCCATGAATTTGCTGAGGTGTTGATCCTTGAGAGAACATTCACACTAACCCTTCCCCTCCGCAGTCTCATGAGAGGAGATAATAACGGCAGCCATCCTTACAGGGCAGTAGTAAAACCTCCTGTGTTGTGGAGTGATTTGAACATTTTAAAGTATTATATATGCTCAGTGGAAGCTGGTGGCTCCAAGGTCAGTGGGGCGGCAGTGAATCCACTCCGGGTTTCAGTCAGAACTCTAAAGGAGCTATTGAAGCTTCTGACTGAAACCCGGAGCAGAGTCCCCACTGACCTCGGAGCCACCAGGCTCCACTGTAAATGCTGGCATTTAGAATTATTTCGAATCAAATTCAAATGAATCCCCTTGGCCTTCAGGTGCCCTGTTTCTTCAGTCCTGAGGAATTAACACCTTCTAATGTGGCGGAAGTCCAAGTTTCAGCATGTGGTACTAACATGGGATCCTCAAAAGTCCTTCCCCTGCCATAACTGTGTGTGCAGGTGCAGGTGTGTGCATGTACGTGCAACGTGTTCACTTGTGATAAATTTTGTGAACCTCTGTTTGAGACTTATGAGTAAGTGCTGCCCTCTGGTGGACATGGCACCCAGGGCCGGTGCCAGACTATTTTGCGCCCTAGACAAGGTGAGCTACTTTCACCCACCCTCCCACCCACCCACCCCCAAAAATGGCAATTTTGATTTTTAAGAACATATGTTTCCTGGAAAAAATAAGCACAAAACTTGAAACTGCTAAATTTATTTTAAAATGCAAGAAATACGTCATGCCAATTATAGCAAACAAATTGGAAAGGATGTCTATGGGTCTAAAATGCATTATTTAATAGGAATGTCACCTCCAAATAATCCCCCCCCAACTCACACACGCGCGCACACACACACTCAGCATCACTCACACCAAACAAACACACGCATGAACACATGCATTCACTCAAAGACCCTATGCACCCCATTCACCCATACATTCTCTCTCTCTCTTCCGGGCGCGTTCCAGAAGTCCAAATGTGGAACCGCCCCACCCCCACCCCCACCCCAACGTCCCTGGCTTCACTTCGGCTGGGCAGGCACGGGGCGCCATCTCACCCACCCTGGCCCAGCTGAATCCTCAGGCCGGGCCGGCTCACAGCCAACACGTGTCAGTGCTGCACTGTGCCCAGCGCCCCTCTTAGCTTGGCGCTCTAGGCGGCCGCCTGAGTGGCCTCTATGGTAGCACTGGCCCTGATGGCACCTCTCTCTCTCTCTCTCTCTCTCTCTCACACACACACACACACACACACACACACACACTTTCAGTGTAATCACTTGAAATCTGAATCCTAACTTTTTGATTATTATTTAACATATATATATATATCTACTGCCTTTTAGGGCAAAGCTTTCTCAAAGCAGTTTACAAAAATAAGAAAAATAAAACAATTGCACACATAGTTAACTAAAGCAGCAGCATTAAAATACCTTCTCAACCCATTCCCCCCTCAAAATAGCAACAGTTAAAACCATAAGATATAAATTATAAAATATAGACTAGCAAAAGCAGATGAAACATCTAGGGGCATGTCTACACCAGCCATTTATCCCGGGATCATCCCTGTGCATCCAAATGACACACAGGGGATCCCGGGAGCAGGCAGGGACAATCTCTCCATTTGCCTGGGATAACCCTTAGGTGTAAAAAGGGCCTAGGTCTTTATGGTCTGTTTAAAGATAGTCAGGAAAGGAGCTGGGCATTCCTCATGTGGAAGGGTATTCAAGATAGATGGGGCCACCACAGAAAAGACTGTCTCTTATACCCACCAGTCTGATGGATTTTATTGGCAGTCATGGGAGTTGGGCCTGTGTCACCAATTCATACAGGTGCTCCTTCAAATAACTTGATTCCAGGCTTATTATTATTATTATTATTATTATTATTATTATTATTATTATTATTATATTTCGGGCTCTGCTACCATCCCACCTATCAGGATTCAGGTCTGAGCTGGGATCTTTGTGCCACCACACAGTTCTACCCAAGTAAGGCAACCACAGGGAAACCAACCAGACCATTAAGACAGGTTCTTAGCAACCATTGGTTCTTCTAGGTCACGTGGTACTTCCTAAGCCTTATAAAAACTGTGTCAGCTTCTCTGAACCAAGGATAGGCAATCTGGTTTTGGACTACAACTCCAATAATTCCTGCCCATTAGCTATACTTGAGGGTGGGGGCTCTCTGAACAATGAGCCCTTTGCTATTGTTCTTTGTATCTATATCTCACCTTCACCTGCAAAGGTGGGCAACTTGTGGCTCTCCAAATGTTTCAGCCTACAACTTCCATGATCCTTCCTTTCAAGCCCTCCCCCACGCTGATCCAGGCATTTTTTCGGCCTGTGCGATCACGCCAGGCAAGAAAAGGGCAGGAGCGGCGCTGGGAAGGGGTGGACAACGCGTTTCTGGCCCTGCCGGAAATGCGCCCTTCAAGTCCTCCCCTGCGCCAATCTGGGTATTTACTTCCCTGGCGCAATCGCACCAGCAAAGAAAAGGGCGGGAGCGCCAGGGGGTGATCACAACTTCCCCGGACATTTTAATAAATTACTACATTTCCCACCAGATGCCAGATTCCCCCCCCATACCCGGACTTGTCCGGCGTAAACCAGATGTATGGTCACCCTACCTTCACCACGACCTATGCTGGCTAGGGCTGATGGAAGTTGTAGGCCAAAACATCAGGGCCGTAAGTTGTCCACCCCTGAAGAATCCCTGCAGGAACTCAGTCTGCCACATTAGCCTCCCAAAAAACCAAATCCAGTTGTCTGCTGCCACATATAATACCTCCAGCCCTGCACACACACTGCATCCACCCCACCCCCAGCAAAACCTTCCCAGGTCTTCTACCTACCAAAGCACTGACTTAACGACAAGCAATCAGCAGTGCTCTCATGGCATCCTTTGCAATTAAGCACTTTATATCTGAGCCAGACTGCAAGAGTGGGAGGCCAGGGAGGGAGAGAGAGAGAGAGAGAGAAAGTGTGATTAACAGAAACCACAGAACAGTACTGATTCTATAAACGCCCCCAGAGCTCATGACTGAGCAAGGATCTGAACATCTCTGAGCAAAGCCTGTCAAGTTCAATCCCAACACTCTTTATCCCAGAAATGTACAAAATTCCTACAATTGGGAGCAGTGGAATCTTTGAACGTCAGAGGCATCCCATGACATACGCAGTTGTGTGTTGGCCTGGCAAGGATCATCTTCTGTTCCTCCTCCTCCTCCATTTGTTCAGTCCTGGCTCTCATCATGTTAATATTCCAGCCAATTTTTTAAAGAACACACAAAAGTTAGGACAAAGCCGTGTTGCCAGCTTTATACATGAAGATGAACTGTTTGTACCATTTGTTTTAGCTGTTGAGTGGATAGTTGATTCGACAATGAGGGCAACAGGGATGATTAGGGGCCTGGAAACAAAGCCCTGTGAGGAGAGACTGAAAGAACTGGGCATGTTTAGCCTGGAGAAGAGAAGACTGAGGGGAGACATGATAGCACTCCTCAAGAACTTGAAAGGTTGTCACACAGAGGAGGGCCAGGATCTCTTCTCGATCATCCCAGAGTGCAGGACACGGAATAATGGGCTGCAGTTACAGGAACCCGGATTCCGCCTGGACATCAGAAAAAACTTCCTGACAGTTAGAGCACCATGACAATGGAACCAATGACCTATGGAGGTTGTGGGCTCTCCCACACTAGAGGCCTTCAAGAGGCAGCTGGACAGCCATCTGTCAGGTGTGCTGTAGGGTGGATTCCTGCATTGAGCAGGTGGTTGGATTTGATGGCCTTATAGGCCCCTTCCAACTCTACTGTTCTATGATTCTATGAAAGCCTGTGACAGCGGTCCCCTGAGCCAAATTAAAATAAAATTGCCCCCCATACCTGGGAGCCTAAGCCATCACTTGAGTTGTAGGGTGGCCAGGTGTCCTGTTTCACAGAGGACAGTCCTCTATTTGTGGGTGTCTTCTATTTGATGGGCTGCCTAGTCCAAATCTGGTTTAATGTAAAAAAAAAAATCAAAAGGGAAGAACAGCGGCCTTCAAGTTGCTCATCCAGAGTTAGCAGCACCTTGACAGCAGACTGAGCAGCAGGGACAACTGGTCACCTAGTCAGTCTTCTTCTCTTCTCTTCTTCTCTTGTGTTTCTATTTATATAATAGCTGTTGTTGTTGTTTTAAATTGCAGCTCTACATATATATTTGCATATGCAAATAGTATGCAGATCGATCCCCCTCTTTTCCGATCATTTCTTCTTTCTTGATGACGTGTAAGTGGCAGCCCTTCTGAGTTGCCACCCACCCCAAAACGCCAGTCTTGACAACATATTCATTGCTTTCCGAAATGTCTCAATCCATTTAGCAGGGTTGCAGCACCTCAGACTTCGGGGGCCAAATCTGGCCTTCTGAGGGGGGGTGTCTCCCCAAAGGGCCCCTCTCCCTTTCCCCACAACCATCGGTCGTTCGGTGGCTTCCTGGCTCTCCTAAGGCTTCATTACTGGCAGAAAGAGGCCCTAAGGCTGGTATTTTGGATCCCGCCCCTTCTGCCTTTGACCCCGCCCACCGCTGGAATGGAAATGGAATTGGGAACGGAAAGAGGGTTTTGCAGCCCTGCCGCTGGGATCATTCCCTGAGCCACCCTCCTTCCCTCTCTTCACCCTGCTCTAGGTTGCCACTGCCTCTTCATCCTCCTGAGGTCCAAGCAGAACAGGAGGCAGCAATGGCCACCCTCTCTCCGGAAGCAAGAAACCCTTCGAGTCGCTCCTCATCGCTCCCTGGAACGGCTGGGCGCCCCCGCTGAGCAGCTCCCAAGCCACATCCTTTGTGGGTTCACCACAGAACCGCACTGGCCTTTCATCTGCCAGATTCCCCTCTTCTAATACGCAGCGGTGCAACTCGATGAACTTACCACAGCCTTCTTTGTCGCAAGCTGTGAGGAAAAGGAAAGAGAGAGAAGGGGTCCAGAAATGAGTGTGCATGCATGCCCCGAATGCTCTGATAGCTGCAGATTTGTTTTCACATTCACAACAAGACTATTCGCAGTCCCCTTCTATTCCAAGACCGAAAGGTTCTAGTTTATACAAGCAGCAGAACTAGGTGATAAATGTTTTTCCTGGACTGTTCCACTTTAGATTTCTGTGGGATGGATGAGGAGTTTGTATGTTTGAATGCTTCCTCATGAAGAACACTTCCTGCATGGTGTCCAGAGAAAACCTAGCCTTCTCCCTGTTGGTTGGGGAGCTATTATATGTGCATGGGGTTTCCCCTGATGGGAACCAGGGCTGGCCCTAAGGTAAATTGAACCTTGGGTGAGGAGTGACTTTGGTGTGCCCCCTACCCAATGTGGACAGCTTTGGTGCCCCCTTCAGGTCAGCTTGGCGCCCCCACCCCCCAGCTCAGCACGGTGTCCTCCTCAGCTCAAATTGGCACTCAGATTGGTAGTTTGGTGCCTCCGCCCCCGCCCCCCTCAGCTCAACTTTGTTGTTGTTTATTCGTTCAGTCGCTTCTGACTCTTCGTGACTTCATGGACCAGCCCACACCAGAGCTTTCTGTCGGCCGTTGCCACCCCTAGCTCCCCCAGCCTCCTTTAGCTTAATTTGAGTTCCCACTCACCCTGGTACCCTCCTCAGCTCAGCATGGCCATCCCAAGCTCAGCTTGGCACCCCCTTCAGGTCAGTTTGACACCCCTGTCAGCTTGGCACCCCGGCAACCACCCAGTTCGCCCACCCCTAAGGCCAGCACTGATGGGAACATTTAAACTTCCCCATCTCTGAACTCAAGTGGTGCAATCCAGGAGAAGCTTTACCGCTTGATTCCCGCTCATCAACTATTGCCTAGCCTTGTATGAGTTAGTTCCACGTGTTAATTTTGTATTATGTGTAGTACTCCTTTTAATCCAGCCTGAATGACACCAGATTTATAAATAATAATAATAATAATAATAATAATAATAATAATAAAATACGTCATTGCTTATTCATTTATTGCTCCTTAACAGGCAGGGGCTGCACAGGAATTCTAGTGATTCGACTCGTTTTGCTGCTAGTCGTGGAAACAGGGTGGGTGGGGAATAGACAAGACCTCAAAATATGGGAGATGATCCCAAATCAGGGTTGCAAATGTTGGAAGTGTGGTAAAAAATACAATTAGTGCCGGATCCAGGTGTTTGAGAACACTTGGGCAAGATACCCCTCAATGGGCTCCTTCCCTCAGAGGGCCTAGCTTCTCACTGTTGGGAATATTGCAACCTTGTCTGCAAATTACCGGAAGAGGGTAGTGGTGGTGTTGGTTAATGCATGGGTATTTGGGGCGCCTGCATTTGTATGTGCAAGAATACTTGTGAGTAAAGCTGTTTTCTGTCTTCACTAAAGAAAGATGTGGTCTCTTTTTTTAGCCTTTATGTGCATGCGGGACTGGTAAATGCACATTCTATTTTGCCTTTTGTTTTTCTCTGCTAATTGAGGCAGCAATACCCAGTAATCCTGTCACTCACTGCCATTGTCATCAACTGCTGTTGTTCCTCGTCCTTTTTCTCATCATTGCTACCACTTGCTTACTGGACAGGCAGAAAACCAGTGAGCAAGTAGGCCATGACATCTACTGTTCCTCTTCACCACTACCACCACCATTGTCTGGACCAGAGCGAGAAGTAGGTGAACAAGGAAGTTGCAATGGGGAAGAGGAGCAAGTCCAGGGGGCTCTTGTCAGTGGGCCCCTCCTGGGATGTGGGCCCTCAGCGGGTGCCCGACCAGGCCTACCGTTGGCACTGGTCCTGAAGGAATGGAGGAAAGGCCCGTACCATTCTTTTGGTGCTCCTTTAATGCCTGCTTGAGCTTCATGGTCGTTTTCCTCCGGAATGCAACCAGTTCTTCCAGCAGAGCCTGGTCTGTGGGCAGATCGAGAAGATATATTTTTGGGTGGTGGCGATGGTGGAGGTTGTGGGTTCATTAAATGTCCATGAGAGCTTTTCTGGTCAAGGGCATATTGGGCAGAAGGACCAACTGACGTGCGTTGATTAGAACTGTAGTCCCAGTAATAGGGCACTCGAGGGAGGGAGGAGTTTGGATCCTCACCTGCAAGACGGGTTTGGAACAGACGCTCCGTGCTGAGCCTCACCTCGTGAATCAGGGCATCCACTTTGCTTTTAACTGAAAAGGAGAGAACGACAAGTGGTTGTCGTAGCCTGAGAACGTCTCTAAACGAGTGATTTATTGCACGCTCATGATTTGCCACTCACAGAAGTTTGCGGATCCATTACACAACTTCGTTAAAGTTTGGGGCATCTCCCATGCTATCGCCCAGGAATCTTGCTTTAAAAAAGACCAGAGCTAATGCGGTATTTAATTCAGCACTGGGATATCGTGGGATCTCCCCAGTGTGTAAAGTCAGCGTTGCGCTATAATTCCAGAGAGCCTCCAGCAGTTGCCTGAAGAAGGGCCAGAGTAGCTCTGAGCCTAACCGATGACTGCTGAGTCTTCAAGGAGCAGAGCTGCACTGCACTTTTCCAGATAAGAATGGATTTAAAATAAAATAAAAGCAGTGCTATACTATAGCCCAGCCTCCCCAGCCTGATGCTCTCCCAGTGTGTTGAACTACAACTTCCAGCATCCCCATGCTAGCTATGTTGGAGGGCATCAGGTTGGGAAAAACTGCTATAGCCTAAAGCTGGTGTCATCCTATAACCACACTATCCCAGCTCCACTGCTTTCTGCCCTCCAAAGCTCTCTTGCTCTCACCGGTTACGCTGTCCTTTTTCCTTGCTGTTCCTTATGGCTGGAATTGCCTTGCAGAACACCTATCTGGTGCCGCCTCTCTTCCTCCTTCCTTCCCCTCCTCAAAACCCACCTTTTCCTTGAAACCTTTGGGGGCAGTTCATTAATCCCACAACGCTACTGGAACCAAACCGAAGCACATGTCACTGAAATGAATGTAGATTCTTCCCTTTCCTCTGTTGTCTCCTTGTGTCAGATGTTAGGCTGTACACGCCTTGGGGCAGGGACCTGTTGTCTCATAAAGCGCCAAGCACATTGAATGGTATGACTAACAATAATAGCAACAACAACTAAATAATAATCATGAATAATAATCATGGGTTGCAGCCAGACTAAGGTTAGTCAAGATTTAGTCCCATCGACATCAGTGGGGCTTTAGTCCTGACTAAACACTAAGCGTGTTCAGAGGAGGGCAACCAGGATGATCAGGGGTCTGGAAACAAAGCCCTATTTATTTATTTATTTATTTATTTATTTATTTATTTATTTATTTATTACATTTCTATACCACCCAATAGCTGGAGCTCTCTATGAAGAGAGACTGAAAGAACTGGGCATGTTTAGCCTGGAGAAGAGAAGATTGAGGAGAGACATGATAGCACTCTTCAAATATTTAAAAGGTTGTCACACAGAGGAGGGCCAGGATCTCTTCTCGATCCTCCCAGACTGCAGGACACGGAATAATGGGCTCAAGTTAAAGGAAGCCAGATTCCAGCTGGACATCAGGAAAAACTTCCTGACTGTTAGAGCAGTACAGCAATGGAATCAGTTGCCTGGTGAGGTTGTGGCCTCTCCCACACTAGAGGCTTTCAAGAGGCAGCTGGACAACCATCTGTCAGGGATGCTTTAGGGTGGATTCCTGCATTGAGCAGGGGGTTGGACTCGATGGCCTTGTAGGCCCCTTCCAACTCTGCTATTCTATAATTCTATGATTCTACCTTCTCCCATTGATTTCAGTGGGACTAAAGCAGGACTTGAGAGTGCCATCTTATAGACCAACATGTAGGGCAACATGTAGCGCTGCAGATATTTTGGGCCCTAGCCAGCATAGCCAGTGGTGGGATCAGGAGAGTTATAAGCCAAAATATCTGGAGGGCCACAAGTTGCCCCCTCTGCCATTCTCACTTTCCTGGGAATATACGTTCCATTGAAGCCTGAGTAGACACGGGTAGGATGGCACTGTAACGTATCCTGAATCCAACCTATTAATAGAACTAGTCAATGGAGGGTGGTGGCTCTGATGTCAGTGGGGCTGTGAATCTGCTCTGGGTTTCAGCCAGAACGCTAAAGGCGTTTTCCAAGGAATATCACGGGCACTTACTGCCACTGATCCTCACAGAGTTACATTTCTTACTGCATCTCACAAATTGCACGTCAGGTGCTAGCCAGGGAAAGAGAGAGCCTGTTCTCAGCAGTGTCAGCTGGAAAGAAAGAAGCCTGGATCGCTCACACTCTTCAAGCAAAATCTGTGTGTTCGTTGCCCAATCAGAGCCCCTGTAGGGAAAGGCCCCGAGCGCCTGGCCGTCCCCACGCTAAGCAGAGCCAAGACTGTACCTGCAAAGCCAGAGAACTGGCTCGTGGCGTAGTGGAGGAAAAAATTCCCCTCCATACCCCGGAGGAGCACTTCAGCCCGTGCCTTGAGGCGAGTGTCGCGGATCTGGCGCGGCACAACCTCGGTCCGGAGCTTGGCCAGGTTCGCCTTGAACTTTTGGTCACACTGCAGGCAGCCCCGGAGGTGTGTGGGAAACCAGGCCAGAAGCAGCAGCAAAGGAAGGCCTGCGAAAAACATGGCTGAGAGTGTAAGCCATGAGGGACCTCTAGGTTCTGCAGAGAGTGACGTCACAATGGAGGCAGGTTATGGAATGTGCACCAGATTGGAGCTATGGATTCCCAGTCAAGCGATGATCCTAAGACAGGAGCGGGCAACATGTGGACCTCCAGATCTTTTGGCCTACAATTCCCATCATCCCTCACCACTACCTGTGCTGCCTAGGGCTAATGGGAGATGCAGGCCAAAACATTTGGAAGGCCACAAGTTGTCCACCCTTGTCCTAAAAGCTTGTGGAGTTGAGGGCAAACAGGATACTTGGGATATTTTAAAGGATAGATTATGACCAATGTCCAGGAGGAAGGCTGTGTGTATTCCTTGATCCTCTTCTACAGGCAGAGAAATTATTATTATTACTTCTTAGCATTTAGAAGGCATTTTTATTTATGAGTGAAAGTATTTTTTATCCCCCTCTTCAGCCGAGAAGGCGCCTACAGCAGCTTACAGATCACTAAAATAAACAAGGTGGCCGCTGCCCTCAGGTTTACAGGGCTTCTCCACATGGTGCAAAAATCCCGCAGCCTTACTGGGGCTTTGACTTCTGGAGTCTTCGCAGGTTTAAGGACCGGCACGATGCATGTGCTCCCCACGCTGTTGTTTTCGCTGATTCCTTCCCATATGTTTCAACCTTTGTAAACCGCCCAGAGAGCTTCGGCTATGGGGCAGCATATAAATGTAATAAATAATTAAATTTACCGCCAGCCAAGGGAGCTGCTTTCTAGCATGTTTTCCATTTATTACTGGATTTCCATAGTCTTATAAAACAGCAGATTCCCACTTGAAAATAGCGAGAGAGGCATCAGAGGTTGACAACGGCATGAAAAGGACCTGCAAACTTCTGTGAGTGACCAGTCATGTGTGATCAATACATCAGTCTTATGGAGAAGCTCACAATCTAAAAAACATGACACAAAAAGGAAAAGGGAAGGGGGGGAAGCAACTTGCAGCATTCATTTTTAAATTTACAAATTTGTTATAATGACCAGCTGAAATGGAAACAGTTCAGGTAGCCTGATGGAATGGTGGCTGCTTGATGCCAGTTGAGGGGGAGCCAAAGGCAGCTGGTGTCACAGTAGAGCTGATAGAATACTCTTTGAAAGCGTTCAAAGCATTTATTTATTTATTACATTTTTATACCGCCCAATAGCCGAAGCTCTCTGGGCGGTTCACAAATGGAATGTAAGCATTCCACTTACATCATCTTGCTGTGAATTTCTGCAACATCTCCATAAGATAGGTCAGTACAACCTGCAGCCCTTTCAGAAGGCAAGAAGGGAGATACAACTCTGCACCTCAGAAGAAGATTGTTCGTAGTGATTGGGGGCCAACCCTCTAAAGACCATGCTACAAGCAACTGTAGTTCTAATTTCCTGCACAGTGGTAGAATGTGGGAAGCAAGACCTGATTTAAGGAGCACTCTAGGCATTTGGGTTAATGCAGATTGAGGTGAGCCCTGTAAGGTTCTTGTGGCCATTGGGAAGAGAGTAGGGTCATGGGTGTTGTTGAAGGTGGGGCAGAATGGAGCTAGAATCTAAGAAGCCTGTGGATTGGAGAAATCTTCTTGCGACAAAGTGAGGGAAAGGGGCCAGGCAGTGGAGCTTGCTATATTTTGTGGGAAAATAATGAGGACTAGTGGAGTAGAGAGCTGCCTCATCAAAATTCACTTGTTTAGCAAAAGTAAGTCATATGTGAGAGAGAGAGAGAAAGAGAGAGAGAGAAGAATTTTGGCTCTAAACATGGCAGGACTTGGACTCTTTAATATATATTTAGTAGTATTTTTGGATTTTCTCTTGATCTATTGATGCCACCCTCCGACGTCACTCCAAGTCGGAAAGAGACCCCACCCTAGAGATTGGTAGGAATTACTCTTAAGTGCTGACATTGACAAAGAACAAGAATTACAAATTGAGGGTAGGGAGAGATAAATACTTAGCAACATAAGCATTTATTGGGCTGCTTGGTTATTTTTCAGAGGCTGCGTTCACTTGATTCTCTCCTTCTGTAGGTGGAAACAGCCCGGATAGGCCTGGCAGAGCCTGGAAGAGCTGAGAGGTGGCTTGAGTGGCGTCATTTTGGCGCAGGTAGCAGAGAAAAGCAGTCCACAGGAAGGAGCAGGCGCCTACGTACGCTGTCCGCAGCATGGGTGGCACGAAAGTAAAATTCACTGCCTGGTTGAAGGGAGAGAGATGGAGAGGGGCGGACCCATAAACCGGCAACAGTTCAGTGATTGGAGCACATCTTTCCTGGCGATCAGCTCTTGCATTATTTTGTTGACTGGTTACATTTTTATCCCACCTTTCCTCCAAAGAGGAAATACACAGTGCTCCTTCTCCACACCCTCCATCTTATCCCAGCAACAGCAACCCTGTGATGTAGGCTAGGCCAGTGGAGGCTGGTGGCTCCTATGTCGGTGGGGTGGTGAATCCGCTCCGGGTTTCAGTCAGAACTCTTCCACACCTTAGATAGCTCTTTTAGCGTTCTGACTGGTTCCGACTGAAACCTGCAGCGGATTCACCACCCCACTGACATCGGAGCCACTAGCCTCCCATTGGCTTAGGCTGAGAGAATGTGACTGGCTTTCTAGGTGGCTGAGGAGGGATTTGAACAAAGGTCTTGCTGTTCCTAGTCTGACAGTGTAACCAATCTGCCACACTGGCTGGCTGTGGGGTAAGACATACGGATCAGTCACCTGTATTCACTGGGGTTATTTGGCTGTTGGCTTCCTTATGAAATTGGCAACCCCAGGCTTCAAGCAATGGGCCAAGGGAAGGATTGGGCTCCCAGCTTTGGGCCAAGGGAAGGGAAGAGAGGGCAACAACACTTACTTGGAATAAAGTCCAGCAGAGCACCCCAGCCTGAAGGAAAAGAAAAGAAGTTGTAACTTGCACATTAGGGCTAATGGTTCTTAAACAGTCCTTAGATTTAACAGTAAGGAATTGTTAGCAGGGACAGGAAGCCAGATTCCAGCAGGACATCAGGAAAAACTTCCTGACTGTTAGAGTAGTATGACAATGGAACCAATTCCCTAGAGAGGTTGTGGGCTCTCCCACACTAGAGGCATTCAAGAGGCAGCTGGACAGCCATCTTCACAAGGATGCTTTGAGGTGGATTCCTGCATTGAGCAGGGGGTTGGATTCGATGGCATTAGAGGCCCTTCCAACTCTACTCTTCTATGATTCTATGGCCCCATTCAAAAGACACCTTAAACCATGACTTTAACCATGGTGGTTAAGCCAGAAAGCTGGGCTGTGTTCAGAAGACACCTTAAACCATGGCCGTTAAGCCAGAAAGCCTTATCCACCTTGGTTAAAGCCATGGTTTAAGGTGTCTTCTGAACATGGCCTGGCTTAGTTTAAGGTGACTTTTGAATGGGGCCATTGACAGTGCCAATGGTAGGCATGATTGGGCAGCTGCCAAGGGACCACACCTGGAGTTGCTCCAGGTGACAAAAAAAACCATTGGACTTACTCCTCCTCTTCCTCTTCACCACTGCAACCTGCTTTGTTTGCCTGCCTCTCGCTCTGGATCAGACAACGGCGGTGGTCAGAAGGAGGAACAGGAGATGCCACGGCCTGCTTGCTCCCTGGCTCTCCCTGACTTTTGAGCAAGCAAGTGGCAGCAATGATGAGAAAGAGGAGGAGCCGCAAGAGCAGCTGGTGCCCTTGGTGTTGAGAAGGTCGATTCACGGAGGGAGGGGCCCCATTGAGGATGCCTTGCCCAAGGGCCCTCCCAAACCTGGCACCATCACCGCTTGTTAGTAGAAGTTTTCTCTGGAATGCAAAGTGTGAGGTTTTGGTCCAAAGGTTGAAGAGCTACTTTAGCATCATGGCTGAGGATTGCAATATGAATGAGGAAGTCTCTGGTATAACTCTCATGCTGCCAGGATCACAGAAGTAAACTTTGACCAAGCGACATACAGTCCAATGCAACACATCAGCATCAGGTTGGGGAAGGCTGGTCTTTAAGGTGCCACAAGACGCTTTGGGGTGTGCATTTGCTGTATAACAGAGTAGCGTACCTACTCCTTTAGAACTGTTGCTGTTAGTATTTCAGAGCGGGGCCTTCCCTGTGGTGGCCTCCATATTGTGGAAAAATGACCTCCCCTTGACGATATGACAGGCATCCTTGGTGCAGATGTTCCACCAGTTAGTAAAAACATAACTATTCATGCATGCCATTCCCCAACACTGATTCTTTTTGCCAGCTTTATTGAATTGTATGTTTTGTTGTGGTTTTAGTATATCTTGTTAGCCACCTTATCTTTTATAATGAAAGGTGATCTATAAATAATGCTAATAAAGAAAACAAAGAATAAGAAGCACCTTATATGTCGGCCAGAACTTTTCCCGTAAATTCTCAAAGATGTCACGTTGACCATCCAGGAGAGACAGACCTGGAAAAGGCAATGGATACGCTGAAAACCATGTCACCAGCTGAAAAGCTCCCCTTTCCCTACCCCCAATATCTCTCACCTGCATAAAATGCGGCAATGGTGACCGGGGCGGCTATGATCTGGTCGCAAGCAACTTTCCCGATCACCTTGGTAGCATTTGATCCAGGAAGAAGGCGCTCCAGGCTCCGGAACCAGACGTAGTTGAAGTTGGCGTGGAAGCTGAACCCTACCAGCGCTACTTTCGCCGTCTGCTTCAGATTTGGACCATCGTACCTGAGGGGATCCTGATGGGGCCTAGCCAACATTTGCTGAGCCACATCTGCAGCGGAAAACAGCGTCCCGTAGGCGGTGACATTGGCCAGCCAAGGATGGCGCTGCACCAGGCCAAGCAGGGGCCGCATTCAGTTACAGAGTGGATGTGGTGGAAGCGCAGTTCCTCAAGATGGCCACTAGGTGGTGATGCTTTCTCCTCAGGTGAGCTGTAAGGTGCCTCCTGTTGGTAAGTTATTATTATTTATTTATTTATTTATTTATTTATTTATTTATTTATTTATTTATATAGCACCATCAATGTACATGGTGCTGTACAGAGTAAAACAATAAATAGCAAGACCCTGCCGCATAGGCTTACATTCTAATAAAGTCATAATAAAACAATAAGGAGGGGAAGAGAATGCACCAAACAGGCAGTATAAAAGTCAGAACAAAATTAAGTTTTAAAAGCTTTAGGAAAAAGAAAAGTTTTTAGCTGAGCTTTAAAAGCTGCGATTGAACTTGTAGTTCTCAAATGTTCTGGAAGAGCGTTCCAGGCGTAAGGGGCAGCCGAAGAAAATGGACGAAGCCGAGCAAGGGAAGGAGAGACCTTGGGCAGGTGAGAAACATGGCATCAGAGGAGCGAAGAGCACGAGCAGGGCAATAGTGTGAGATGAGAGAGGAAAGATAGGAAGGAGCTAGACAGTGAAAAGCTTTGTAGGTCAACAGGAGAAGTTTATATTGGATTCTGAAGTGAATTGGAAGCCAATGAAGAGATTTCAGAAGTGGAGTAACATGGTCAGAGCGGCGAGCCAAGAAGATGATCTTAGCAGCAGAGTGGTGAACAGAAACCAATGGACTGATGTGAGAAGAAGGAAGGCCAGTGAGAAGAAGGACAGAGAGAATTAAAAGGCCTTTCCCAACCTGGCACCTGCCAGATGACCTGGATTGCAAGTCCCATCATCCCCAAGTGTTAAGGCGGCAAGGTGGAATAACTGCACAGTGCCTTTTAATTGGGTTAGGGTTAGCACTGTCTGGAAGCACCCTTCATTTTAGCACTGTTGTGTGTGTGTGTGTATGATTTTTGTTGATATTGTGAAATCGTTGAGAGTCAGAAATCCTATCACAAATCAATCAGATATCTACCAGAAAACAGCTTTCTTTTGTCATTGCAATTTATTTTTCCATTCATTCATTCTTTGTTTTATGATCATTCCTGCAAGGGGATGATTGTGAATCTAGCAAGGTAGGATAGAAACAGCCTCAAGAAAGAATAAATAAATCAGTTTTCTCAAACACAGAGACACACCCCTGTAAAGAACACACATCACATTGCACTATGAGAAGGCGCATTCTTGCAGCAAACACCCATATCATCATGCATTCCTTTTCAAATACTCCCCCTCTTCATACATGAAATGTTGTCTTCTGATGAAGTTGGCTACAGCCCACAAAAGCTTACCGCCATAATACATTCGTTAGTCTTTAAGGTGCCACATGGCTGTTCATTGTTTTTGCTGGAACAGACTAACACGGCTACCCCTCTGGAAATCCTTTTATGTGTACGCATGTGGTTCCCCTGGGTACAAAACTGTATCTCACAGACAACATCCCCTCTCATAAATGAACACACAAGTCTATTCTAAAGACATGCCTATATCAAAGGCTCAAAGTGTCACGGATTCCCCCACAAGCAACCCTAGTATTTATAAATCTGTAAGGATGCATGGGAAAAATATTCCCAATCCCTTTAGCAAACAATATATTCCATGGAACTTTCCATAGCCATTAAATCACTTTGAAGCTTAGTTCACCTTTGTAGTACAAGTGTACCTTTACTCCCACCATAAATCCTATGTACACACAAATCTGTTTGTGTGCACAATACTTGTGTCCAAACTCATATTGATCACCTCATTTTGCACTCATGTTATAAACTCTTATCTACACATAAGTATTTCTGCACACTGTCTCCAAATGTGCTCCTTTAGACGTTTACAAACATTTGCACATTCTCAAGATACGCATTTGCAAACGGAATCTTTTTTCATTTTTGGTAATAGTGTGCCTTTGGCAAGGCAGAACCCAGAAACATTTCTTCAAACAATGGGGAATTTATTAAACACAAGCATTAAACACAAGAATTTCAAATATACACTCAGGGAAATTAATATAATCAGGGAATGCAGTCGGGGAAATTAACTTGGTAGAGAATAGCCATTCACATACAGGCATACAAATCGATTTGAACCTTTAGAGCCTGCGAAGAGAGCTGGATTCTGAGGAAATTAGTTTAGTTCTCCTGGAGTGCCAGGGTTTAAACTAGGTACTTGCTGCTGGTCTGTACTGATGTAGGATGGGTATATGGATGTGAGAGGTCAAGGAGGTGGAGATTAAGTACATTGGAGTGTCAAACACTCTTTGGAAAGTAAAAGAAGGGCTTGTGGTGAGCGTTAGTGGGAAAGGGGAAAAAGTTTTAAGGAGACTTGCGTTGGCAAGAGGCAGCATGTTCAGGCTAGTCCTGATACACAGTCACAATAACAGTGTATCATGACCAGATACAGAAGAGGGCAGGGCTCCTGCAGCTTTAACTGTTGTGATGAGGAGGGAATTTCACCAGGTGCTGTATGCATACAAATAACACCTGCTGAAATTCCCCTTTTCTTTACAACTGTTAAAGATACAAGAGCCCTGTCCTCCTTTACATCGGAGCCTGCTTCAGTCGGAAACCCACCCACCCCCACAGGGCTAACATCTTCACCTTGTGGGGAAGAAGGAGCTGTTGGTTTGCCCCTCCATTGGGAGATGAGAGGACGGAGCAGGGCCTTCCCACCAGCCTAAGCAGTCTCCTTAATTTCTTTTTATTTTCTCCCTCTTCCCTCCATACACTTTTCCTTGTGTGTCATGTCTTTTTTTAGAATGTAAGCCTGAGGGTAGGGACTGTCTTCTTTGTTGATACATTGTAAGCCGCTCCGAGAGCCTTTTGGCTGAGGTGCGGGATAAAAATACTCTAAATAAATAACAATAAAATAAATCTACACCAAGCAGAATATTGCGCTATGAAAGCGGTATATAAAAGGCAGGAGCCACACTACTGCTTTATAACGGTATTGAAGTGCACTGACAACTCTTGGGGCCCATTGATACATACCATATACCACTTTCATACTGCTATATCCTGCTTGGTGTGGCTCCTGCCTTTTATATACCGCTTCCATAGTGCAATATCCTGCTTGGTGTAGATGAGGCCGAAACATACACTATAACCCCAAACCTTACATGCTGCCCAACTAACGTGCTACCTCAGAAACAATTTCCAGGGATTCCTGAGAAACGTATTTCTCACATCCTTCTCAGGCCTCGAATAATGACAATAACACACTTCCCCCCACGGTTTTCTGAATTCATGTGCACTAGAATGTAGGTACACATCTACGCACTGCAGGCCTCACTCTGGGCCAATATGACAAATCCTGCAGCACAGTCTCACGCCTCTTCAAAATGTGCATGGCATTAAGAAGCAACACCCTCCGTCTTGCCCATAATGTATGCACAACACCCACAGAGCCTCTTCTGCCACAGTTGTGGGCACTGGAGAGAGATCATCATGTTCAAAGTGGCCTTGAAAATCACATACATATGGAAAAGGTCTGACAGAAAATGGAGTTCACCACAACATTGGGGAGAGAGAAGATGGGGAGATACCTATGAGAAGGAATCTAGGATTCTGCTCACGCTGTCCTAATAATTATTTATTACGATGATTCCTGATATAATTTATTACTTATTGTAACAGATGGTGAGAAGAATTTTGTGGATGTGTTTCTTTTTTGTCATTACGGCTGTTGTTTTTTGTTGTGTGTAATTTGTACGATTGAATTAAATGAAATAATTAAAAAAACAAAACAAAACCACAACTGAAAGGTACCAGGTTGAGGAAAGCTACTCTAACCACATAATCATCCCAGCGTAACATCTGAAATCTTGACGGATATCTTCAAAATGTCATCCTGTTAGTGCCAAATTTTCAGGCTGCCTGGAGGACCATCTTCTCACTTATGAGCCTTTCTGGGTTTTAAGATCGTTGAGAAAGGCCCTTCTTTCGGTACTGCTGCCTTCAGAGGCCCATTTTCTGGTGACGTGAGAGGAGGGCTTCTCAGTGGCCGCTCCCAGGCTGTGGAACTCTGCTTTCCTTCCTTTGGCAGGTAAAGACATTTTTATTCAAGCAAGCCTTTAGCAAATAAGCAGTTCTGTTGGGCTGGGTGCTGCCTTTATTCTGTTACTGTTGTGTTTTCAATTGTGTTTTTAATATTTTTGTTTTATTATTGTTTTAATCCCATTTTTATTTATTTATGATTATAAGCTACCTGGAATGCCATTTTCTTGGTAGAAAGACAGGGTACAAATCAAATCAAATCAAACCCTATGTAAGAATCCACCCCGAGATAATTGCTTATTTTATTTTTAACAGAAACAAAGCCCGAACTTGGTTCAACGTTGGGACCAATGAAATAAACAGTAAGAAGAGATCTGGATCTTGCAGGCTTGGGGAACCAGGAATAGAATTTTATGTGGGAGAATGGTGAGCTCTGCTCAGTTCTGGTATTGAGAAAACAAACAAACTCCTTATAATCCAAAGCACATGTCTTTTGCAACAGGCTCTGGTTGGTGGATCTCACAACAACAACAACAACAACCCACAAAGTAGATCTTGTAAACTTGAGGTCTGCCCAACTCCTTGTTTAGTGAAGACTTACTTGAGAAACTTAGAACTCCCAGTCTGGAACAATATTCACACAGAGAGACTTACACAGAGACACACACCTTTTTTTCTCTCAGCCCCCCACCTCACATTTCTGCCCATTGCATTGCAGCCATTATTACCCTTAATCACTGGTTCTCTTTTCCTCTTGGGCTAGTAGAAGTGGTGAGTAAGAGACGTTTCAGCCACGTTGCCTTGTTCCACAAAACTATAAATAGCCGGACACATGGGAAGGGTGCAGCAAAGGAGAACAGCTGGGTGGAAGTGGAGTTGTAGGAGGAAGAAACCCATTGAATACACCCACACATCCTGGTCCCCTGGCTCTTTGCCGAGTTCTAGCTGGAGGGTGGGGTGGGATACTGGGGGCAAAGCAGAAACTGGACAGCACATTTGAACTAATCATAACGTAAGTCCCACCGCCCTCAGTTTGCAAACAGATACATGTCTGGCGTAGAAGGAGTTAATTGCAAGTGATCCCAGAAAGGGATGCTAACAGCACACTGCAACACACACACACATACACAATTTCATATGGTCTGGACTCAGAATGCCACTTAGGGTGCAATCCTATGCATGCTTATACAGGAAAAAAACCTCCTACTTTTTTTATCTGTCTAAACATCCACAGGATTGCAGCCTTAGCTGCTTAGGCTTTTTAAAAAGCGTTTTCTTTTCTTTCTTTTTTACATTTCTCAGTCTTTGCATTTCCTGATTGCTTACATAACTCCTGATGTTGACCGACAGCATGATAATCTTTTTCTCGTTAATAATTTTTTATTCTATTTTTTAAAAAAAAACACTACTATTCTCTAACTTCTTTTAAAAATGAAAACGAAACAACGAAACAAGATATCCAACATCTGAGGCTCAATTTGAGGATGAGAGCCCCAAAACTTGTCTTCAGTAGCCTCTCCTTAACACTGAATAGTAGTATTAATTACAGTCCCACCAGTCTCTTACACCTAGGAATTGGAAACAGGCCCTTTTATTTGGACACCAGAGGTCACTGTTTTACCTCTTTTCTCTGGAATTCTTGGGCACAATGGGGAGGCAAGGGGGGGGGGAAGGAGATTCTCCTGCACAAGCACCAAGAGCACAGTGGACTCAGCCTTCCTTTCATTTCAGCCTTCCTTTCATTTGTCCAAAAGGAGTCCTAATGATGAATTGTACTCTTCCTTCTTCTTATCTATTCAGCCTCATCTCATCTCTAAGATCTACCACTGGGCTTTCTTTGGGTGCTTAGTAGGGGAAACTGACTCCTTCCCATGAGAGGTTTGAGTGATGAGTTTGGACAGGGGGGGGGGGTCTTCTGGAAAAGGAAGTTCTTTGAACAAGAGCTGATTCAAAGAGTCAGTGGCCCTTTGCTAGTTCTGTGCTGAGCGGGGGCTCTCGGACAGCCACCCTGAAGTCCGACTCTTAACAGCGCCTCCGGTTCACTTCAAAGCTACTATACCAGCCTCCTACGTGTATTATCTGAGCACTGCAGAAGAGGTTCAACAGGTTTGGCTGTGTGCTGATACCATCATGTAGTCATGACGGTGTAGTTGTAAATTTTGAAGTCGTTATGAGAGTTCCCATCGTCTCCTTATTTATTTATTTATTACATTTATATCCCACCTTTTTTCCTCCAAGGAACCCAAGGCGGCGTACATAATCGTCCTCTCCATTTTATCCTCACAACAACAACCCTGTGAGGTGGGTTGAGCTGAGAGTCTGTGACTGGCCCAAAGTCACCCAGTGGGTTTCCATGGCTAAGTGGGGACTAGAACCCAGATCTCCTGACTCCCAGTCCAACACTTTAGCCACTACACCACACTGGCTTCTCCTTCTCCTTCTCCTCCTCTTCCTCATTCCTATACCACCCCATAGCCAAAGCTCTCTGGGTGGTTTACAAAGATTAAAACATTAAAAACAATATGCAAAATTTAAAACCACACAACAGACAGTACACACAGAGATAACATGCATCTAAAACAACATTGAGTAATCAGACAAACCATAAAAATGAATCTGGGATAGATAAATACTCATCACATGCTGCTAAATGACTGGGAAAAGAAAGAAAGTCTTGACGTGGTGCCAGGCTGGCTTTGTCGGGGAGATCATTCCTTAGTTCCATGTATAAAAGCCAACTGGACTGTTTCTTCAACACTGACAATGGAACAGCATCCTCCACTGCCCGTGAGGGGCAGGCTAGCCTAGGGGGCACTGAGCAAGCCATGGCACACAGCTCTAACACCTTGTTGCCACCTTCCAGCATCTGCCACCTGAAGCGACTGCTTCACGTTGCCTAATGGTAGGGCCAGCCTTCGCGAATGGATCTTAGTTACCAATTGAAGACCAAGCCACCCCGAAACACTTTAAATTACAATGGGGATAGCTCACAACAATATATTGTCACTGGGGAAAACCCTTTCTCCCCCACCTACTGTGAGGATTGCAGATAAGCTCAGAGGGAAGCTTGGGGTGGGTGGGAGATGACCTCATAGCCCCTGCTAATCAAAGCATTCTGGTGCTTTGACCCTCTGCGCCCTTCTCCACTACACCACAGGTCAATCATGTGACATGTCTCAGATCCACATATCGTATGTGCCAGTATGTCACTGAACCATAGGATCCAAATGGCAAGGCTTATCCAAGGCAGCTTACACATATTTGCCTTAATAGGGCCCTGTGTAGCCTGTCCCACTAAGACTGATCTCCTCGGTGAAGAATTCTGTGTAACTGAAAAGCTTACGTACTCATAGAGTAACAAGTCTTGTAATTTTCAAAAGATGCATCACACCGTCCGTCTTCTGCCACGCTGACTTCATGGTCCTATTTGGATTTTGAAGAAGTTTCCGCTTTCCATTCTTTTCCTCGTGCGTTTTGCATGTGGCAGGAGGTTGCCTGAGCATCACACATCTAAATATAGCAATGCACGATAGTACATCATCATTCTGGATGGAGAAGCATCGTAGTCCAGTTTGTTGAGTCACTTCTACCTCTAAATGTAGCTTGGGAAACCTTTCCTCTAGGCCCCACATCGTTGGGTCCCCTTCAGTCACCTCCCATGGAGTTTTGCTGTGTCATTGGCAACATGAACCTGGCCTGGAAATAAATGGGCGCAGTAGGCTCTTAGGAATGGAGCTAGATACGTATCGGCCACAAGGCGGCAGTGTAGCTTTGGCAAGAGCGCCCATGGAAAGAAGAGAAAAGGAAGAGAAAAGGCACTTTAAGGACTAAGCAATTGATTATGACAAGTCCATCAAAGCTTACACTAGAATATATTTGTTTACAGTGGAGGCTGATGGCTCTGATGTCAGTGAGGGGCGTGTCTAAACCTGCTCTGGGTTTCAGTCAGAACTTTAAAGCAGCTCTCCAGTTCTGACTGAAACCCAGAGTGGATTCACTGCCCCACTGACATCAGAGCCACCAGCCTCCACTGGGTTAAGAACGTGACTGGCTTTCTAGGTGGCTGAGGAGGGATTTGAACACAGGTCTCACTGGTCCTAGTCCAACACTGTTACCAATATAGCAGCCTCCACTGAGCCTTTAAGATGCCACAAAACTCTGTTTGTTTTGCTGAAACAGTCTAACAGGGGCACCCCCTGCAATGTAAAAAAGGTTACTGAGAGATATGGGCTTTATTAACCACTAGCTGATATACCCGGAGTTGCTCTGCCCCCTTAAGATATATGTCTGCGAGGTAATCATCTCAAAGTAGTAGGTTGGTGCTAAGCCTATGAGTTGACTTTTAAATGAATTAAATTCGTATCATTTTTACCTCTCTCACCCTCACAACAACCCTGGAATGTAGGCTAGTACTAGACCTGTGATATAACTTTAAAACAAATTAAATTCATTTCTTTTTTCTCTCTCACCCCTGACCCATGGGGGTGTTGGGGGTGCCACCATGGTTTTCCTTATCCCTACAGAAAACAAAAACTACAATTCCCGGCATGCCTTTCGCCCAATGGGAGTCCTGCCACTGAGGTTCATGGGAATGGGCTTTATTAACCATACTGATACACTGTGTGCATGGCATATGTTTGTGAAAGAGAGAGACCAAGGAGAGTGCTATAAAGCCTAAACAACTTAAGACCAGGTTACCTGAAAGATTGTCTCCCCCTGTATAATAGTCTATGAGCCTCAGGGGAGACCGTGTTACCTGTGCCACATCCTTAAGCAACATGGCAGCGGGCTTTTTGTGTGGCAGAACCCTCCTTCTGGAATGACCTCTCCTCTGCAATACATCAGGCATCAACAATGATTAAAAATGTTCTTGTTTACCCTGTCTTTCCCAACCATTAACTTGTCTAAATGTTGTATTATTGTAATGATGTATAGTTTCGTTTCATTTATTACATTTCTCTACCACCCAATGGCCAAAGCTCTCTGGGCGGTTATAAAGATGAAAAGCCTTAAAATACATTATACATTGTATGAAAACTATTTACATACAAACATAGAGAGCACAGTCAGACACACACATATATCTAAACAATTTTAAGCAATCAACAATAAGAAAAAATCTTGAACCTAATTATGTTTTGTTGTAAACCACTTTAGGGTTTTTAAAATGGGAAATGGCATATAAACTAACATAAAGTAATAATACATTTTCTGATGCATGATCACCTCAGCAAATCTTTCTAATACTGATGTCTGCTACAGTGTGTGAAAGTGGGATATAACTTTTGCAAGCAGATGTGGCATTTACGATGGCTATGCTATTCATCCACATGGTTATGTGAATAGGCCCTGAGGGTAGTGGTGTCATCTGCAAACTTAGCCACCTCACTGCTCACTCTTAACTCTAGGATCTATCTATCTATCTCTATCTACGAGATGTATAAATTAGCCAATAAGCAAGGCTTTCTCATTCATTTGTGAACAAGTTAAAAAGCACTGGTCCCATTACATACCTTTAGGAGACTTCATACATACACCCATTGAGAAAACTGCCCATTTATTAGTACACTCTTCTTCCTGTTCTTTAACTAGTTACTGTTCCGTAAGAGGACCCATCCTTTTATCCCGTGGCTGTTAAGTTGGCTTAGGAGCCTCTGGTTGAGGGACTTGCTCAAGTTTTTTGAAAGTCCCAAGTAGACAATGTTTTTCCAGACCTGTGCCCTCAGCGCCTTTTCAGTTGGGGCTGGGCAACCTGTAGCCTTCCAGATGTTCTGTCCTACAACTCCCATCAGCCGTAGCCAGCATAGCCAATGGTGAGGAATCAGGGGAGCCTCTAGGCCAAAACATCTGGAGGGCCACACATGGCCCTGTTTTAGATGAGTCGCACCCTTCCCAAACTGATGCTCTCCAGATGTTTCGTACTACAACTCCCATAATTCCTGACCATTGGCCATGCTAGCTGGAGCTGACTAGAGTTGATGTCTGAAACACCTGGAGACTGACCCTGTGATTTTTTGATTGAAAGGGATATGCTCTATTGCTATGTTGGGACTTAACATGGGACTTAACATCTGATATCTGATAAAATTAAATAAAACTGGAGACACACCTTCATCCTTACACCCCAAGCAGCTTACTTTTTCAGTGTAAAAGGGTAGGAGTTACCCACCCCTTTATTCACTGATCAGGTATATGGTTCCTGTTTGGAAGGCAGGGCCGGCTGAGCCCCACCCCCACCCCAGCAGGGCTCCACTGACAAGAGCCCCCTGCCTACTCGCTCCCTGGCTCTCAGCCTGTCAAACAGGCAATGATGAAGAACAGGATGAGGAGCAAAAGCAATTAGCAGCAATGGCGGTGCAAAGGTAGACCCAACTGAGGGAGGAGGCCTGTGGAAGAGGCCTCGCCCAAGGGCTCCCAGAAACCTGGAGCCAGCGCTGTTGGAAGGAGCCCTATAGCGCAAAGGCAGTTAATTCCCTTAATGCCTTTCCACAATCCAGCTGCAACCCCGGTGAGAAGGATGAGAGGCAGGAACTTAACTCCTCCAGTGTTGCAACAGGCAGCCTCCTCCGCTTCCAGGAAGCCCTTAATTGGGACATTCACTTTTTTGTTCTCTGGCCGTACCGCAGCGGCTTTTTCGCTCCAGAGGACAACGATTGGGAATCCCTGGTCTTGTGGGTAAAGGGAAGGAGGATGGGAGCCCGATCTCTGCGTCGCCTGGGAGGCTCCTTCGGGCGGGTTGGAATTGGAGATGCACAACTCTTTGGGGTGGGAGAGGCTTGTGGGGGGTCTCGCCTCTGACGTAATCCCAATCCCCCTCCCAGCAGACAATAGACCTCATTCATCCTCCCCCACCCTCCATCCTCTCACGATCTGTTCACACACAAAGAAACCCATTCAGCTTCCACAAGAACCCAGCTGCTCTGCTTCCCCTGGTTGGCGGGCTCTCCTGTCACTCCTTTTATTCACCCACCCTCAAGGGGGTGTGTGACTGCCCTCTTCAGCCTATCTTTATCTTGCAGACAGATTTCCCCCCTCCAGTAGCACCGCGGCCACGCCCTCTCTCCTGTGATTGGTCGGGGTGGGCGCGGCTACGACACCCGGACTCCTCCCCCTAGCCAGTGGCAGCTCAGTTGCGGTTGGGCCTTGGAGGTGTCAGCGTCAGTCTTTCGCTCCCCTATCTGCTAAGGTACAGTATACCTTGTGCAGGGCCCTTTCCCCCTTCTCTCTGTATTGCCCTTCTCCTCGCTTTATTTAGAGCCTCTCTCTATAATACGGTGGCTGGCAGGGGTCTCTTCCAAGGGAGCGGGAGGGACAGGGAGCCTCTGTGTCTACATAATTTGCATTAATCATGACTTGGTCTAAATTGTTGATGAGATTGTATGCAGAGGAGTGATCCTTTTCAGTTAACTGGAGCGATCTTGCTTAAATCTTGGACATGGGAGGAAAGATGGTATTCAGTATTGCAGCGTGGGGTGGGGATAGGCGTAGATTATTTTCTGCTCGTCCCCCCAAATTCTAAATCAGCACTGTTTTCAGTCCGTCTCGTCTTCTCTCTTCTTTCGTCCTCTGTTGCTTTTGATGTGCTTTCTGCGAATTTATGCACCTGCCCTCCCCTACCCCTTTCGTTAACATTTGTCTAGATAGATGTATGGCTTCCCATGCCTCAATTTGTATCCTCCATACCCACCCTGGTCTCTCCTACCTCCTGTACTTGACGGCCATCCCTCTATCCATCCAGCCCTCCTTCGTTGCCAAGCCGGAGTGTGTCAGCTGGAGAATTTCTGCAGGTTTCCTCCTGGTGCTTTCCTTGCTCCTCCATCCCCGCCTACACCCCATTCTGGGCTTTGCACAGGTACAGATATGCAGTCCTTTCTCATCTCCCAGTCTGTGACCCAGTAGCGTAAAAAACGCTGCTGTTGTGAATGGGGTGGCGGTAACTGTTCCTGCCCAGGAAAAATACTTACAGTACTGCAAAGGCCTCTCTTTTTCCCCTTCCTTTTTTGCATCGCCGATGGGCCGGCAGGTCTAGTGGGTGAGGCTCGGTTACTGGAAAGAGAGCCACTAACATAAAGAGAACTGGCTGTTGTGAAAGGGACTAAATCCAGAGGGCTTTTGGAATGACAAAGGACAATGATATTGCAGGAGGCTATATCAAAACTAGTGGCTATGTTACAACACCCATGCACCTGGATTCGCTGGTAAGAGTAGGCCTGGCTTTGCACTCCAAAGTAGCTCGCGAATGCAGGCTTCCTACCGCAAAGAGTTTGTGCCGCTGTTCTCTGCAAAAAGCTAAATCCTCAAAGATGGTATGATTGCGTGCAATGGCTGCATTGATGTATCTGCCTTACTCAAGCATGTAATAGGGAGGCAGCCCATTGGTCACAACGGGCTGGATAAGTCACCTAGTGAACCGAAACCGTGATTTGGAACAAAAGTGCAATGATTTGTGTGCGTTATGCCCAAAATAATAACAAGTATTCCAGGAATGCAGTTGTGTGTTTTCATGATGAAAGAGAGAGGTATTTGCAGTTTGAGTGTTTGAGATTTTTCTTTTGGGGTGGGCAGGGACGTTTGCATGTGCCCAACCACTAATTCAAGGCAGCTGAAAGAACCATCTGAATTTAATCAAGCCAATTAGGGGGTTTTATCCAAAAGTCCACCAAAATGCACAGATTTGATCTGCAAATCTGAGGAATGCTTAGCATTTCGAACTTGCTGGGTCAACAGAATAGCAAATTCCAGAGGAGGGTGGTTGTGTTTGTCTATTGCAGTGAAAACAACAAAAGAATCCTGTGCCCCCTTGTCTCCCTTAAAGACCAATTATTTTATTGTGGTGTAAGCATCCATAGACTGAGCCTAGTTCTTCAGATGAATGGGCAAAATAGTGGAAACCTTACATCGTGTGCTGTTTTTGAAGGGAGATGGGAACAATTTTTTTTTTACAAAACCATTAAAACATTTGTATCCTGCCCTATTATCACTGGGATCCAGACAATTACTTTTGACAGATGATTTGATTTCTGGATTGTGTGACTCCCAACACCCCCGCCCCCCAGCTTGCATTTATCAATTCCTAGAAGTGAAACATAGATGTGATAAATAGCAATTTAACCAACAAAAAGTTGGGGTTGTTAGATCAGTGACTTAGTAGAACCAATTAACTTTTTCCCTCCAAAATCCACCCGTCCTTCCTTTTTCTGGGTTGTTTCCAGTGCCAGTACAACTTAGAGTAGACCCGTTGAAATAAATGGGACTTAAGTTAGACTAACATTGGATACAACCGTTTCTTTCTTTCCTTTCAACTAATGTGGTATGCGTTACTCAAAAGGCATTTGCTGGCCGTTAGCAGTTGGGAAGTGCTTGTATCCAGAGAGACTGTGTATCTGATTTCATAACTCTGAAGAGGTTAATAACTTGGCTGAAATGGGCCCGTGAAAAATTTGATTGTGAGTTTATTTTCCCTAGCCTTGACATTACACGTTTTTTCCATGTTTAAGTGAACTGGAGACTCTGGCAGACTTTTGGGGTGGGTGGGAGCATAGAAGAGGGTGCTCTGAGGAGAAAGTGTGGGTTGGTCTTGGTGTACACAGTAATGGGCTAAACACGAGCATTTAATTGTGTGGGCGTATTAACATCAGACACGTATAACTAATGCAAATTGTGATTTTTCTTAGAAGTCCAAATAATCTGGGTTTGATGTTGAGCTGGGAGAAGAACAGAGAGCTCTGCTTAACTTTCTTTGCCTTGCTAAGTTTCCCCATAAGCTGTGTCTGTGCTGGACTTGAGCGCCAAACAATTCTGTTGTAGGCAAGTGGTATTTATAGCAGCGACGGGCACGCATACGCCATGGAAGCGGCCTGCTCCCTGCCCCCCACCTCCCCAACCTTCCTGGCTCTGTCCTAAACTTGGAACGGGGATCTTGGCAGAAGGGTCTGGATACGTTGGGAGTCATATGAGCCGGCCGGCAAAACAATTAGCAGGCGTGTCGTGAATTTTGAAGCTGGAGGGGAGGGCGCCATGTGGGCAGATGCAAAGAGTTGCACACTCTCAGACATAAGCTTGACACAAACGCATACGCGGAGTGACACACATTCGGGTCAGGTTTGTTATTTCAGTCTGTGACTACGATAGTTATAAAGATAGTGGCTGTCACCCCGGAGAGGCCTAGAGTACTCAGGAGTTCTGGCTCTCAGCCATTTGGCGGGAACCCACACAGTTCCCCATCCTGTTTCCAGATGAATCCACGAATCCTCTCTCCACCCCATCTCTTTCTCTAATGAGTCCAGTGTGACTTTCCTCTCCTATAACCCAGGACTCCTAACTCCACACTCTTCTACTGGTTGCATTCCTATCCTTACTTCCCTCTTAGGGAATGCAGGGCTCCTGACACCCCCTGCTAGAAGCCCATAGATCATACCCTCCCTTCGAAAAAGCCGCCCTTTCTGATGCCCACTTTTCCATGGGCTACTGCAAGCCTCTGTTCCTGCCGCCTTTTAAATTCCGGCTATCTAATAACCAGGTAGCGAATTGAGGTGAGGTATGGAGTTGGGGTAGGAGTGAGGAGAGAAGAGATAAAGTGGCAGCTGCACACTGGGGGGAAATTAGAGAAAATGTGATGGAGATATAGAGGAGGACCTGCATATTTATATATTATTACAATTATTACAACATATAGGGCCTCTAAACTTGAAAGGTCATGAAGCCTGCCTGGATGAGGACTGACGTGAGAGTAAAATTTGTTCCCATTTATTTTTTATTTGTTGGAAGGTTTTTTGGACATTATGATGTTTTTAACAATAAAAGACCCCCTCCCCTTTTTTCAGTTATGCAGTTGATGGTACAACACATCTAACTTCAGGCTACTGGTTCCCTTCAGGTCACCGGCATGTGTCGAGTTGCGTGGCATGTATGCTCCCAGAAGAAGATACTGGTTTATGAGTGTTCACTGTCCTGTAACAGATGCCCTCAGCTGTACCTGTGTGGCTAAATTGAATCCGGCAGCTTTTGTCAGACTTCAGAGTGCTTAAATGCTAGCGTTTGGGGAGTGATGGGTCATGAACCAGTTTGTGCCCTCTAAACGTGAGGATGTGCTCTCTGAGGGGTGTAGCTAAATGTATATTATTGAAATTGTTATGTCAGCTTTGTAGGTAATTGTTGAGTTGGTGGTCCCCACTTCCTGCTCTGATCAGCTGTCCCTTGCCCCCCTCCCCCACCTTCTTGGAGAGGCAGCTGCCATAGTACTGTATCTTAGAAACGCAGTACAGGTGTAACGTTGCTGCTCTCATGTCTCTCTCTAGTTCTCTCTGTGCTTTAAACCCTTTAAGGCAGAGAGAGAGAGAGACCTTGGTAGTATAGCTCCCATAGCATACCAAGAAAATGCAGAGCTAGGCACATAATGCTGACACATGGTATGGATTGTTGAATTCTGGGTTATTGTAATGTGTGAACACAGCCATGTTAACCAACCACCATGATTTGTTAACCGTAAACAAACACCAAAGCTTGTTGGGTTGTGAACTCTGGGTTGTTTAAACCATTGTCATTATGTTGTCATTATGTGTGAACCCAGAAGTGTGGATTGTTCATGGGTTATTTTGTCAGGTCACAGAGGTGGCTGGTTAGAGCAGTCAAAGAAATAAGCCATTCTGCATAACAGTACTCCAGTACCATAAAGGTATTTGGGATGCAAGGAGGAAGTGGGTGAAGGTGGAGGAAAACACACAACCCAGGGATTGAGAAAACAAACCACGGTTTGTTCGAATGTCTGTCAGGCAAACCATGGGTTAGCATTAGGCCTGAATCTGCTCTCTCCTCTCTCATTTGGCCTTCTTGTGTTCGGCTGAAAGGCAGAGGGAGGAGGGATGTACTTCTAGATTCAGGAGAAGCTGCAGTGGGAAGTTGGCCCCTATGTTCATCCTCCTCCTGGGGCAAGAGATCCTATGCCAGGGATCTGTGCTAGGCCCTGGCACAAGCACAGTGGCATGATTTGCCGCCACTGCTTCCTGTGGACCTAGGAGCCCGAGAGTAGCCATAGTGCCAGTGGCCACACCCATGTCTTTGTCTTGCCTAAAGGGGCCAGGAGCCCTTGTGGTAAAGGGCAGATGGAGAAAGAGCCAAGTACCCTGAGACCACCATCTGCACAGCGAGTGTGTTTTCTCCATTTTGTAGCCTTAAGAAGCGAAAACTGCCGAGACGGAGCACTATTTTGTTTGTCACTGGCTGTCGCTTGCCCAAAGGCAATATCTTCAACATAGGTGAGTAGCGGAGTGATGAAGTACCACCAGGCCCTCATAATTCAACAATTTATTGGTGCGATATGCCACTGCTCCTTGCCTGAGGGACATTGCCGACTCGGTTCACTTACTGCCTAAACCCTGATCAACCTTGTTTGCTTGATGCGAGCAAGTAAGCTTTCCTTTTGTCTGGGATCATAGAGATGTCTTCGCTAGTCGGCATCGGTGACAGAAAACGGGAGTTCTTGGTTTCCAGGGAGGTGCGTGAGGCCTACTGTGCTGGATCAGGAAGAGGCTGGTGGATGTCACTCCTGAGTTCACTGGGGCACGTGGTAGGCTTGGCATGAGGTAGTTGTTGACATTGCTGCGTTTGCTTTTTTTCTGTTCCAACAAGAACTTTTGACAGGTGAAAAAGCAGAAAAAGATGACTCTTAGCGCAAACGGGCCGGAGCAGGCAGCTGAGAAGCCAGCAGAGCGCGTGAGGCGGGCGCCGCCTTCCAGAGGGTTAGGGCGCCTCCGTAATCGGGGAGGCTGCCCCACCAGAAATATTTCAGTCATCTCAAGCAAAACAAACTCCTGTGGCTCTCTGAGCTAACAATTATAGGAAGGCTTCAACCCACGGAATATTGGTTCCCGCTCTTAACCCGCTCAGGCCCGTTCCTCCCTCAGCTCTCTTCCACGCTCCCTGACTCTATCACATGAGGTCCCCTCCTGGCCCAGAGAACCCAGGAATCCTGGCTCCAAGCCTCTCCCTATTCGAACGCTCGGCACCACTCCCTTCTAGCTTCTCATCTCCAACCAGCTTTGAAGCTGAGATATTTCAACTGGCACCTCTGCACAGATCTGCGTTTTCTGCCTCTTTACCCATGCCGCACCCCAGAGGGAGACGCATTTGGAACCAATTACCCCTGGGCAGGGTGCCACGCCTTGTGGCTTCCTTTTGGAATATCCGGGCCAGATCAAACCCACAGGGCCTAAGAGCCCATTATGCCCTCCCAGATTTTTGCAGTACAGTGTGAATGATCTGTTTTATCTGAAATATATCCTTTTATTTTACCCCCTTGTATCTCTCTCTCTCTCTTTCCCTTCCCACTCTTCTTCGTGCCCCCACCCTTGCCCATCAACATTTTTTACTTTGTCCCTTTGGTGCCCAGCAGGCGAGAGTCTGAAGCCGTTCAAGTTGCCAATGCCAGTCGGGTGTTGTGGGTTTTCAAGGGCATTCTTGTGATTCCATTGCGGGTGCTGCCAGTCTCAAAACCACCAGCCGAGCGCAAGGGGGCATTGGCAGGGCAGTCTCTGTGGAGCGGGATGGAGGGAGGGACGTATCCCTCTTAAAAATAAAAAAATGAAATGTGAATACCGCGTTGCCTGGTCCTCTTATTGTTTTAACCCGTGGCTTCCCTCTTGGCTCCCAGTACCTCCATCCTACTAAATACTCGTTTTGCTCTTCTGCTCTTTGTGGCACACCCCAAGAACCCAGAAACAAATCCTTCAGCACACACCCCTCCATCGTCCCCAGCCAAAGATAGGGAGTGCTCTCCTCCTGAGAGAGATGCTGATTAGCTCACTTGCATTAGTTTAAATAAATAAATCTATTTGACACGATCCATGAGGCACAGTGTAAAATAAATAAATGATTCACTGACTATTTAAGAAGAGTCTTGTGATGGTCATTGCTGGACCCTGGCTCTCTGAGAATGCGTGCTGTGGGGGTAACAGATAAACCCCCTGCTCCTGATCAACTAGGCCTCGTTTCCTTCACAAGGAATCCTTGAGCCCAATACCCATCCGGTTCTCCATTTCCAAAACGGGGTCCTTGCACTTCTCCCTTTAATGGCGGCCTGACCTGCAGCAATGAGCAGGTGATAATTTCCAGCTCTGTGCCACGCAAAGGCTTCACCTGTTGATTTATGTACAGCAAACCTCTGTGAAAGGGACCAGAGTAGAACAGGCTGGTTTGGTTTGTTCCTGGTATTTTGACCCCCCTCAATGCGGCTCCAATACTGGACCACGTTGTTGCTGCCATCTTACTCCTGCCCCAATGTCCCTGCGTGCCTTTGGCAGCAATGTGATTGGTTACAACTCACCATAAGGCATTTTCCCTGAGTTGCATCCCCATGGTGGTGAAAGCTGCACCTGTTGGTTTTCTGTCAGTGTCATGCAAGTGTTTGAAGGTGCAAGAGTGGGCAGGGGTGTGGTAGCCATAGGCTGCTACATGCCTTGCTCACCCCAAAGTTTCCTCTTGTCTCCTTTCTCTCCCCCACCCCCACTTCCCAGACTTGACCTGTCTTTTATTATCTGGGGATTTTGAATCAGGGTTGGGGGACGAATTCTAGGCCAAGAGGCCCCTGTTGCTGTACTAGGAATCCTTGCTCTGTTGAGCTCTCAAGGGGCTTGAGGCAATTGCTTGCCACCACCCTAATGGCCTCGCCCTGGGATTGCTCAGCAAATTAATTAGCTAATGAGGGTGCAGCTGGCACTTTAGTGCCACTTGGCTGGGCGCTGTTTGGCAGGAGCCAGGGTTGCTTGGCATTTGTCCGGTCTCAGCCTCACTGGGTCGGGTGTTGTCCAAACCCCACAGGTGGGATGGGAGCGGGGCCTAGTGGGAGACGGCACGGAATGTACTGGAAGCCAGGACAGTGTTCCCTCAGTAACAAAAAGAAAGAGTTGTATGGGATGGGGAAGAGCCAGAACCAGGATTCCTGGTTCATTAGGTGAGGGTTGAGGCCTAGTGGTTTAAAGCAGTGGAATTGGGAGCCAAAGCTAGTGGGTTTTTTAGGCCTATGATTGGGCCTGAATGAAGGGAGGGTGGCTGTTTTCTTCCTCTTGAACTGGTAGGTGTGGTACGTGAGCATTGCAGATTATATTTGCACACCTTGTTGGCAAACAGGCTTACAAGAACATAGGAGTCGTGCTGGATGTGACCAAAGGCCTGTCTAGTCCAGCATTCTGTTCACACGGTGGTCAATCATGGGAAGTCCACAAGCAGGACTTGAGCGCGGTAGAACCCTCCTATTCATGTTCCCTAGCAATTGGGAATAGATAGTCATCATGACCAGTAGCATTACCCTCCGTAAATTTGTCTAAACTCCCTTTAAAAGCTGTCCCAAGTTGGTGGCCGTTGCTACACCTTATGGTAGCGAATGTCAAGCCTATAAAACAATTAAAGCTCTGAAGTTCTGAAACTGGTCTGAGTCTCTCTGGGACCTCAGAAACAAGGGCATAGGCATAGCATTGGGTCCTGGACGGTTGCAGGCCTGGTTACCCTACACAGGAGCCAGAAGGCCAAAGCAGGGTGTGTATAGAAACCAGATGGATGAGGAAGGAGGGCACTGAGGTGCAGGAGCTCAGCAGTTAAGGGGCGTGGGTTCGTTTTTTTTAAAAAAAGTTCTGGTAAATTTAGAAGAGATCGGCCAGAGCTGTTAACTTTTAAGTCAGTATATGAGTATATGGCACCACATGAAAGGAATCGGTCGTTCCAGATTAATCCAAAGTACATAGGAGGGATGATGTCAGTGGATCGTAGGAGGCGAATATGCTAGACTGAGGGGAATAAGATTTCCTAGGAGTGGGGAGAGTGGGCCCTTGTGGGTTAGAGTGTGAGTGGGTGTGGGTGTGTATAAACCAGGATGTGTGGGTTCTCTGGGTAAGGGTCTAGTACATTAGAGAGGTACAAAAGAGGATCAGAGCTCCTGGGATCTTGGGCAAGGGTGTGGCGGCTTTAGCAGGTGGTTGCCAGGCGAAGGTACGCTCAGCGAGCTGCACCTGCCTTGGTTGGCAGCCAAAGGGCGTCACCTGCCGCCCTTTGGTCTGTGTGAGACTAAGTGAAGCCATTTTCTTCCCCCACCTCAGCACCGCACGGACTTTCCCCCCTCTTCTATCCTTGAACTCGCTGGATTAGAAAACAAGGTGCCCACAAACGCTCATGCAACTTTCCTGTTGCCTCAAGCCTCCCCATCCCTCCCTCCCTCCCTCCCTCGAAATAGCCAGTGTTCTGGCTACTGACAGATCAAAAGGGGACAGAGGTTGAAGGACATCCCTATGATTTATGATGTTTATGTCTTGCTTTTCTTCCAGTTTGAGACTCCAAGGCCGGGGCTGTCTCCGGATGTGAGGAGCCTCTCAGCAATGTGTATCATTTGATGGGCTCCATCCTTTGTTGGTGTTGGGGGTTTATCTGGTGGCAGCAGTGGGTGCTTTGATCTGCTCTAGAAGGCTCCCAGTGAAGGTCTAGGGGCTGCCATTTTAATTTCCCATAATGCTTCAAGGTGATGTAGTGGTCCTTTCGTGAGCAGCATGGCTCTGGTAGCTGCCCAACAATAGCACATCTGATGCTAATGCCTACTACGCAGGGATTTCTTCCACCACCAAGGTGCTAACCGGAACTTGGATTAGGCAGGGCTTAGTTAATTTGCGCTGGGCCTCCTAAGGACTAAATCCTGGAGCCTTTAGTTTCAAGTCCTGCGTGTTGTGTGTTGTTGCAACCTGAGAGGGAAGAGGGACTTGAAGCATATTCAGAGTGCTTATCCATTGCTGCAGAGCAACCGCAGTCAACTCCCACATGTCTGGATTTCTAGAAACCAAACACCGAGACGAACAGGGGGAAAAACATTACGTACAGTGTGTCAGGTACAAAAGCCCTGTGACAAAGCTCCCTTGAAATAATAGTGATGACCGAACGGTCGTGCGTGCATCCCCCTGCAGTTCCGTTCATGCAAAGAAAAGGCAAAGCCTCTCGTCATAGAGGAGACCCCCGCCGCCGCTGGCTGGAACAAGGACCCGAGTGTCTGGCTCCGGCGGCCCAAGCCGGCAAGGCCGCTGCTTACGCCAGCGAGCCCAGCGGGGGTCTGGAGCGGGGTGGGAGAAAGCTGGAAAATCTAGCTCATCTGCCAGACTGCTGGCTGGGATCGTGAGGCTGGGAATGTGGAAGGAGAAGTTGAGAGCCTGGGTTTTCTGGAAGGCGGCATTTCAGACCTAGTAGGTGCTTCAAAGAGGGTTGGAGGCGGGGCGGGAGGCGTCCAGGATTCCTGGGCGTCTCCCAATTTCTATGACATGGCACTTTAGGGACCCATTTTTCTAGCATGGGTATCTGTTCTCGGGTTCCTTGTTAAGACTTTTGGCTGAGAGCAGCTCTGATTATTGTGTCTAGAACTTGTTGTGTCTGTGTCCAGCTTCTTCCAATTGCCATAACTTCATATTAGATAGTGATTGTGTGTATATGTAAGAGAGGGAGGGAGAGAGAGAGAGAGAATTTGCATACTGTGACAGCTTTTGGAACACCCTTAGGTCTTAACATGAGTAAATATTTTCTTCCCAATTTCTCCCAGCCTTTTGTTGATCCATCTGCCATTAATCATAGTTTATTATGTATGGGTGACTAGCGATCCTTTACGTCCTTCCATACCGGCTTCGTTTGTTAGAGTGCAGGGCCATTTAATATCATATGGGCTTGGATGGGAGGGGCTTTCCTAGGATTTGCAAGTTTTCTGGACATATCAAAATGGTGGTGCAAGATCTACATTGCCTCTCCTTACCCCCCCTCCCCCCCTCGCTCTTGCACAAATGCCCCAAATCCTGCAAAGGGCATAAAAAAAAGTATTATACTGTATTTTGTATTTGTGCTTTTAACCTGTTGGTTGTTTTATTATGGTTTTAACTTTTGTGAACCGCCCAGAGAGCTTTGGCTATTGGGCGGTATAAAAATGTAATAAATAAATTAAATAAATAAATAAATAAATCTGCCTTCTAGAGTAAGATTCTATGCAAGTGGAATGAAATGTATGAAGTTTCTTTACCAAATTCTAGCTTTGTTGTTTGTGAAGTAAGGTGAGGTGTGTGTGTTTAAGGGCTGGTGATGATGAGAGAGGACTGAAGAAACGAATTAATCCTCTTTTCAGTATTTATTTTGCTCTCTCAGTCTAAGAAAAAACTGAAAACCTGGGTGTGGGGAGGTGGAAAATAATCTGTTGCATACATTTGAATAAGCCTACAAACATTTCTGCAGTTACAAGCTAGACAACCCCCAAGCCAGTAGCTATCTTTCTCACCCCATCAAATCCACCACCGTCATTTTGGAGACCCCAAAACCTTGGTTCCAGACTCCCGGTTTCACCCCGTAGACTCCACCTTTACCAAAAGGCAGGTTTTATTTCCCAGCGATTGCTTTGTAAACACGAGTTTCTCTTTCTACTGGCATGATCATGTTTATTTAAGAAGTTTCTGAGTCCAAAGGATTTGGTCAAGTTTTGTGTTTTGATAGGCAAGTAAATATTTCCTTTCCCCACACGCACCGCTCCTCAAAATGCGCATATTTTCTCATAGGAGAGAAAAGGGGGAAATGTCACACACGTGTATCACTGGTTTTGGATCGGTAGGTGGGAAGAGAAGATGTAGGCAACACTGGAGCCATGAAAAATGTATTGTATGGACTACCCTCACGTGGAGACCTTCTAGTCCAGGGATGGCTCGGGTCCAAATCTGGCCCACCTGGGTCCTCAGCCTGGCTCCCTGGGGCTCTGTAGACAGCCATGACCCCTTCACGTGACCCCATCCCATCTCCCCTAACCACCTATCACTTGGTGCTTTCCTGGATTTCCCCCATTCTAAGAGACTGAAATCCCTGTCCGAGGGCTTAGGGCCTGGCTATAAGAGCTTTGGCCTACAATGTGCTGGTGTTTTTAGGCCCACTCCTTTGGCCCCACCCACCACCGCACGCTCTGGGAGCTTCTCCAACATGGAATTCAGCCCAGGGGCTGGAAGAAGTTCCCCACCACTGTTCTAGTCCTATGGAACAAAAGGACATCCCCAAAGAGCCAGTGTGGTGTAGTGGCTAAGGTGTTGGACTGGGAGCCGGGCGATCCGGGTTGTAGTCTCCACTCGGCCATGGAAACCCACTGGGTGACTTTGGGCCAGTCACAAACTCTCAGCCCAGCCTACCTCACAGGGTTGTTGTTAGGATAACATGGAGAGGAGGAGGATTATGTACGTTGCCTTGGGTTCCTTGCAGGAAAAAAAGGCGGGATATAAATGAAATAAATAAATAAATAAATAGGTGGGGCCCAGAGATAAGCTTGATGGGATGTACCGGACATGGAGAATCTGAGATTGGGAGGTTGGGGGTTGAGGCACAAGACTAGACAACAACCCAAGCTCATCCTGTCTAATCTCTGCCTGGTTCTCTTCTCTTTCCCAGCCATGGCTGTCCGGGCCCCTGCACCGCGGGGCGATGCCACCGCCGAGAGATACCTGTTCGTGGACCGGAACCAGGTGGGCAACCCAGCATCGCAGGCCGACTGGACAGCCAAGCGGCTGGTGTGGGTCCCATCCGAGCGCCATGGCTTTGAGGCGGCTGGGTTGCGCGAAGAGCGGGGAGACGAGGTGCTGGTGGAGCTTGCCGAGAATGGGCGTCAGGTGCTGGTCGCCAAGGACGACATCCAGAAGATGAACCCCCCCAAGTTCACCAAGGTGGAGGACATGGCGGAGCTGACCTGCCTCAACGAAGCTTCGGTGCTGCATAATCTCAAGGACCGCTACTACTCGGGCCTCATCTACGTGAGTCAGCTGGCCTGGGGAACCAGGAGTCCTTGGCCCTCCGTGCTACCCCCTTTTCTCACCAGCTGCAACCTTCTCCATACTCCCCAGCTGTCACCTTCTCACCACACTTCGTCCCACAAGAATCCTACTTGGTTCCCAGGAGACCAAGACGTCTCATAGCACCCCTTGCTGTGATCTACTAACCCAGTTCCTTACCCTGAGGACCCAGGAATTAGCCATGGCTCACAGGGTTGCCCTTCTCTAGCACTCTAGACTTTCCCCTGCTTCCCAGTGGAACCCAGGAGTTCTGGCGCCCAGCATCCATTTTGTTTGTCTAATTAAAAATGTCCCCCTACCAGCCAATCCAAATGTCCTAGCATGTATCTGTACTGCCACCACAGTGGCAGAAAGAAGTCTAGAGTAAGACGTAGCCTGAACATCCTGTAAAAACAGAAAGGCGCCATTAGCTACGATTCTCTGTGGGTGCAGAACAGTGCCACTCTAGGCCTTGGCATCTCTATGGAGAAAGCCCTAGGTACTTGGCATTGGGCGTCAGAATGGAAAACTGGCAACGTTCAGACTTTGGACTAGAAGTGCCTACACGGGGCAACTTTCCACGCCTGCGGCAGCCGCCAAATACCACGTGCTGACTTAAGCAAAACTGGCGACCGTGTGCTCTCTCCTGGGGAGGTGGGCTTTGGGAGTTTGTGAGCTTGGCCCATGGGGTTGTTTTGCCCCTCTGAGTGAGGTGACATTTTGCTGAGACACCAAGCTGTTCTGTCTGGGTGGGCCTTGATGCCAGAGAGCAGCAAGTTTGGGGGACACAAAGTTATGCTTTTGTTCCAAGCTTGTGGTGCATCCGCGCATATGGGTGTGATGACGCCAGTGAGGGGGAGTTGCTTTTTCTCCACCCCTGTAATACGCAGCTAGTTACAAATGGAAGGGGGGGGGGCGCGCACGTCCCTTCCTTTCTGTCCTACTGGCATTGTCAGCGTTGGTTTCCGTGGCACCCGAGCAGGCACAAAAAGCTGCCCTGGGAGGCCCCGTGCCAAGGCATTCTCTCAGCCGCACGTCATCGCTGACTCGCGGACGGCTCAGCGCCCTCCCTCCTCCGATCCCCACCCCTGCAGCTGGGTATCGGGGCGGGGAACGGACTAGACCTGTTTAGCCAGAACGGGAGCCGGCGATGGGGTGTGAAATGAATTCTCCCGAGGGCAAAGTCACAGACACACACACACACACACACACTGAATCTTAGAAGCGGATGGCTCAGCAGTGGATTACCTAGGCATGTCTCCAGTTTTGAAACCAAGGCACTTCTGCGCGCAACACCCCAACAGGGGAGGCACCTTTGAAACCCAACCAAATGCCACACAGAACGGGATTCTGCAGCCTCCCAGGGAACTTTCTCTGGTGTCTTCCGTGCTGTTTCCCATACAAATGCCTCCCTGTAATCCTGTCTCATTGCTTCGTGTTTTCCTCTCGGGGCCTTATTCTTTCAAATGTTTTAGCCCTTCGTAGCAGCTGATGTTTTCAGTTGGTCTGTACAGGCTTCCAGTCTCATCTGTCTATGCTAAAGTGGCCATGTGGTTGCACTACGTTGGGCAAAATTCTGCTCTCAGCACACCGCCAACAACCAGCCCGAAAATGGCCTAGCAGCATGTGCCAGAAGCTGAATTTCAAGGCTGACAAAGTTATGCATGGTGTGGAGAATGTGGACAGGGAGACATTTTTCTCCTTCTCCCCTAATACTAGAACTCGAGGTCATCCTGTGAACCTGATTGGTAGGATATTCAGGATAGATAAAAGGAATTCCTTCTTCACACAGTGCATAGTTAAACCATGGAATTCACTACCACATGATGTGGTGATGGCCACCAATTTGGATGGCTTTAAAAGGGGGTTGGATAAATTCCTGGAGGAGAAGGCCATCAGTGGCTACTAGCCCTGATGGCTCTGTGCTACTTCCAGTATCTGAGGCAGTAAGCCTATATGCACCAGTTGCTGGGGAACATGGGTGGGAGGGTACTGTTGCACCGTGTCCTGCTTTGTTGGTCCCTGGCCGACAGCTGGTTGGCCACTCTGTGAACAGATTGCTGGACTAGATGGACCCTTGGTCTGATCCAGCAGGGCTCTTCTTATGTTCTTATGACTTGGGCAACTGGCTTTATGGCAAGTTGTGGCTCTCCGGATGTTTCAGGCTGCAACTCCCATCTGCCTTAGCCAGCAGAGCCAATGGTGAGGGCCAGGAATTATAGGCCTGAAACACCCGGAGGGCCACAATTTGCTGACTCGTGCTTTACAGTTCCTGAAAACCAGAGCCGCTGTTGCACGGAATGTCTGTCGGAATCGCCCTGCATTGGACCATCTGTGTACAGTCTGTTTGCTTTCTGACACTAGCTGATCGGATGGCCCTCTCGGCATTGCCCTAGAGAGGAACTTTTCTGCACCCGTAGCTAATCATGCCTAATGGTATATTTTATTATTATATTATTATTATTATTATATATATGTAATAATATAATGGTAGCTTTCCATTTCCACCCCTTATCATAGGAAACCAGGCTGGGCTGTTACTTTGGGCATCAGCTTCTAGAAGGGGCAGCGCTTTCTGGCCTCCATCTGTCTGGGTCATGTTTTGGTTTACGAAAGAGCCTCAGTCCAGAGCCAAGGAAGCGTCCTTTCCGCTTCCAAGGCAGAGATGCCTTAAGGCTGGAACTGCCTCTTTCCCCCATGTAGACCCCCCTCCCACAGGCTAGTCATGTAAACCCAGTGCTAGGTGCTGTGCGTAAGGTGCAAACGCCTCTCTGATTGTCACGCACGATTGACAAATAGGTCAACGGATGTGGCCGAATGCTCCCTGCTTCCCCATTTCACTTCTGCCTGAAGCCAAAAGAAATTTGGGCCTTTTGAAATGTTGTCTTTGGAGAGGGCCTGTGTCCAGGCATATTTAACTTTGTGGCGAGTTTATGCAGGGGATGGAGGGGGCGGGGAGGGGAGAACTGTTCTGACCTGCCCTTTTCTCTCCCCTCTCCTTCAACCGCAGACCTATTCAGGGCTTTTCTGCGTGGTCATCAACCCTTACAAAAACCTGCCCATCTACACGGAGCAGATCGTGGAGATGTACCGGGGCAAGAAACGGCACGAGATGCCCCCCCACATCTATGCCATCTCAGAGGCTGCCTACCGGAGCATGCTGCAGGGTAGGGCACTGCAAGCCAGCCAGAGTTTGACCGGGACGGGGGAGAAGAGCGTTGGGTTGGTTGATGAGGCGCCTTCCCGATGGGGTGGGCTGCAACTCCCATCATCCTCAGCTGGGGGTGATGGGAGTGGTCGTCCCAATGCCTCCGGAGGGCGCCAGGGTGGGTGAGGCTGCTGTAGGCTGTGAGACGCAGGTGGGAGGGCCCGGAGTGTCCAAGCGATTCCCCATTCCGAAAGGAACCGAGTGGGAGCAAAAGTGCACAGGGCGTTGGGGCGGGTGCGCGGCGTGGTATGTGTCGGAGAGGTATCAAAATCCTGCGGTTGGTGACGTTTGGGTGGGTGAGGGAGCGATCCGAATGTGTGTCTCCGGTACCCTCTGGTGGAGGAAAGTGGTTCTGTGTCTGTATACGGGAGCAGCCTATGTCTGAACGTTTTCTCTTTCTCTCCCGCCCCATCACCACCCATTCCAGACCGAGAGGATCAGTCGATCTTGTGCACGTGAGTGTCGCCAGGCCCATTTACCTGTTCAGGCGGGGCTATCCGTAGCAGAAGGCGTGCGGGTGGATCAAAGGTTGTTCCGCACCCGCTGCTTTGCATGCCTCTTGTATGAGACTCTGGGAATCCTTGCAGCTGCAAGAGTACTGAGCCCAGAGGGGGTTAGTTTTTAAAGCAGTGTGTGCGAGTTAAAGCAGGAGCAAGAGAACCGTCCTGCAATTCTGACAAAAGTCCATGACATTGGTCCTGTTAGGAGCTGTTGTGCGGACAAGCGCTCTGCACGTACTCACAACCTTTTGAACGTCCATCTCCGTTTCCCGCTTCATTGGCCTGATCTTCCTGTTTCATTCAGGTGGCAGGTCTGGGGAGGAAGCACTTCTTCCGTAGCAAAGTGCTTCCTTCCCACCCCTTCTGACGAAACTGGCAAATCTGGGGTTGGAAGTCTGCGGTTTGTGCCTAAAGAAAGAGGGAAATTAAATAATATATTTAGCGTTTATATAGCACTTTTGAGCAGCCTTCCCCTTCAGATGTGTTCAACCACAACCCCATCATCCCTAGTTATGCTGGCTGGGGATGATGGGTGTTGTAGACCAACGCAACTGGAAGTCGCCCCGTTGGGAGAGATTGCTTTAGAGTGATTAAAGCACATATTATCTCTGCAGTCCTTGCAAACAGCCCTGTAAAAGAGGATGATTATTAATAATTACCTTTTAATCCTACCCTCCCCAATTATCCTCACCACAACCCTGTAAAGTAGGCTGAGCTTAGTGACAGGGATTGGCCACAGCCACTCCAGTAAGGCCGAGCAGATCTCTGTGCTCCCAAGTCCAATCACCACCCAGTGCCGCTCACTGTGGTGGGTTTTTTAAAACGTTATTTCCATAATATTATTATCCCTGTTGAGTTCATGGCTGTGTTGGGATTTGAACCACAGGTGTTCCGGCTCGTGGCTCACGCTCTTCTGCCATTGTGCCACAGCAGCTCAGTGAGCATGATGAGATGTAGGCCCAAAACAGAGGAAGGCAGGGCTGTTGTACTGGGTTCCTTCTCTGAGGAGCCCTGGGAAAGAGGTGTGTGAGAGCCGTCCAGGACCCAGGGCCCTCTTTTTCTCACCTTCACCTCTGATCTTCTTGACAGGGGCGAGTCAGGTGCTGGCAAGACAGAGAACACGAAGAAAGTGATCCAGTATTTGGCGCACGTGGCTTCGTCCCACAAAGCCCGGAAGGACCACAATGTGCCGGTGAGTGACCACCGGCCCCTGGCCTCTGCCCCTTCCGTTCCTGCCACGGCCACCCTGCAGCAAGCAACACGTTGCTGCCCCCTGTGCTGCCGGCCTCTGAAAGAGCGCCCTTGCAAGCAGGCTGCCCCCCTCTGCCAGCCCCGGAGCTTGTATCCCTGGAGTGGAGCCAGTTTCCTCTTTTCCTCTCCCTCTCACCCTCCTGGCACCCGCGAAGGCGGCATCCTTGCGACGCAACAGCCGCCCCACGCCCACGGCTCACCTTTGAGCCAGGGCCTGCCTGGAAACCGTCCCAGGCGCCCTGGGATGTGCGAAGTGGCGATAAAGCAAAGTGCCTTTCAAGCACGTGCAGAGTTTCCCTCCTCAGTTGTGCACCACGCCCAGTCTGTGCCCGTTTGGAATTTGGGTACCGTGGTACAGGCGGGCGGCATCCAGGCGGGATTGAGCGCCAGGGTTGGTTTTCCTGTGAGTTGAAGGGAAGCGAGTCCCGGCTTGTGCTTTTCTCGCCACAGCCCGGCTCGCTCTCCCCGCCTTCTCTGTGTGCCTCTTGGTCTCCGTGTCATTTTTGTCTGCCTCCCCCCCAGTCATGATGGTTCTGTGGCGACGCCCTCGCTCATCTCCAGGTACAGGGCTGATCCTTTCTGGGTGCAGGAGGAGGAGGGTGTCCACCCCATTCCAGAAACAACGGTGTTCTACCAGAGCAGCCTTCCACCCTGCTGGCGTCCTTCAGATATGGTGGACATCAACTCCCATCAGCCTCAAGCAGCATGGCCCAGTGGTCAGGAATCCTGGGAGTTGTCGTCTCACAGATCTAGGATGCCAGGCTGGGGAAGACTGTCCCAGAGGGGGCGCAAGCTGTTGCCAACTGGAATCTCTACCTTCCCTTGTCCACAAACGTGATACAAAGCCTCCCACCCCCCATTTAAGGAAGGGCCTAGAGCTGTTTGTGGAATCTCCACCCCGCAATTTATAACGTAACGTATGAATCGCCAATGGAGGCTGCAGTTTTATTCCAATCTGCTAGGCAGTAAGTCCAATGAAAGTGTGAAAAAGTGTTACCTTAAACCAAAACCAAACCTGAAAACAAAATAAGTTTAAGGAAACTGATAAAAACAATATATCAAATTTTGGTATACCTATGCTTATTACAATAAAATCATCTTGTTAGTAGAAAATATTTTTAATCTTAAAACAAATGCGTACTTATTGTATTGTGTATTTGTGCTTTTAACCTGTTGATTGTCTTGCTATGATTTTAATTTTTGTGAACCGCCCAGAGAGCTTCGGCTATTGGGCGGTATAGAAATGTAATAAATAAATAAATAAATGTATTTGTTTTAAGATTAAAAATATTTTCTACTAACAAGATGATTTTATTGTAATAAGCATAGGTATACCAAAATTTGATATATTGTTTTTATCAGTTTCCTTAAACGTCTTTTGTTTTCAAGTAAGTCCAATTAAGCAGAATCTAACTTACATCTAAGTAAGGAAATACGGAGTGGGAGGGACCTGTCCATCACCACTAGTCGGGTTTACTTCTGAGTAACCTGCGTAGGATTATAGTTCAGAGCAGCTGCAGTTCCAACTCCCCGTCCCTTTTTCCGGAGGCAAAGAGATTATGTCCGAGTCCGGTTTACACCAAGACTTTGCTTTCCTTTCCCTGCTCCTCCCTCCAACGTTCTGTCAGGATCAAAGTCAACAGATGCCGTTTGCCACCTCTCTTGCTATGGAAACGCCTCCTGATCTTCTGTCTCAGGAAAGATTTTTTTATTATTTTTTAAGCCAGCATCATATAAACTCGATTGCGCAAACTGGTGTGGGCCTATCCCAGTGCGATTCCCGGCAGAAGCTGAGCAGACGGGCAGGCAGGGTGGTGCTGAGAGGGCGGGGAATTGTTGCAGGACAGCTGGGACGCAAATGCAGGCCACCGGAAATGATTCCAATTCATCGCAAATTCAAGTTAATATTAAAATTTCATATTATAAAAATAAGGGCCTGGTGCCTGTCAGTTGCCCAAGTGTCCATGCATCTGCTGGCCAGTACATAGGAAGGTGGGAGCAAGCTGACTGCATATTTATTTTTTATTATTTAAAGCGTTTTTACCCCGTTCTTAGCCGAAAAAGTTCTCAGGTTAACTTACGTGCGATCAATAAAAACTGTAAGACGAGAGTTCCTTCCTCAACCTGGTGCCCTCTAGCCGGGTTGGACTACAACTCCCAGGATCCTGGGGGATTCTGGGAGTTGTAGTCCAACACAGCTAGAGGGCACCAGGTTGAGGAAGACTGATCTAAAATATGGCCCTACAGGTTTTCTCTTGTTTCTCTTACAAGTAAAGGAGGCATAGCTCTTGATTTTCTTTTTTTAAAATACAAGCTTAAAATATGTGTGTGTGTGTGTGTGTGCGCGCAGCCTACAGCCTTGGACAGAAGGTGGGGAAGGGAGATGTTTGTGTCCTAGTAACTTTCTCCTTCGTGTGTTTCATACTGGCTGCCATATTTTGAGTCAATTAGGGATTCTCCAACCTCCCAATAGGACAGAGTTCTATTTTGGGGGTGGGGGGGCAGTGGAGGCTGGTGGCTCCAATGTCAGTGGGGTGGTGAATCCACTCTGGGTTTTCATCAGAACTCTAAAGGAGCAATCCAAGGTGCTCCTTTAGAGTCCTGACCAAAACCCAGAGAGAATGCCCCACTGACATTGGAGCCACCAGCCTTCACTGGTTGGAGGCATTTCCCTGTTGCTTCTGGTGTCTCGCTCCACCTCCCTCCACCTGGCGCCCTTCAAATGTGTTGGACTGCCTCTCCCATCGTTGCTGACTGAGTATGATGGGACTTGCAGTCCAACACACCTGTGGGGGGGGGCAGTTTGGGGAAGGAAGCTCAGTCTGTACGGAGTCCAACCGAGGCTTTCTCTAACCCAATATTCCCTGTCCTGACCGCTGTCAGCTCTCCGGGGTCTCAGGCAGAGATCGTGGTGGGGAGAAAGTGAAGAGAGCGAGAGAGACGTCTTGCTCCCCACTTCATAATATTAGAATCTGGGCCCCTCCAGCGCCATGAGGCAGATGGACGTTAGATTCAGGACAGACCAAAGGAAGTACTTCTTCACACAGCATTGAATTTTAACTCACGGGATTCCCTGCTGTCGGCCACAGTAGTAACCGCTGACTTGTTTTACTTATTTATTTACAATATTTATATACCGCTTCATATCTAAAATAGATTCCAGAACAGTGCATGTAAGTATAAATAGTAAAAAGAAGATTAAAAAAGCAAATTAAATTTGTACAATTTAAAACCAAGTAAAAACAGTGGCTAGTCAGTTGAGGAAGGTTTCTCGAAATAGAGTTGTTTTCAGGAGGCGCCGGAAGCAGCCTAGTGTTGGCACTTGCTGGCGTCCAGGGGCGGGGAGTTCTAAAGTGAAGGGGCCACCACACTAAAGGCTCTTCTCCTGGTGGGTTCCAGTCGGGCCATAGGTCCTTGTGGAGACTCCAATGACCTCAGTGACCCAGCAGGTTGGTAAGGCAGAAGGCGCTCTCTCAGGTATCCTGGTCCCAAGTTGTTTAGGGCTTTGTACACTAGTACCAAAACCTTAAACCTGGTCTGGTAGCCAATAGGCTTTTATTAGACAAAGTGCTTTAAAAGGGAATTAGCCCAGTTTCATGGGGCGGGAGAAGGGGGATAGGTTTTAACCACTGCCTATCTGCCATCATGCCTAAACAGACCCTCCATGTTCAGAGGCAGCGTACCTGTGGGCTAGCAATAGTCCTGCTTATGGGGTTCCCAGAAATAGCTGGTTGGCAGCTGTAGGGAAACAGCAGGCTGAACTGGATGGGCCGTGGTTTGACCCAGCAGGGCTGCTCTTGTCTTTACCCCCTTTTCTCTGGAGGTCCTCTGTAGGGCAAATAGCAAGAGGGCAGCCTGGGACCTCGTCCGTCGTGGCTGCAAGACTTCAGGGACCTGTGGGCAAAGCACTTTACCAGGCTCCTATTAGCTAATTGTTATAATATTAGCTATAATTATCATTGTTCTTAGTTTAACTTCTTATTACGTTAATAAGTATAATGGCTTTTAATCATCAGCTATAATAATGATTCTTATTATTATTACTATGTACTGCAGTGCCATTAGTGCGTTGGGCACCTTGTGGAGGTACATAGACCAAGGCTGCACTCCCTGCCCTCCGGCTGGACTAGGGAGGCAATACAAACCTGGCGATGGTGGTATTCAGGGGCCTTGCTAGGCCTGGGCCGGTGGCCCCCCAGCCTTAAACTATTTGCCAGGGGCCCAGACATATTGTGCGGAACCCTGAGTGTCTACTGTTGCCCCTGGAAGTTTTTTCCTCATCTTAATTGACATGCAGCAGGGCTATTTTCAAGGGGTGTGTGTGTGTTGCAGCTGAAGAGAGAAGGGTTAATCATCCCCTTCCCATGTGCTGCAATACTTCCTGGGTTAGGGGGCAAATTAATTGAAGAACTTAACTGTGTTTGAGAGGATTTGGATGAGAAATCAATCTGTAAATAGGGCCTAGTCGTTACTTCTGAATGTGTATATTCAGAAATTGACATATGTGTGTATATGTGTACCTATGCAGATCTCTGTCCTAGGGGCCTTGGCCCTGAATTTCTTAGAAATGTTACACAGATCTCTGTCCTAGGGGCCTTGGCCCTGAATCCTTTATATATAAATAAATAAGCAAATAAAAGAACAAACACATGCAGATCTCTGTCCTAGGGCCCTTGGCCCTGAATCTTTTAAGGGACTAGCAACCCCCAGCGTTGTTAGGTCCCCGAGCAAGTCTCCCTCCTCCACGCTCTCCAGAGTCCGGTGGGAGCTGATATGTGCAAAGCACGTGCTCCACCCTCAACCTCCAAGCTCTCTCCCTGTTGAAGCACCAGCCTGCCGTGCTTCTGTGCTTTGTGTGTGGCCTGTGGGATGCAAGCCAGTTGGATCCCGCAGGGAGCTGATGGGAAAACAGTCTTACCTTCTGGGTGGGGTGGGGGGTCAGACTAGATGGCCTCTGTGTTCCCTTCCCACTCTGATGGGGGCGGGCATTGTGTGCGTGGGGGGCTGTTTTTGTGGGCTCTCGAGGGGAGCCAGTATTAACCCTCCCTCTGTTGTCTTGCTGCCCCAGCCGGAGTACCAGAACGAAGCCAAACAGGCAAGAGAGCGCAATGCATGCCGCTGCAACGCCCCCCCCCCCCACGCCCATCTCCTGGTGCTGATCGCCGGTCACTTATTGGCTGCTGCTCCTAGTCCTGCCTAACTCGGGGGCTGCCATTCTGGCTTTAACGCTTTCATTGTCGTCGTTTTTTAAAAAAACGTTTATGTTTTGTGTTTCAAAGTCATTCCCTCGGCTCTTTTTCCTCATCAGAGACAGGACACTGGGTTCTCCGAGAAAGGAATGAGACTCCAACGGGTGGGGGTGGAGAAAGGGAGCTGGGACTCCTGGGTCTCTTCTCCCTCCCTCCCTCCCCCACCTTCCCTTGTATTGGTTTCTGGTTCATGTTACTGCATCGCTGTTGTTCGGTTCTTTATTTAATTTATGTCTTGTTTGTGGCCTGATTTTAATCCTTTGGTATTTTTTGTTTGTTTGTTTGTTTCGTCTGTGTTTTGGTCCCCTGTCTTGTTCGCTGCTCTCCCTCCACACCCTCATTTTGTGTTTTGTGACGTCATCCCCACCCTGCCTTCCATAGACCTCCAACCTTGCTTCCTACGTGAGTAGTTTTCCGTTGTAGTTTTGGGGAGCTGGGGGGTGGCGGTGGCATTGCTTCCCACAAGCTCTGGGTTGTGTCCCCCCACCCCTGTGTCCATACAGCGCCCCCTTCTGGGAGATTGCAGAGGCCCCCTGCGCTCCTCTCCCACCGTGGAGCAGCGTTCCTCCTGGGACTGGAATCTCTCGGAGCCTTTCCTTTGCCCGTTACCTTTGCTGGAGCCGGAGGCCTGCCTGTGCTGCCCTTTCTGCGATGCTCCGTCCTTCTGCTGTTCCTGGGTTTTTGTTAACCCTTTCTCCTCCCTTCCCTCCATCCCTTTTCTTCCCTCCAGGGTGAACTGGAGCGGCAGCTACTTCAAGCCAACCCTATCCTGGAGGCCTTCGGCAATGCAAAAACCGTCAAAAACGACAACTCTTCGCGATTTGTAAGTCGGTGCGGTTGGGGAGCCCCGTCTGCCTCGGGAAACGTCTGGGAAGAATGAGAATGCACGTGGATCGGTCACCCTGTAGAGACATTGGCCCCATTCGGAAGACACCTTAAACCATTGCTTTAACCACGGTTAAAGCCAGAAAGCTGGGCTGTGTTCAGAAGACACCTTAAACCATGACTTTAACCATGGTGAATAAAGCAAAAAGCCTTATTCGCCTTGGTTAAAGCGATCGTTTAAGGTGTCTTCTGAACACGGCCTGGATTTCTGGCTGAACCAGTATGGTTAAAGCCATGGTTTAAGGTGTTTGTAGTCCACCGCATCTGGTGGGTGGTGGGAGGCTGGACAAGGCCTTGTGAAATAGCAGAGGAGATGGTAGGTCTGTGCTTGGAGACTGTACCACTTCAGACGGCAGTGAGGAGCAGGGGGCTCACATGACAGGATGCTCCTCTCTACGAAGCAGCTCCCTCTACCTAGAAAGCGAGCATGTTCGGGGCAGAGTCACTAGCCTGGCCCTGACACACTACTTTTCTGTGTGAAGGGTAGTTTTCTGCTTGCAAAGGCTGGTGGCGTAAAGCACGGAATCTCTGACACGCCACTCTAGAAGATTCCTGGCGGTTGCATCCCATTTCTTTTAAACGTACGTGTGTGTGTGTGTGTGTATGTGTGTGAGAGAGAGAGATCCTTGTTTAAAATTAAAGCAGCTTGCAGACACAGTGCTGCCAAATAGGAAGCGCCCCATTAAAAGTACCGGTTCTTCATCGTGGTCTCTGTGCATCACACACATGGGCTCTGCGCCTGTGCGGAGACCTGGCTCGGGAAAAACTTCTACAGCTAACGGTGTTTTTAGGCGGGAACCCCTCCCCCACATCCAAGCGCGCATGTCCCAACGGTCCCTGCCTTTCCCTCAGTCTCTCTTCAACCGCCATAGTGGTAACCTTGTGAGGGAATCTTCTGGCTACAAGAAAGAGTGCTTTGTATATAGTTCGGCGTTTTATTCTATCTTTCCTCTATTTTATTTAGTTTACTTCAGTCATTTTCTCTGGTTTTCCATTCTATTTATATTTTCGCCATCCTTCGATCGCCCCCTTAGGGGCATATGGCCTTACGAGAGCCATTAGGAAGTACCCCATTAAAAGTACTGGTTTTTTAGCACCACGCATTGCTCTCACAGCATGACAGCATAGGCCTGCCTCCTGCGATGGGTCTGTCTGATCCAGCCGGACTCTTCTTTTGTTCTTAAATCAGATTTCCAGGGGGTGGGTGAGGGAAGAGGGGAGGATCCCTCCCCTCTTCCCTCACCCACCCCCTGGAAATCTGATTTAAGAACAAAAGAAGAGCCCGGCTGGATCAGACCAAGGCTCCATCTAGTCCAGCATTCTGTTCACACAGTGGCCAAGCAACTACCCCAATGGGAAGTCCACAAGCACGACATGAGTGCAACAGCACCCTCCTGCCCATGTTCCCCAGCAAGTGTTGTACATTGGCCTACTGCCTCCGATCCGGTGATTGGCGCCAGATTGAGACACATGCGACTGAGCTGGCGGAAGCAGACTTCCCAGCCCCCTCCTCCCTGTGACGGCTTCTCCAGCCCCGTGAAAATACGCCACGCGGGGTCCGTGGGGCAGGGTGGCGGTGGTGAATGGGGTGAGCTGCGGTGCGGGTGGCATCTCCGAAAACCAGGCGGAGGCACCTTCCGTGAGTGCCGCCCTTCCGCTCATGGAAGGCAGATCTAGGATTCACCCCGGTGACTTCAGAGCGCTTCCATTAGCCTGCTGAAGTTGCTAATGAGAACAAAGAGGCTTGGGCCTCAGAAAATGCCCAAGAGTTTGGTAGGCCTGGAAGGCAAAGAGGTTTGCAGTGTTAGATCATCTGTTTTTTAAACCCTTTCTTCCTTGGACACAAAGAACCACGTTTGAAGGGAGCAGAGTTAAGACCAGCTAGCTTGTGAGGAGAACTGAAGGGGACGAAGCCAAGCCAAGACGCCTTGCATTACGCTGCCCATTGCTGTTGACTTCCAGTGCGCCCCCCCCTCCCAATAAAATAAAAATAAAAATTAGACCCTGCTTTTCCTGGTTCTGTTGTTCCTGTGGATCCCTCTACCTGTAGTGCTGATTGCAAACCTTTTAAAAGGTTCGCATCCTTCTGCTTCATCTAAAATATCTCTCAACCCACCCTTCTGAAACGGCAGAACCTACAAATTTCTCCTCCGCTTTGTTGAGCTATGCCAACAAAATGTCTCCTTAGGAAGAAAAACCCGTTTCTTCTCCACCTTGCTTGAAGATCAGTTTTCAAATCCCCTTTGTTTTTGTTGAGAAATGTCAGTTTTTAGTCCCTCCTTAAAGGAGGAGGAGGAGGAGAAATAAAATGTTTCTCTTCCTCCTTGCAAAGGGGGAAAAGTCAGTTTCTACTGGTCCTTCTTGTTTTTGTGGAAATCGGTTTCTACTCTTCCTGCTTAAGGAAGGTTGGCCAATTCTAGCCCCATCTCTAGTTGACCTGGTGAGGAATTTCTGTTGCTGGCCTCTGTAGCTTGACAGGATATTAAAAAAAACCACCCAAATAAGTCGTATATTAAAGAGGGTTTTTTCTACTTTTAAACCTATAGAAAACGTTCTACTCTGGATCTGATCTGATGTATATGTTTGTCAGAAGTGTCTGGGTGTAAATGAAATAAGTCTCCTTAAAGGCCACTCACTTCTCCTGCTGACTGTCTATACGTGGGGAAAGCCCTGATTGGCTGTGCATCTGTGCTGCGTCAGCTAGGGGACGCAGGCACAGCTTCGCAGCCACCACGGGGCTTCCTCACGATGCTGCGTTTTGAAAAAGTCGGTGCTTTACCCCGACTTCTTCAAATGGAGCAACGTCAACCTGGCGCCTCCGCCATGTGACGTCACTCTGGGGTCAACCTGGGGGCGGAGCCTGGTGGAAGGCGACCAGCGATTGGTCGCCTTCCACCAGGAAGGGGGGGGCAGCTCTGGGAGCCGGATGGCCGCCCAGGCAGAAACCCCGTGCGTCCTTCTCGGCATCGGGATTTCTTGCCGCCACCCCGGGAGCGCAGGGTTGAAGAGGGAGGCGACGCCAACCTGGCACTGTGAAGACAACTCTCTGCCTCATTTCTTTCTCTCACCCCCCACCCCCATTTTGTGTTCCTCCAGGGTAAATTTATTCGGATTAATTTTGATGTAGCTGGCTACATTGTTGGAGCCAATATAGAGACATGTATCCTGCTTATGGGGAAATGGAATTCTGTGAGGTGGAGCAGAGGGGATTGGGAAGTAGGGCGCCTTGAGTTATATGGGCAGAGAGTCGAATCTGAGATGGAGCAGGTATTGGATGCTGGGTGTGGGGGTTCCTGACAGTTTAAGAGGGAGCAGGTATGGCTTCCTGGGTACCAGAAGCCCTCACAGGTTAGAGGGGGTTGGTATGGGAGCCTGGGTGTAGGGGTCCCATATGGGTTAGGAAGAAGGGGGTCCTGGATGTGGGGATCCCTGACAGGTTAGAGGGAGCAGGTATGGCATCCTGGATATGGGGATCCCTGACAGCTTGGGAAGCAGGGGGTCCTAGGTGCGGGGATTCCTGATGGATTAGAGGGAGCAGATATCGAATCCTAGGTGCAGGGATCCTGGATGAGGAAGCAGAGGTGGGATCCTGAGAGTGAGGATCCCTGATGAGTTAGGAAGCAGGGGATTCTGGTTGCAGGGATTCCCGATGGGTTAGACGCAGCCTTCCTCAACCTGGGGCGCTCCAGATGTGTTGGACTACAACTCCCAGAATGCCCCAGCCGGGGCATTCTGGGAGTTGTAGTCCAACACATCTGGAGCGCCCCAGGTTGAGGAAGGCTGGGTTAGAGGGAGCAGGGGGTCATGGGAGCCAAGACCTTTGCCTTTTAGGGAAGAGAGTGAGGCCCCCTTGTTTTGTGGGAAACGTTGTGTCCAGGTATATTTTGTCCATCTTTCATCCTTAACCCTGAGCACGCCAGACCTGCTAGAGAAATCGCGAGCCATTCGCCAGGCCAAGGACGAGCGAACCTTCCACATCTTCTACCAGCTCCTAGTGGGCGCGGGCGAACACGTGAAAGGTAAGTCGGCCCTTTCCATTCCCCTAGCAAAACAGGGGGAGTCTCCCTATCTTCAGACAATTAGGCCAGGTTTTCCTAAAGTTGGGGTCTACAGGATCTTAAGTGGGGAGCAATGAACCTAGAAGAAAAAGAGGGTGATGCGGGGGGGGGGGGGGTCGTTAGAGACAGAAAGAGCTGTACTCTGGCCAGTTGGCTCCACCAGATAAATCTGGCTGTGTGTCAGCCTGACTGGGCAGGGCAGTGTTGGTGACTGATGGAAAACAAGTGATGGCAATGGAGTGTGCTGTAGTGTGGGAAACTCCACGGGTGTGTTGGGCTTGGCCTGCAGAAGCGCGGCCCCTGTCTCAGTGGCATTTCTCTCCTCTCCCCCCCTCCCCGTGATGTTATAGGGGAACTGTTGCTGGAGCCCTTCAATCAGTATCGCTTCCTCTCCAACGGGTACCTGCCCATCCCGGGGCAGCAGGACAAGGAGATCTTCCACGAGACCATGGAGTCGATGCGCATCATGGGCTTTTCGCACGAAGAGATCCATTGTGAGTCTTCCTCCACGTTGGCGTGGCGGGCGCAGGAGAGCAGCCGTGACCTACCGAGCTCAGGGCTCCCGCTTGATGACTGTGTTGGGCCAGATGGCTCTGGGACATCTGCAAGGCAGAGCAGGAGGGTGACATCCAGGCCTGTTTAGTCTTATTTATTTGTTTAAGGTGTTTTTATGCCGCTCCTCAGCCCGAAAAGAGGCTCCTGGAGTGGCTTGCAAGCCAGTGTGGTGTAGTGGCTAAAGGGAGTCGGGAGATCCGGGTTCTAGTCCCCACTCAGCCATGGAAGCTCACTGGGTGACTTTGGGCCAGTCACAGACTCTCAACCCAACCCACCTCACAGGGTTGTTGTTGTTGTGAGGATAAAATGGAGAGGAGGAGGGAGGATTATGTACGCCTAAGGCAACTGGGAAGCTCCACTTCCATTCCAAGCCTAAGGAAATAAAGAGCGTTGATTCCATGACCTGCGCAATGGGGCAGGAGGAGAAATGGGGGCTGTACTAGAGGGAAGGGGCAAGGCCAGTGCTCTAAGGTCACCTTCCCTAACCTGGTGCCCTCCAGCTGTGGTGGGCTGCCTTCATTCCCAGGGAGTGTCAATCCAACACAGTGCCGGCCCTATCTTGAGGCAAAATGAGGCACCTGCATCAGGCGGCGAAACGGGAGGGGTGGCAAATTGCACCACTTTCCTTGCCGCCCCCCCACCCCCGGTTCGGCAGGAGGGCTCCCGGCCCGCCTCCAGCAGGTGCTCTGCAGAGCCCTGCCAATGGCTCCCCCCACCATAGCGTTTGCTGCAGCAAGAGAGCGGCTGGCAGGGCTCTCTGGAGCCGCTGCCCGCCCTGTTTCCCTCACGTTGCTGTGTGTCGCTTGTGCTGGTGGCTGTTGTTACACAGGTTATAGTACATTGTATGCATGCTGAAGCGTGTCCTTGAGTTTCGCTTATAACCTGCTGCTTGGCGCCTCCGGGCGAATGACCTTGAATGTTGTTGTTGCTTGTCACGAGTGTGGGGATGTTCAAGGCTCAAGGAAGGAACCACAAAGACGTGTCTCTGTCATCCTCCCCACCCAGGTATGCTGCGGATGGTCTCTGCTGTGCTGCAGTTTGGGAACATTGTCTTCCGTAAGGAGAGAAACACAGACCAGGCTTCCATGCCTGATAACACAGGTATTAGAGGCTCTAATTGAGAACCTACTCAGGAGAATTTAATTGTTGTCAAGTTACGACTTGGCTCCAGAAGGTGGAGTCCAGGGGTGGGTGGGCATCTTGTGGCCTACAACTCCCATGATCCCTCAACGTTGCCAGTGGAGGCTAGGATTGGTGGAACTTGTAAGCCAAAACGTCTGGAGGCCCACAAGTTGACCACCCCTGAAGTAGAGTGATCTTGTGGATGCAGTTGTGTGCGCGTTTCCAAAATTGCTTTTTTCCTGTATTTTAATGAATGGTTTTTTTAGTTACTTGAATTTTGACCCTGAGTCTGCATGGTAGCATATTTAAAACATAAGCTAATGAAGTATACGCCAACGACCTTGAATTAAAAAACACCTAACTTTCTAACAAAATTGGAAGTCATGTGGGATAGGAACTTCTTTTTAAAAGTGTGCGTGGCAGTTTGGGGGCGGGAAGCTGAGATTACACAGAATTGAAGTTGAAATGTAAGAATGGGCTAATGAAGGGCCGCTGCTGGCTTGTTCCCTGCCCTCTGCAGCTGCTCAGAAGCTCTGCCATCTCTTGAGCTTGAACGTCACCGAGTTCACCCGTGCTATCCTTACCCCGCGCATCAAGGTTGGCCGAGACTATGTGCAGAAGGCCCAGACGAAGGAGCAGGTTGGTGGTGATGATAATGGGTGGAGGGTTTTTTTTGTGGAGTGGGGGGAGAATGAGGAATATTTAAAAGGGAGAGGAAGGCTCAGTTCACACAACACTTTTCCCTACGCAGTGTGAAAACTACACTCCAATTGCCAATTCCTTTTATTACAGTCAACAGACCAATAAAACATATAAAACATATAAAAACACATAATAAATATTTAAAATACATGAAATTAAAACAGAGTTTGATTACATGAGCCTCCTTAAAGTTCTGTGCTAGAAGCAAAGGAAAATCCTGCCACCATAACTGATCTGGTAAGGACTGCATGATTAAGAAATTTAGCAACTTGTTCGGTGGAATGCTTATCTTGACCCTGTAAAAGAACCGACATAAGGGTCACGGACGAGCATCCGGGTAATCGTTGCGTGAAAAGATGGATAAGGGCTTTTCTTGCCCCCTGATAGAAGCTGCAGTTGAATAATACATGGGAGATAGATTCCACCTCCTCGTTGTTACAGGGGCAGCATCTATCTGATAGTGGGACTTTCCCAAATCTGCCCTCTATGACCCTAGAAGGCATAGCATTGAGCCTTGCTAGGGAAAATGCCCGCCTACATTTGGGTATAGATAACCAGCTTAAATACAGAGGTACACTATTTTGGTCGTGATCCCGTAGCCCCAAGGCCTACGGGGAACATGGGCCCCGTGCACCTTGCTGTAGTTCCTGAGTATCAACATCCACGTTGGAGTTTGTAGGGGGTTCTCACCATCCACATGTTCCAGCTCTACCCTCGTGTGACTGTGGGCTACCGTGGAGTTGAGTAAAAGTCAAGGTGGCGTTTGATTGGCAGTTCCTCCTCCCTCTCTCCTCCCTCAGTCATGGTATCCCATCAGCCATTGATGCAAAAAAGCAATACTGGCAGCTCTCCTAGAGTGGCACTTGCTCCTTTGGCCGCTCTTGCTAGGGAACTCTGTAGCCAGTGGGGAAGCTCCGCTCAATGCAGCAGGGAACTCCACGGAGCCCTCCAGACAACATGGAACACAACAGTTGTTCAGGAACTCTCCTCTGAACAGTGTGGATATTCAGGGTCGAGTGTGTTTTTCAAACAAACACTCCACCATGAGGTGGAGTTTTCCCTCCAGACAACACCTTTCTCAGTGATGGTGTAACAACTCCACCGTGGAGAAATGTGTTGTCTGAACTGAGCCGAAGATATTGGATGGGCCAAGCTGAGCCTGGTTTTGATTCCCTGCCTCTTTCTTTCCTTCCCAGGCTGACTTTGCCATTGAAGCGTTGGCCAAAGCCACCTACGAGCGGCTCTTCCGCTGGCTGGTGCATCGGATCAACCGGGCCCTGGACCGTACCAAGCGACAGGGGGCATCTTTCATCGGCATTCTGGACATTGCAGGTTTTGAGATCTTTCAGGTGAGGGAGGACCTGCCTGGGCAGCTGACCTACTGCCGTTTCCTCTGGCCCAACTAATTGCCCTTTTGTCTGCATGGAGCCTATAAATCAGCCTTCTGCAACCTGATGCCTTCCAGATATATTGGACCGCAAGCCCCATCATTCCCAGCCAGCAAAAACCAGTAGTATACTAATGCATCACCAGCAACCTATAATAATCAATCCACACACAAGGTTTTTACTGCTTTCCCGTAACTCCAAACAGAGGGTGTTCAGAGGGGACTTTTTAGGGAAGGGATTCCTCAATTGTGGTGCCACCACAGAGAAAGCCCTGTGCAGCTCTGGGTTCAAGGACCAGTATCAGAGGAGGCGCGTGGCACAGAGCAGCCATCCTCAACTTGGTGCCCTCCAGATGTGTTGGACTACCACACTTCTTGACCAGGCTGGCTGGGCTGACAGGAGTTGGCCCAAAACATCTGGAGCGCAATGGCTTGGAGAAGACTGGCGTATAGTTTTGACACATGAGGGCGTTTGTAAGGGCGAAGGTACTATGGGGCGCGTGTCGCAGGAGGCGTCCCCTCTTCCCGCAAGGTGTCGATCTCCGGCTGAGCGTTTTTCTCCCTCTCTTCCCCGCCCCCCCCCCCAGCTGAACTCCTTTGAACAGCTCTGCATCAACTACACCAACGAGAAGCTGCAGCAGCTCTTCAACCACACCATGTTCGTGCTGGAGCAGGAAGAATACCAGCGAGAAGGCATTGAGTGGAACTTCATCGACTTTGGCCTGGACCTGCAGCCCTGCATCGACCTCATTGAGAGACCGGTGAGCGGCCTGAGGGTCGGGGTGGGCAGGGGGAGGGAGGGAGATACAGCATATAACACAGTGATTCGGCGAAAGGTGGGGGAATGTCTCTTGTTTTCCTTCTGGGAAGGAGATGTTTCCCCTATGGGTCTTGGAGAAGAGATTTTCTTGGTGCTGGAAGCCAGCAACATGATGGTCAGCTCTTAGGAAGCCATAATATCTGACCCTTTGCCGTGCTCTGCACATGCAGCTGAAAGAAGTGGTACAGGCTGGGGGATTGTGGTTTTGCTTCCTTATATTTGCTTTGATTTTTTTTAAAAAAGAAACCTTTTCAAATAGAAAATTAACACAGCAAGGAGCAGGCTGAGCTGCAACCTCCTCCTTTATGTGCTCTTTGTGGGGAGGGTTTTGTTTTGTATACACAGGGGAGCGTTTAGAAATGCTGTCGTGCCCGCCCTAGCTCCTGATCTTTGACCTTACTGTTTCTAGAGAAAATATGATCCTTGCTTTGTTTGGGAGGCAAGGCGATTTTCCAGTCTGCTCCTATAATTTGCCTCGTGTCTTCTCCGCATCCATGCGACAGACTCTTCCTTCTTCTGAACAAACCGTAACCTCCTTGCCACCGATCCCCCCCCCCACCCGCTGTGTAACATTTTTGGCTTCTGCCCTGCAAGCGCCCGGCTGGCCCTGCTGATCGCTTTGGCTGTGTCTTGCTTCGTCCCAGGCGAACCCCCCAGGGGTGCTGGCTCTGCTGGATGAGGAATGCTGGTTCCCGAAAGCCACCGACAAGAGCTTCGTGGAGAAAGTCTCTCAGGAGCAGGGAACCCACCCCAAGTTCCAGAAGCCCCGGCAGCTGCGGGATAAAGCCGACTTCTGCATCATCCATTACGCTGGCAAGGTGAGAGGTGCCCATTGCTAAATTTGCATAACAGTCTGGAAAGTTAAAAAAAAAATGGTCCACAAGTCCGTGGAATCCGTGCAAGCCAGGAAAAGCCGGTCCATTGCGGACTCCGTGGGTCAGATTCATAGAAACCTGATCTTATTTGATTTCGTTGTGGATTTCTCTGACATCCCTAGTTAGAACTTCCATCATCCCCAGCCAGCATGGATCATGGGAGCTGTTAGTCCAACATGTTAGAAGCCACCAGCCTAGCAGCCACGGAAGGAATCTCCATTTCCCCGCAGCTAACCTCAGAAGCTGCATAAGGGAAGGCCCGTAGCTCAGTAGGTAGAGGCAAGGTCCTGGATTCAATCTCTGGCTGAAGGATCTCTAGTAGGAAAGACCTGAAAGCCATTGTCTGACGAAGTAGACTAGCCCTCCATACCCCGGAGCTCTCCGGATGTGTTGGACTACAACTCCCATCTTCCACCAGTCAGCATGGTGATAATGGGAGTTGTAGTCCAACACATCTTGGGTGGGGGGAAGATCATAGAATAGTAGAGTTGGAAGGGGCCTATAAAGCCATCGAGTCCAATCCCCTGCTGAATGCAGGAATCCACCTTAAAACATACCTGTCCAGCTGCCTCTTGAAGGCCTCTAGTATGGGAGAGCCCACTACCTCCAAAGGGAATTGGTTCCATTGTCGTACTTCTCTAACAGTCAGGAAGTTTTTCCTGATGTCCAGCCGGGATCTGGCTTCCTGTAACTTGAGCCCATTATTCCGTGTCCTGCACTCTGGGATGATCAAGAAGAGATCCTGGCCCCCTCTTCTTTGTGACAACCTTTCAAGTATTTGAAGAGTGCTCTCATGTCTCCCCTCAGCCTTCTCTTCTCAAGGCTAAACATGCCCAGTTCTTTCAGTGCGTCTACACATTGAATAACTACTGTTACGAACCAACTGGGACTGCATAACGATGTTCAGTCTTGATGTACGGCACCTTCATGTGGTACACCCGGCTGTGTTGTGACAGACCCCTTGATTGGTCCTTCTGGTCCTTTTCGTCTCCTCCTCTCCTTCCATGCCCCTCCCCGCACTTTTCCCTTCGAAAGGTTGACTACAAAGCAGACGAGTGGCTCATGAAGAACATGGACCCCTTGAACGACAACGTGGCCACCCTTCTTCACCAGAGCGCGGACCGGTTCACGGCAGAACTGTGGAAAGACGGTAGGGTGGTTGCGAATACTAGATAGGGGTGGGGAAGCCACACGGCCTGCCTTCGTCTGAGCCTGTATACCAGAACAATGTGCCTTCCTTGCTGCTTGGGTGGCCTGTAGATCTTTCATGTTTTGTAAACCTAACTTCTCAAGGCGGCTTGAAATCTCTCTGTCGCTGCTGGTACTAACCACTATGCTATTTGCTGTTTCTCTTTTCTTCTCTCCTTTGACCCGTTTTCTTCTGCTCCCTAATGATGGCTTTGTGAAACCTCACCTGCCCCAATCCCCACCACCCCTCTGCCTCTCCTTCCTGCCCTGTCTTCAGAGATCCAGAATATACAGAAGGTCTATTTCTTTGACAGCTATGCCGTGGCACCTCAGGGTCCAGCAGAAAGTACGTTTCTCCCCAAACACACGTACTACCGGAAGGGTGTAGGCATATGCATGAGCAGTGGTAAATTTGACGTGCAGGTGCTCATCATGACAATCCCTGTATCCAGAGCCATAAGGAATTTTTTTATACCTATCTGTACCTATCCATTTATGTTGCTGGGGAAATCCATTTCTCCCCCAGCTAACCTCAGCAGGGAACGGGGAAGTCTGAGCCCCCACTATTCAAAATGTCCCCATCCCTTTGACGCTGTGAGCCCTGACTCCATTACACCACGGCTTATGAGGTGGGGAGAATATACACCTGCTTGTATATTGGCTAGCCAATACATATGTGATTTTAACTTGCTAACAGCACAAACCTCTGCACATTTACTCAGCAGTAAGTTCCTCTGTATTAAGTGAGTTCCCCTGACTGAAACGGTGAAGGATCTTCCTTTGAGGTCTCCAGGGACTGGACTCCTTGTATAACCCCTGGCTCCTCTAGCTGTACGGTTTTAAATATAACCATAATCAGGTTGAGAAATATCACCAGCTCCAGGTTACTTCCGTTCCCTCAGGAAGGCTGAGTGAGGTGTGGAGCTGTTGTTCTGGTTGGTGGGATAGAGCGGGGAGGAGGAAGCCCACAGCTGTTCTCGTGGGGATCAGCAGGAATGTGCGACCTGTGAGGTAAAAAGTCCTTTCCCCCCTGTTTCCTAGTGGACCGAATTGTGGGTCTGGACCAAGTGAGTGGAATGGGAGACCTCACCTTCGGTGCCTCGTACAAGACGAAGAAGGGAATGTTCCGGACTGTAGGGCAGCTGTACAAGGAGTCTCTCTCCAAACTCATGTCCACCCTGCGGAACACCAACCCCAACTTTGTGCGCTGCATCATCCCCAACCATGAGAAAAGGGTGAGTTGTTTGCACGGTGGTGCTTTGGGGCCTGTGAGTTCTGCTTAGCCCAGAGTTAGAGTTAGAAAGGCCATCAAAGAGAGACGCCTTCTACTCTGAGGAGGGAAGAGACTTCTTTCGTGTCAGAACAAGGCCCAAGCCTGCCTTTGAGTGAAACGGATGAATTTGGCCATAAAAGAGAGACGCCTTCTACTCTGAGGAGGGAAGAGACTTCTTTCGTGTCAGAACAAGGCCCAAGCCTGCCTTTGAGTGAAACGGATGAATTTGGCCATAAAAGAGAGACGCCTTCTACTCTGAGGAGGGAAGAGACTTCTTTCATGTCAGAACAAGGCCCAAGCCTGCCTTTGAGTGAAACGGACAAATTTGGTCATTAAGAGGGCGTTTTCTGGGCTGAGGGGCTCTGTTCTTGGTAGAAGGGAAACGCCTCTTGGCGGCAAGCATCCCTGTGGGGAGAGACCTTGGGACTGAATGAGAGAGTTATTTGGGCAGGAGGGAGCATGTATGAGGGTGAATGGCACGGCTATATGTAGAAGGCCTTAAGGGAGGAACAGGGTCCAGCTGGCTGGAAGTGGTGTGTGTTGTAATCCAACACATCTGGAAGGCATGAGGCTGGGGAAGCCTGTATGTAGTGACCTCAGGAGGGTTGAACCTGGAATAGGGAGACCTGGGTTCGAACCCCCACAGAGGCAGGAAATTCTTGGACTGGGCCCATCTCACGCACATATTCAGCCTAACCTCCCTCACAGGGTGGTGAGGATAAAAACCTCCATGCATTCCACTCTTGAGCTCCTCGGAGGAAGGACAGGAGATAAGAATTAAAGAGAAGAATGAGGAGATGCGTTGAGTGGCTGGCTTTGGGCAGCTGAGTGACCCCAACCCCCAGTTCTTGAGAACAGGGGCAGCGGTCTGCCTCCTAGAGTATTTGCTGACAGGGGCCTCCTTCTCCCGGCTCCTGTAACAGGCTGGAAAACTGGAGCCGCACCTCGTATTGGACCAACTACGCTGCAACGGAGTCCTGGAAGGAATTCGCATTTGCCGCCAGGGGTTCCCCAACCGCATCATCTTTCAGGAATTCCGGCAGAGGTACCCAATTGTGACCTGATGGGGGTTGGCCCTTAGCAGGAGGCAGTGATGTGAGGGCCTGGCTATATCCTCCACTGCCTAGGATCCAGTCTGCCGGCTGTGGCATCCCTAGCATTCGGACGCCTTCCTTGTTGCTTCCCGTCCGTTCTCCACCTCACAAGCCGGCACGCGTGTGTGCGGATGTAGGCGGGTTCAACAAATACCTGTCCTAACCCCCTGGCTTCTCTCTCTTCCTCGCAGGTACGAGATCCTGACGCCCAATGCCATTCCCAAAGGGTTCATGGACGGGAAACAAGCCTGCGAACGCATGGTACGTGGGGCTAGCAGGGCAGAGGCAAGGCAGGCCACGACTAGGGGTGTCAAGGGAATCCGCTGGCAGGGTGGACATCGCCGAATTACACCTCCACACCCACACGGACTTTGTTTTGCTTCCTGCTGTGGTGCCCAATTCAATCTTCAGCGAGTCGTCCACTTGGGGAATTTTGCGCCTTCCCTCCTCAGGTTCCACAATTTCCCCAAATTTCACCGCAGTTCGTGCTAATTGTGGAACCTGCGGGGAAAGAAATGCACCAAAATAGTTCCCAGATTTTGGGGGAAAGCCTGCAGGTTGGCTCGCAAAGACAAATCAAGCCTACCCGCCACGGAAATCAGTGGAGTCAGAAAAGCCTGGTTTTCCCAGCAACAGACAGCCCTAGACAGCTCCCAGAGAACCGAAGAGAACTAGTGATTAATACTCAACATCCTCTTCTCCTCTCTTCTCGCTCTCTTGTCCCCACAGATCAAGGCCTTGGAGCTGGACCCCAACCTCTTCCGCATTGGCCAGAGTAAGATCTTCTTCCGGGCGGGCGTTTTGGCTCACCTGGAGGAGGAGCGGGACCTGAAGATTACGGATATTATCGTGTCTTTCCAGGCAGCCGCCCGGGGATACTTGGCTCGCAAGTGAGTAGTGACCAATGAATCACTGGGGGGAATGGCCAGCTGGCGGCATGAAAAGCGTGGCTATACGGTTCAAAAGAAGCAGAGGCCAGTAACAGAGATCAGCCAGGGAGGGCTGTGTGGGGCCTAGTGGGTCAGAGAAACCAGCACGTGTTCTCCAGAAGGGGGTTTAGCAAGGAAGGTGAGGGGGGACTGGGAACTCCGGTGGGTTTTGAACACAAGGCCTAACTCTTAGCAGCTAGGTTTAACTTGCTAGATACACAGAGAGCTCCTACAGATTCAGGCCCAGGGTCTTCGCATTACTAGCGGCCTTGACGGGAAACAGCTCTCCAAGGCCTCAGGCCAAGGTTTTTCCTCGGCTAGGCTATCTGAGGAACATTTTATTGGGAGACTGAGTCCGGAGCATCATATGCATCCTGCGTGAGGGGAGAACCTGCAGCCTGCCAGATGTGGCTACAGCTCCCATTATCCCTGGCCATTGGCCACACTGACTGGAGCTGATGAGAGCTGGAGGCCTTGGCATAAAAGGAAAAGGGGTGCGCCTTACGAGGCAGCTGCCTTCATGGTTCCAAGTTGGTGCCTCTCCGCCACCAAACCTTATGGTATCGCTGCTGCGGGGTGGCAGCGAGCAATCTTGACCGAGAAAGGCGGTGCGGGCTTTCCAGCGGCCAGTTGGCTCGCCGGGCCGTCACCCATCTTTGGGCGACCAGTGGGGGGAGGGGGGCGCCTTCTGCCTGGGAACACCCCCAGCGCAGCGCCAAAGTGAGGACAGACGGAGGTAAGTCCCCGACTTTTTCCCTGTGCATCTTCGCCTCTTAGCCCCGCGGTGGCTCTGAATTGGCGGCTGCGTCATATAACCGACGGAGAGCCGATTCGGAGTCACCTCGGGGCAAAGATGGCGTTTCGACGGCCCCCGGTAGTCAGCGATTGGTAGCCAGATCACTGTCAATGGCTCCCACCTGCCTCGCTGACCAGGGCCATTCCCAGGGGCCTTCCTGTCCACTCGCTGCTTCTCCAGACTTTGCATCCTGTATACTTTAAGCCAGTGGACAAATACCGTCCCATCGATATGCTTTGCCTGGGGAAAGGGCAAAGAGTGTCACAGCCACAGGGCGTTCCTAACTGTGGCTTTCTGTATGGGGCTAAGAGGGTGCACGTGGGGAGTGGCCTTACTTTCTTCCCTTCTTCCAGGGCTTTCATGAAAAAGCAGCAGCAGATGAGCGCCCTCAAGGTCATGCAACGCAACTGTGCAGCCTACCTCAAATTGCGCCACTGGCAGTGGTGGCGGCTCTTCACCAAGGTGGGTCGAAGCAATTCGACCTTGAAGCAACCTTCAACTTCTAATGCGTTGGGATCAAAGGCTTGCAGGGATTGGGTGGAGAGAATTGTGCCCATCATCCCAGTTAAGAGGGCGAGCAGCAGGCTAAGTAAGGGGACTCCTCCTGTTATCTCCAATCAGTGGTTGGAGATAACAGAGGATTCTCCCCCCCCACCCCCACTCCTGGCTGCCTCTTCCCCATGTGTTGAAGGTAGCATTGTTGGTAATTATGTCTTCTCCAACTGAAGCAGGAGTGCCTAATGGTTTAAATTCTTTAATTTGTTTTTAGCTGTGTATATTTATTGTTTTATATTGTATGGTTTTATCTGTATACCGCCCTGAGATCCTAATGATATAGGGCGGGATACAAATGTTTTAAATAAATAAATGAAATAATTGCAAGGCACAGGACCTCAGGCCTGGGCAGTATCTGGCAATTCTATTAACATTTATTATTTGTTCAAAGCATTTTTACCCTGCCGTTCAGCTGAAAAAGGGTTGGGCGTGGCTCAGAAAGATCAGCGATAAGGCAGGCCCTGACGTCAGTCTTGCAATCTAAAAGACACGGCACAAGAGGAAAAGGGATTGGGAGGGAGGAGGGGGGGAAAAAAGCAAACTCAGGCACTAGCTCTTAACTACAAAGTTCTTCCAAGTGTTCTTTTGGGTGTGGGGATGCCGGGGGCTGGGGAAGCAAGTTTCCTGCAGCTGGTCCTTCCCTGGCCAGTGGATAGGGTCAGAGTGGTCTCTCCGTTGCTGCGATGTTCTTCCCGGGAGAGCAGCTCCCTCTGGGCCCTAGCCGACGTCCAAGGCTGGAGAGTGCAACTGTCCCAGGGCAGCTGTCAGATGGAGCCGAGTGTTCTTTCTGGCAGGGAGGGAAGAAGCGAAGCCATTACCCAAGTCCCCCAGTAGTCTGGCCTCGCCCCTTTTAAATGCAGCGAGTTCCAAGTCCTCATGGCTGTGGGGAAAAGCTTGTGCAGGGCCTAGCCCAGGCTCCGCTGTCCCAATGCACCATCTTTGCACAGCTCCCTGTAACCCTCCACCTGCGCCCTTCTGGCCACAGAACGTGGTCCAGGATCAGGTGAAATCGGCTTGGGGCGACGTGCCGGGCTAAACCTCTGCGCAGAGATTCGTTCCCCCCCCCCTCCTAGTTTGGCTCCCTCAACGCCGTTCCTCTCTCCGTTTGCTTTCGCCAGGTGAAACCCCTGTTGCAGGTGACACGACAGGACGAGGTGATGCAAGCGAAGGCAGTGGAGCTGCAAAAGGTGCAGGAGAAACACACCAAAACCGAAATGGACCTCAAGGAACTGGAGAACAAATACCAGCAGGTGAGGAGACGGAACGGGCATCCTAAGAAGCCTTGGTTTCCAGCACCAGCTAACCCTTAACACCTTAAGGGCGCAACCTTGTGCACCAGCCTTCCTCAACCTGGGGCACTCCAGATGTGTTGGACTGCATCTCCCAGAGTGCCCCAGCCAGCTGGCTGGGGCATTCTGGGAGATGCAGTCCAACACATCTGGAGCGCCCCAGGTCAAGGAAGGCTGCTGTGCACCTTTAGACAGGGAAAAAACTGCCACCAACTCCCAGCGTGCCCCAGCCAATCACGGCCAGTTTCCACCAGTTAACCCCACTCGTTCCGCAAAGAGTCGGGTTCAGCTGGCCGCTTTTCCGTATCTTTTTTTTATTTGCGGAAATAAGAGATTTGTGGAAATCATAGAATCATAGAATAGCAGAGTTGGAAGGGGCCTACAAGGCCATCGAGTCCAACCCCCTGCTCAATGCAGGAATCCCCCCTAAAGCATCCCTGACAGATGGTTGTCCAGCTGCCTCTTGAAGGCCTCTAGTGTGGGAGAGCCCACAACCTCCCTAGGTAACTGATTCCATTGTCGCACTGCTCCAACAGTCAGGAAGTTTTTCCTGATGTCCAGCTGGAATCTGGCTTCCTGTAACTTCAGCCTGTTATTCCGTGTCCTGCACTCTGGGAGGATCGAGAAGAGATCCTGGCCCTCCTCTGTGTGACAACCTTTTAAGTATTTGAAGAGTGCTCTCATGTCTCCCACGATTTGTGTATTTTGCGCCGATGGCATGAATTGCAGCCACAATTTGCACAGTCGTCTATTTCCTCGATTTTTTCTTAAAAAAAAAAGAACTTCCCAAAATTCGGGATAAATGCGCAGCTGGGCCTGCGAATGCAAGCAGAGTCAGGTGTGCTACAGACGTCCGGCAAGCTTGGATTTCCCGACGACGGACATTTATTTATTGAATTACACTATTTCTATACATATCCGAGGATTTCGGAGCGGCAAACAAAAAAAAGATAAAAGAATAAAAACAATAAAAACTCATTAAAATGCATTTTTTTAAAAAAGAAACGACTCCCTAACTCTGAGCAGTCCCTGAACGGTAGATAGTGCAGTCTAGGGCCGCTGCCTACACCCTAACGCCCACGGTTCTCACGCCCGTCCCTCCTCGATCTCCGTTTCTCGGTAGCTCTTCGAGGAAAAGTCCATCCTGGCCGAGCAGCTGCAGGCGGAGACGGAGCTGTTTGCCGAAGCCGAGGAGATGCGGGCGCGGCTGGCGGCTCGGAAGCAAGAGCTGGAGGACATCCTGCACGAGCTGGAGTCGCGGGTGGAGGAGGAGGAGGAGCGGTGCCAGTTGCTGCAGGGGGACAAGAAGAAGATGCAGCAGCACGTTCAGGTTGGCTGGAGCAGAGGGTCACTCGGGGTGGGCGGTGGATCGGGTGGGCCAGGAGAGAGCCTAAATTGCCCTGCACGCCCAGCCGTCTGTGCGGAGGGGGGGGCATTAAAAAACACCTACAAATCTGGCTTAGCCTTGCAGCTCCAGTGCAGCAATCACTTTTTCTTGGGGCAAACGTTAGAGCGTGTGCGCAAACCGGCCTTACGCAGGACAGGGTCTTCTCCGTGGTGGCACCCCACTTTTGGAACTCTTGTTCAAGAAAGGCCCACAGGGGCCCCATCCCTCTTTAAGTCAGCGACAAAAGATCCCTTTGTTCCGTCCTGCTTTGTTTGAATGAATGGATTTCATTGTGATGTTTTTATCTCACCTGTCTTCCAAAGCACTGGGGGGAGAGCAAGGTGGAGAGCATGAGTCTGGGCCTGGAGATCGCGATTGGCCCATGGTGGTAACCCTGTGAGCGTTGTGGCCGAGCAGGGATTTGAACCTTGGTCTCCCTGGCCCTAGTCCAACACTCAAATCCAGCCTCCCACAACCTGGTGTCTTCCAGATGTTTTGGACTGCAAATCCCAACATTCCAACAGCCGGGGGCTGATGGAGGTTGAAGTCCAAAATACCTGTAGGGCACCAGGTTGGGGAAAGCCATTGGTACACCACACTGACCCTGTTCAGACAGCACACTAAGCCAGGGTTAGAAGGGCTAACCCTTTTGCAGCAAACGGTTAGTGGGCGTGGTTAAATCGTGAATATGTCGCTGCCGTGGTTAGGAATGGTTCATGCAACATGCTAAGACCCTGTTCAGACAACATGGTGGTTAAGCATTTTGAGCTAAACATTTATGTTGTGTGATCTATTCCTAACCATGCTGACTACATAACCACAGTTTAAACAAGCTCACTAACCATTTGCTGCAAAAGGGTTAGCTGCATAACCATGGCTTAGTGTGTTATAAAACCTATAAAAAATAGCTCTGAAGCTGTAAAAAAAAAAGTAACTCTGAAACTTGATGACTACTTTGTGATTCATTTTTAGTTGATCCCAAGCAAGGTATTGCCCTACTGTGGCCCTGTTCAGACAATAAACACGGTTTAAACATGCCCACTAACCATTTGCTGCAAAAGGGTTAGCCGCATAACCATGGCTTAGCGTGTCATCTCAACAAGGGCTAAGTCGATATGTTTAGCTCAAAACATTAACCAGCGTGGCTGAGCGTGTCGCCTGAACAGGGTCGTTGACTCTGCAGTGGATTGAAGCTTAGAACACTGGGCTTAGTAAAAAGCATTGTGGGGCTTGATATACCAGCACCACCATCGTTAGAAGGCGTCAACATTTTCTCGACTCTCCTCTCCTGTCCAGGATCTTGAAGAGCAGCTGGAGGAGGAGGAGGCCGCCCGGCAGAAGCTGCAGCTGGAGAAAGTGAGCACAGAAGCCAAGCTGAAGAAAATGGAGGAAGACCTGCTGGTGCTCGAAGACCAAAACTCGAAGTTGCACAAAGTGAGTGTGGGCCTCTCTCTCCCCTTGCTCCACCCCGTACGCTGCATGCACCCTCAGCCCGAAGAGAAAGGTTGCGTGTGGATGTAGAGCACAATGCACGAGTGTACGCGTGGCCTTGGCCGTCCCCTCTGAGGGGAAACCATCTGTCAAGTAAACGGACTTCCTGCTGGAAACGGAAAGTGAGTCGCAGCGGAGTGGCCTGCCTTGTGGAAAACAAACCCCTAAACTCTCCAGCCCACAGAGAGACGAGAAGTTGAGGCTGGAGGGAATATTTAGGCCAGGGAAGGGCAAACGTTTGGGCCTGTGGGCACATTTGGAAATTTGAGGAACGTCCTTGGCACGGCCATAAAATGGCTGCTATGGTGGGCGTGGTTAAAGGACAAGTAACCAGTCTAAAGGCATTTATGGGAAACTTAAGATGGCAGCAGCTACGGCCTCCCATCTCACTTTGAAGCAATCGCAGATTCCAGTAAGAAAGTGTAAAAATATTTTTCAAACGAGCTTTGGGAGGAGTAGGGAGTTTCGGTGGGCACCAAGGACGGTGTATGGGGAGCACGTTGGTGGCTGTGGGTTGCCTGCCCCTGCGCTAAAGCCTCCCCTCTTCTTCCCCTGTGCTCTGACACAGGCCGCTGTTTCCTGACCGCTGTCAGGCCACAGGGAAGCAGCCGTCTGTGTCCTGCCTTCCAGCCGATGGCTGCTCAGCTGGGCAGCAGGAGAAAGTGGGCGGGGTCTCCACAACTCCGCAGGCCACACGGAGAGCAGCCCAGGGCCCCATGTGCCCCACAGGTTGCTCATACATGATTGAGGGGCACTAGGGAGGGGGGCTAATGGAAAAGCTGGGCCGGACAAGGGATCTAGGAGCCGGCACTCCTGGGTTTCCTGAAGAATAGCTGGATTTTATTTTGCTCCATGCCCCCCGCCCTCCTCCTTATGCTCTCTTCCCTCTTCGGCTGTTGCTTCCCCCAGGAGAGGAAGCTGACGGAGGAACGTCTCTCAGAATTCACCTCCCACATGGCTGAGGAGGAGGAGAAGGTGAAGAGCCTGTCCAAACTGCGCAACAAATACGAGGCGGTCATGGCTGACATGGAAGGTATGTTGAGGCATGACGGGGAGGCAGAGGACAGGTGCGGTGGGCAAAAGATCCCAGGTTCAGCCCTGGCAGCTCCAGTAAAAGGGTCTCTAAGGAAAGGGATCCCTGCTGGAGATCCTGGAGAGCCACTATCAATCGGAACAGACCAATAGCACTGACGCACAGGCCCAGGGCCCAAATCCGGTCTTCCTGGTGTCTGGATCTGGCTCTCTGGGCTTTCCCAGAGGGCCCCACCTGCTCCCCCTAGTCCCACTCCCTTTCGCTGTCCACTGATAATTTGGTGGTTCCCTTGGTTTTGTGCAAGCGTTTTTGCTCCACTCTAAAAAGTTCCATTTCGGAGAATCCCCTAGGAGCTGCGTTCTGATGGTGGGCAGGACCAGAAACACCAATATTTTTAGCGTAAAGCTCTCTCTGCCACTAACGAAGCTAAAAAAAAAACACCCACTGGTATTTTGGCCCCGCCCCTTTCCCCTTTGGCCCCACCCACCACCGGAACGCGTTCCCCCCCCTCCCCCCCTGAGAGCTTTTCCGAAATGGAATCCGGACCCTTGGGCTGAAAGAGGTTCCGTGCCCCCGCAGCAGACCAATACTGGGGCTCTGGACGGACGGAAGGCCGGCCTGCTCCCATATAAGAAACCTTGTTGCGTTGACGGGCCTCCGCCATTCCACCCGACGTCTCCCCTCTGAGGTGCGGCGGTCTGTTCCCTGGCCTGACTTCCCCCCCCCCCCATTTCTTGCCCTCCCTCCCTCCCTCCAGATCGGCTGAAGAAGGAAGAAAAGGGGCGGCAGGAGCTGGAGAAGCTGAAGCGCAAGTTGGACGGGGAGGCGGGGGACCTGCAGGAGCAGGTTGCGGAGCTGCAGCAGCAGCTGGAGGAGCTGCGCCAGGCCCTGGCAAGGAAGGAGGCCGAGCTGCAGGCGGCGCTGGGCAGGTCAGGGAGCCTGGCTGGGAGCCCCGGGGAGGGAGAGGCGCCTCCGCCGAGGCTCCGACGGAAGGCCTCGGCCTAGATAGGGATGGGATGCTGGCTGGGGGAAGCTGGGAGTCGTAGCCCCACGCACCTGGAAGGCGCCAGGTCAGGGACGGCCGTAGCAATAGAGCCAGGCTTAGATTAAATTCAAAGGATCCCCGACCTCCTCTCTCTGGGCCCATCTGGCACACCCGCCAAAGACTTTTCCGCTGTCCCGCTCTCCCCTTCCGGCTGCGGCGTGCTGCTCTAGCTCCCTTCCCTTTCCCCATGGCCCCCAAGCCCCTCTGACCTTTCCTTGCCCGCCTTGCAGGGTGGAGGAAGAAGCGGCCCAGAAGAACGCGGTGCTGAAGTCCCTGCGGGAGCTGCAGGCACAGCTGGCCGAGCTGCAGGAGGACATGGAGTCAGAGAAGGTGGCGCGTGCCAAGGCCGAGAAGCAGCGGCGCGACCTGGGCGAGGAGCTGGAGGCGCTGAAGACGGAGCTGGAGGACACGCTGGACTCGACGGCCGCCCAGCAAGAGCTCCGGTAAAAGGGCGGAACGCCTCCGGGTCTCTTGAGCCGCTCGTCCTCCTCATCCTCATCCTCATCGTTATTATTTTATTATTTCTCAACTGTCACTCCGTTTGGATCGAGGCGGAGAACAACAAGAAGTATAAAATACATAAAACTGAATTAAAAACATAGTATACATTATAAAACCATCCTAAAATTCCACTGGATAGACCTGCCGGAAGAGATCAGTCTTAATTGCTTTCTTAAATGCTAAAAGACTGTCAAGTTGACGTGTCTCCTCCGGCAGGCCATTCCACAGTCTGGGAGCAGCAGAAGAGAAGGTCCTCTGGGTAATACCTGTCAGCCTAGTTTTGGCAGGCTGAAGTAGATTCTTCCCAGAGGACCTGAGTGTGCGGGGGGGTGGATTGTACGGGAGAAGGCGATCCCGCAGGTAGCCTGGACCCCAACCATGTAGGGCTTTAATGGTGATGACCACCCCTTCATTCACCCGCCCCCCTGCTAGCTCCATCCTTTCCCTGTTGCAGGTCAAAGCGGGAGCAGGAAGTGACCGAGCTCAAGAAGACCATTGAAGAGGAGGTCAAAGTACACGAAGCGCAGGTGGTGGAGATGCGCCAGCGCCACACCACCGCCCTGGAGGACCTGTCGGAACAGCTGGAGCAATCCCGACGGGTGCGTTGCTGGAGAACGGCTTCCTGGGGTGGCCTGGGAGGGAAGACGTGGTGCCTTGGCGCAGAACCTCAGGCACGGGGGCCAAATCCGGCCCTCCTGGGGTTCACCCTTCTCTTGGCTCCACCACCTTTCCTCTGACCAGCCGTTGTTTAGCAGTCCGTCCGTCCCCCATTGTAATGGTTGAAATACCCCTCCTAAGGCTTAGCTACTGGCAGGTATTGGGTGGGTTGACTCCTCCCCTTTTTCCTTTGGCCCCGCCCACCACTGGAATATCTCCCCCACCCCCGAGGGGGGTGGAATGCCACCCTCGGGCTGAAAGCATTTCAACGTTCCTGGCGTAGTGCCTTTGAAGGGGTCAGGTTCCGGGAGCCAACGGGCCTAGTGGGTTAGAGGCCAGGAGGGTCTGAGGCAGGGATGAGACACGTGTGGCCCTCCGGCTGTGGTTGGGCTGCAGCTCCCATGATCCTTCACCATTGGCTATGCTGCCGAGGGCTGATGGGAGCTGCAGTCACATGTTCCCCTCTCCTAGTGTAACAGCCAGGACGGTCCAGCGTTTGAGCATGAAGGTAGGTTAGGAAGGGCTAATGGCACAAAGTGAGGGAGAGGCTGTCCGTATTTAGAGCTCCCCGGTTCCTCCGATAGCTTGACTCCCTAGTAAGTGCTTTTGGAATTGTGGCCTTAGTGGGCTTGAGAAGAGGACAGAGCCTGAGCCAGGACTTGGTGGCTTCTTACGTCTCTCTCTGTCTCTAGTTCAGAGTTACCCTGGAGAAGACCAAGCAAGCCCTGGAAGGGGAGAATGCTGAGATGCAGAAGGAGCTGAAAGTCCTACAAGGGACCAAGCTGGAGTCGGAGCAGCGGCGCAAGAAGCTGGAGAGTCAAGTCCAGGAGCTGCAGCTCCGGACGGCGGAGAGTGAAAGAGTGAAGACGGAGCTCACAGAGAGGCTGGTGAAGCTGCAGGTAGGTGTAGGTGTGTGTGTGTGTGTGTGTGTGAGAGAGAGAGAGAGAGAGAATGATTTCAGAACCCCAGGCAGCCATTTTCCGAATTGCTTTCTTCTCAAATCCCCACCCCCCACCCCAATGCTTGTGTTTCTGGTCCTTGTACCCATGTAATCTTCTTCCCAGTCTTATTTTAAGGCTGTCGCATATTTATAAGTGTTCGCACCGAACCAGCCCACAGAATTCTATGTTTAGAATTCATTATGCAAGACATTCACTAAATAGGGTTTTTAAAAAATTATTATTATTCCGCTGCAGAGATTGAGGTTTCGAGGAGAGGATTGGAGAAAGGCGTAGCTGCTGGGGTGATGGATGGCTTACGGATAGAGGACATAGGCCGTAAATTGGCAAGTCGGGAGGCAGCGAATGGTAGTTCAGAGCAAAGGCTGCACGTCTCTGACCCAAAACTAGGCCCAAAACTATCAGCGGCTGTTCCCAGCCGCCTGTCTGGTTCCTGATCCTTCACCGACCACTGCCTTTAAGTGGTTTTCTAGCTTTTCTGTGCATCCATGAGAGCTAGAAACGTGCATGTTTTATTCAAAAGGAAGCGGAGCTCCTTAAGGAGCTGCGTTCTGCACCCAATGAGTCCTGGCTTGTACGATGGATGCATGGAATACGCAGCCCCGGTCCTATCCCCAGCATTCAACTTGGGAGCGGTGGACGTTTCGATTTCTCACGATGCGTTTTTGACCTCACCTTTGGCATTTTCTGTCTGCTGTCTTTGTCTTTTGTAAACAGAATGAGCTTGACGGAGTCTCCGGTACCCTCGGAAGTGCGGAGTCCAAGACGATAAAGCTTACCAAAGACCTGGCCAGCGTAGAATCCCACCTGCAAGATGCTCAGGTACATGGCGGACGTGGGAGCGTGACACAGAGCAAGTCGGAAGGCCGGGCGCAGAGCTGTCTTTGGTGCAGGAAGGGATGCAATGCTTACCTACGTGTCTCAGAGGGTCACAATCGTGTGGATTTCTCTGGGAGGTTTTAGGGCGAGGCGGAACGGGGAAGAGCAGCGATGGGTTGACTTTGGGCCTGTGCAATGTTGTCAGATAACCAACTTAGCCACACCTTCACAGTGGTATAGCAGAGATCACCGTCTCTTTTGGCCTCTGTTTCTCTGTCTGTAAAATGGGAATAAATGTGACCTAGTTCACAGGGTGCAGTGAAGACACACCGAATTAGTCTGTAAAGCACTCTGTATATTTCGCATGCGATATTTACCCGTTGCCAAATTTTCAGCGGCTTACAACTTCAATCATCTTGTGTTTAATCAGTAAACTCACCAAAAACGGGCTCTAATAGTCAGAAAGGCATCTAGCACCAAATTTATCTGCTCATAAAACATCTTTAAAAGCTTGTTTGGAAGACGAATTACTTTGGAACTCCTTAAAGGTTAGGAGGGACAGGTTTGGTCTCTGACATACATGCTTCTTCTCCTCCTCCTCTTCTCCTTCCCCGCAACACCTAACCCCAGGAACTGCTCCAGGAAGAGACGCGGCAGAAGTTGAACCTGAGCTCGCGGGCCCGGCAGCTGGAGGAGGAAAAGGGAGCTCTTCTAGAGCAGCTGGAAGAAGAGGAAGCTTCCAAGGCCAACTTCAACCGCCAGATCCAAACCCTGCAGCAGCAGGTGGGACTGAAAGGAGTGGCAGAAACAGGCCAACGTCCGTCCCCCCAAGCCCACCCTCCCCCCCCCCAAGTAAAAAAGAGCATTCTGGTTTCGTTGGATGTCGTGGAGGGACGTGTCTGCCAGGGAAGGCAGGTGGAGGAGTCTTGGCCTGGTTTTTTTTTTTTTTAATCTCAAGCAAATGGCTTTCTTCAAATACTGAAGGGATTCGTTTTCTTTTTTAAGATCAGGGCTCGGTCTTCTCTCCCTAGCTGGGAAAATGTAAATCCTGGCCCAGTTCTACCAGATCTCTTTCCCTTTCGCTGCGCAGGGAAAAGGAGTTTTGTTTCACCGCTTACCAGGGCTTGGAAAGGTTCCTGTAACCTTAAAGAGAGGAGGTGGTGCCTCAGCTTCCAAGGTGGAAAACGCATTGCCTGCCCTTGTGAGCTATAGGAGGAGACAGCTCTCCCTCCCTCCCTTTCGGCCAGAGATTTGCTGAAAGTATGGCAAAAACTATGACGAAAGAAAACAAAGATGGTATCTGGGTAAACCACATGCTAACAGGGTTGTGTTGTGTGTTTTTTAAGTTCTGCATTGTCGCATGCAAAGCAAGCAAGCACAATAAGTTCACAGTGGGCCCATTCAGAAGACACCTTAAACCATGGCTTTGACCCTGGTGGTTAAGCCAGAAAGCCAGGCCATTTTCAGAAGACGCCTTAAACCATGGCTTAAACCACGGTGAATAAGACTTTTTGCTTTATTCACCATGGTTAAAGCCATGGGTTAAGGTGTCTTCTGAACACGGCCTGGCTTTCTGGCTTAACCACCGTGGTTAAAGCCATGATTTAAAGGTGTCTTCTGAACGGGGCCATTGGGAAAGGAGCTGGGCTTTTGCTTGCTGCAAGAACTCTTATCATAAAATGTAGTTTCCCGTTTCCCAGCATCCTAAGCGGTGTGAGTATGTGGGTACAAGGTAGCCACGGTCGGACACCTGCCAAGGCCTTGCATCTCTGCAGCGGCCCATTTATGAGCCCCTTGGACTCGCTCCTCCTCTTCACCACAGCAAGCTGCTCGTTCGCTTGCCTTGCTCCGGCCCCGACCACAGAGGTAGTGAGAAGGAGCCGCAGCGGCAGCAGCAGCAGATACCACGGCCCGTTTGCCCACTGGCTCTCTGCCTGCCAAGCCGACACGTGCTCACAATGATTAGAAAGCAGACGAAGAGCAAGAGCGGTTGGCGACAGTGGCGGTGACAAAGTCCTGCCCTCTGAAACCTGGACCCGGTACCGTGCACGCGATAGTGGCGCTGCGTGACTTCTCTGTGGCAATTTCCCCCAGGTGATGGAGACCAAGAAGAAACTGGAGGAGGATGCAGGCATAGCAGAGGCGCTGGAGGAAGCCCGCCGCCGGGCAGCCAAGGATCTGGAGGCGCTCTCCATGCGCTACGAGGAGCGCGTCCAGGCCTGTGACAAGCTGGAGAAAGGGCGGACCCGGCTGCAGCAGGAGCTGGACGATATCACCGTAGCCCTGGACCAGCAGCGCCAGGTGGTCTCGGCCCTCGAGAAGAAGCAGAAGAAATTCGACCAGGTGAGGCCTGGGTTCCCCTACGAAGTCTCTCTGCCAAGCTGAGGTGGCTATTCCCCCCCCCCATCCCAAACTGTATTTCTCCCCTGTGGCTATCCCCCTCAACCAGGCTCATTGAAGCTTTTTCAGCCCAAGGGCTAAATTTGATTTCAGTGCTCTCGGGGCAGAGGTCCAGTGGTGGGCGGGACCAAAGGTTAAATTAGGGTAACCCTATGGAAAGGGGGACAGGGCTCCTGTATCTTTAACAGTTGTATTGGAAAGGGGATTTCAGCAGGTGTCATTTGATGCGATTCCCTCTTCATCACTACAGTTAAAGCTGCAGGAGCCCTGCCTTCTTTGGCTAGAATGACCAGATGCTTTAACTGTGGTGACGAAGGAGGAATTTCACCAGGTGCTGCATGCATACAAATGACACCTGCTGAAATTCCCTTTTCTACACAACTGTTAAAGATACAGGAGCCCTGTCCTCCTTTCCGTAGGGTCACCCTAGTAAAAGGGACAGGGCTGAAATGTTTTTTTAAAAAAAGGCCAGCAAGTTTTAGCTTGAAGCCCTCACTGCCAGTAACGGAAGCCTTAGAAGAGGCATTTCAATCTTTTGAACAAGAAAAAACTATACAAAATCCAGGAAACTACCAAACGACATTTGATCAGGGAAGGGGGGGGGAGAAAGAGGGTGGAGCCAGGAGCAGGGGGTGTGGCCAGCTGGGGAACCACAGAGGGCTGGATTCGGCCTGTGGTTCTGATGTTCGACACCTCTGCCTTAAACTTCTACCCTCCTGCAGCTGAGGCAACTGATGTTGCCTTTCCCCCGTCCTCCATCTTGATTTCTGTTCTTAAATGGCTTTGTTTACCTCAAGACGAAAGGCATTTTCTCAAAACTGACCCCTCACGCACCCACATCCCTTCCTTGGCCTAAGAAACCCATTAATTTAAACTGCCTCTCTGTTTGGGCCTTCACCTTCCCCCCAACCCTCAGGACAGACGGTCTTTCTACCCCCGCCAAATTGCCGCCACAGGTCAGACAGCTGCACTGCCAACTTGCTTTCCCAGCTATCCCATAATATCCCTAACATTTGAAAATCGAGGTCCAGTCTGACAAATGGACTCGGTTTGAAAGTTCTGGCTTCCAACCCTCCCACCGCCATTCAAGGACAGGTTGCTCACCATTTATGTTACTAAAGGCCTGTTTGGTGTTCCGGCAGATGTTGGCTGAGGAGAAGCTGATCTCTGCCCGCCACGCCGAAGAGAGGGACCGCGCGGAAGCCGACACCCGGGAGAAAGAGACCAAAGTGCTGTCTCTGAGCCGTGCCCTGGAGGAGGCGCTAGAGGCCCGGGAGGAGCTGGAGAGGCAGAACAAACAGCTACGGGCCGAGATGGACGACCTGGTCAGCTCCAAGGACGACGTCGGCAAGAACGTAAGGGAGCCTCTGGACGCGCCTGGGTTGGCTGGGAAGGGAGGGTGGGGGACGTAGAGGGTGGGGGACGTAGAGGGTGGGGGACGTGGAGCGAAAAGGTGCTTTACCTTTTCTGCAAGAGACCAGACTCTCCTTCCCCGGAAGGAAGAGATAAGGCCCTGGAGGGACGGGAAGAGTCAAGCAGGCGATATCTAACGCTGCAACTTGATTCAGTACGTTTTAATAGGGAGATATTGTGGGTTTGAGTCTGTTGAATCCAGCCTCCCCCAACCTGGCACCTTCAAGACATGTTGGACTACGACTCCCATAATCCTCCAGCCAGCTATGCCCGCCTGCCTCTGATGGCATGGTCTGGGCTTCTTGGCCTGTTGGCAGTTGTACAGGTTTCTGGACATTTTGGCGCGGAGCCTGTGTGGCATTCCTGCCTATTTACCCGTGAGAATACCTGTTCTACAAGGCCTTTCCCACAGCAGGGAACATCCTTCCGCCTCACACGCTCAGTAACACTGCCCTCAGGGCTTTTACCTCAGGTCCCATATCCGTAATCCTCAAGGTGTGAGGACGCAGCAGCCTTTTATTCTGACTTATGTCATTCCCTTTATCGTGTTCACCTTTTTGTCGCCAGGAGCTCAAACACAGAAAGATTTATTATTTACGGTATTACAATGTTAAAAAGTAAAGAACTACTTCACGCTCCTCCTGCACATAAATCACTTAGTTACAGTAATATCACTTTTAAAGTTTCTTTGTCTGTCTGTCTATCCTCTCCCACACCAGTACACTCAAGTCCCACTGCCATCTTATGCACACAAATCCTAGCCACTCTCTCTTCACAAGCCTATCCAAACGTGTCCGTATCCATTCCCCATCTAAACTACACAAGCACAGCTTATAGATCACAGATCATTTCACATCCCCCGCATTCACTCAGCCAATCAGCTCACATATGCAAATCCACAGCTCCCTGTTTACATATCACAGATCATTTCGCGTTCCCTGCATTCACTCAGCCAATCAGCTCACATATGCAAATCCACAGCTCCCTATTTATCATAGATCGTTTCACATCCCCCACATTCACTCAGCCAATCAGCTCACATATGCAAATCCACAGCTCCCTATTTATCATAGATTGTTTCACATCCCCGCATTCACTCAGCCAATCAGCTCACATATGCAAATCCACAGCTCCCTGTTTATCATAGATCGTTTCACGCCCCCCGCTGTCACTCAGCCAATCAGCTCACATATGCAAATCCATCATATCTCCTGTCACTCATACCACTCTCTGTCAAGTGGGGTGTCTTTATGGCAGCACTTTGGCTGCGCATTCCTTAAAAAACCCACGGCATCGCAGCTGCGGGGTGGGAACGGTTATCTCCATGGCAGGATGGACCGTGGGCTTTCCGGCGGCCATTGGGCTCATGGAGCATGCCCTCCACCCTCGATTCGTCCCCGGCATCAACGCAAAGTGAGATCATCACCAACAGATAGTGGAAATACACTGGTGCCCTTGGAGGAAAAGAAAAAGTTGCAGTATGTCCGTGACTTTTTAAAGGCGCCATTTCGGAGAAAAGTCCCCTGGTGGCTGAGAGGTGGCTGCTGCATCGTATAACCAACGCAGCGCCACTGCGCAGCCACCTCTGGGTAAACAGGGCGTCTAGACAGCCCCCAAATCTACTTACCATAAAACATGGAGTCATAACATTCATGCCCATATATGGGACCACAGACTCATAATCTATATAGACGCGCCGTTGCAGCCAGCCCTCCATCCGTTTCTTAAATACGCATTTTCGTTCTTCGTCCCCCCCCGCCCTTTCCGCTTCGAATCAGGTGCACGAGCTGGAGCGCTCCAAGCGGGCCTTGGAGCAACAAGTGCAGGAGATGCGAGCCCAGCTGGAGGAGCTGGAAGATGAGCTCCAGGCCACGGAAGACGGGAAGCTGCGCTTGGAGGTCAACATGCAGGCCCTGAAGGCGCAGCACGAGCGGGAGCTGCAGAGCCGTGACGACAGCAACGACGACAAAAAGAAGCTGCTGAGCAAGCAGGTGGGAAGGGGGCGGGGGGGCGCGTCTCTGTGGCGGTGGGGAGCCCCGACCCCCCATCAGCCTTGGCCCAAGTAGATTCATGCATGGGACAAAAGGTGGAGGCCGGGGGTTGGGGAGAAAGCCCCTGGGGTTGCCTAAGGGAGCTGGTGGGCTGTGGTGGTTCAAGCAGTGGATGGTTCAAGCAGTGAGACCCCATCACCATCTTTAGGGCTAATCTACCTTGCAGGGTTGTTGCGAGGATCAAAAAGGAGGGGGCATGTAGGTTGCCCCGCTGAGCTCTTGGGAGGAAGGGTGGGATGAAAATGTAATGACAGAACAATGACCTTATGCACCTGGGGCTACTTGAAAGGCGGGGGCCATGGCTCAGTGTGACAGAGCGCTGGCTTTGCATGCAGACGGTCCCAGGTTTGATCCCCGGCTTCTCCAGGGAGGGTGAGGAAAGAATCCTGCCTAACACCCCCCTCCCCCTGGAGAGCTGCTGCCAGTCAGGGTCGACAATACTAAGCTAGAAGGGCCAAGCTGACTCAGTATAAGGCAGCTTTCCTACGTTCCTATGGAGGTTCTGGGGATAAAAAAATAACGGCCCTGTTCAGACGACATGCTAAGCCACGGTGGTTACCCATTTTGAGCTAAACGTTATGGCTCAGTGTGTTGCGTGAACCATTCCTAACCAGGGTGGCGACATAACCCCAGTTCAAACACACTCCTTAACCATTTCCTGCAAAAGGGTTCACAGCCTAACCATGGCTTAGCATGTCGTCTGAACAGGCCCATGGGCAAGTACACGAGGGGGAAAGTGAAGGCACCCAGAGACGAAATGTTCATGCTTAGGAATGGTGCCCCGGGACTTGGCAAAGCAGGGCACAAGCAAAACCACAGGAAGGGAAGTCCCAGGTCATGGAGCCGGCGCTACGAGCGAGAGGAGCTTTAAACCCGGCTGGGATGCTGCTTGGAGCACATAATGCACTGAAGCACCAAGCTACTTGCCATAGAACCATGGAGCAGGTGACCTGTACAGCAGGTAACAGGGCAAGCGTTAGGCCAAGGCGTCTCTTTGGATCTCCGGCCCATGTTATGGAGGCTGCTAACCCAACTTCAGTGGATACGCAGGGACGTCATCTGGTCCTGGAACTCCCGCTTGACAACATTTGAGAAACCGAATAATCTCCAGCAACCCATAACGGGAGGAGGAGGAGGCAATGGCTGAGGGGAAGTCACACATTCCAGTGGATTTTCTGGGAGGAAGCATCTCTAATTCCCAACTTCCCTCTTCCACTTCTTACCGCCTCCCGTGCTGAATTTTCTACGGCCGAAAGGGGTCCTTGTGCCACAGCCTTTTCCCTTTCTACTTCCCTAGATGGCTTTGGATCCTCCCGTGTCTTTTAGGAAGTTGGGTTGGGGAGAGGGGAGAGCTTGCAGGTCTGGGCCTAGCTTTGAATGTAGGGTAACCGTCTCTCCCGCTGAACGATTTCACCCTCTTGCTGTGTCTCCAGGTACGGGAGTTGGAGGCGGAGCTGGACGCCGAGAGGAAGCAACGGGCCCAGGCGCTCGCCGCCCGGAAGAAGCTGGAGCTCGACCTCCAGGAGGCGCTGGCCCAGCTGGATGCCGCCAACAAGGGGCGCGACGAGGCAGGGAAACAGCTGCGCAAGCTGCAGGTACGTGTTGGCCGGGGTGTATGCAGGCTGTGGGGAGGCGTGCTCTGCTTAGGGACGGGCTGCAGCTCAGGTGCAGAACGTGTGCCTTCCATGCCAAAAGTCCCGGGTGAAATGCCTGGCATCTCCACGAAGGCTGAGAGAGACCCACGTTAGAAACCCTGCAGAGCTGCTGCCGGTCAGTGTTGGCAATACTGAGTTAAATGGGCCACTGGTCTTGACATATAAGATGGTTTCCTGTGTTCCTTTTCTCCTTCTTCTCTTCCTTTCTCTCTTCTTCCTTCCGCCCCGCTTCTCTCTCTCTTAAAAATTCAGTGTGTTGTTATGTATACAGTTCCTTCTGTGTCCATTGCAGACTGCAGGAGAATGGGCCCCTGCCCTGAGGAGCTTACAAATTAGAATTTGACCCAGGGGTGTGAAGTGGAGGGAAGGATAAAAAAAGGGGTAAAAATATAGGATGATGCCGTTGGTAGGGTATGGGGAGGAGGGGCTTGACATAACAGTTCTTTTTGGAGCAAGGAAGGTGTTCCGTCAACCTTCTCTATGCTTTTCGCTTTTAGGTAAGTTGGTGCCCCCGAAGTTGTTAACCTTGAAGGGGGATGCCGGGTTGAGTTTGTTGTACTTTTGTTACTTCTCTCTCTCTCCCCCTCTCTCTTCAGGCCCAGATGAAGGAGCTCTGGCGGGAAGTAGAGGAAACCCGGGCAGCCCGCGAGGAGATTTTCATCCAGTCCCGTGAGAGTGAGAAGAAGCTGAAGAATCTGGAGGCAGAGTTGCTGCAACTGCAGGAGGTGAGGGTGAAGTTCTGTGGAACTGGATGCTGAGCCCGGGAAACTGGGAGCATCACTACACTAAGGAAGACCCCCTCACCCTTCCCACCCTTCTTCTGGGGTCTTTCTGTGTTGACTACAGCTCCTTGAGACAGTGGCCACGTGATTTGTAATTGAAAACCTCCCCTCTTGGAAATGCTCCACAAAGTTAAATGAAGCAGCGCCATCTAGTGGCCCCCAGTATCCCGCAATAATTTAAAATAGTGCATTATCTCTAATCTGAGATTACCGGGAGAAGGCGCGGGAAACATCCTGGAGGTTGACGGCATCATGCAAAGGACCCGCAAACTTCTTTGAGTGGCCAGTCATGAGTGTGCGATAAATGGCTCACGTAGAGAAGCGCTGTGTGGTTGGGAACCTGGCCCTTCCCAGTTTGCAGCCCAAAGGAGGGTCCCTCCGTAGATATGGCTTTCCCCCTCCCCCACCCCATCGCCCACTTGCAGGGGGCGATGCTTTTTTCTGAACAGTGGGAATTAGACCCTGTCTTTGTGGAATCTGCTGTGAGGTTCTGAACCGCTGTTCAACCCATCCTCTGCTGCACTTTTCCTGTCCCGCGCAGGATCTGGCAGCGTCGGAGCGAGCCAAGAGGCAGGCGCAGCAGGAGCGGGATGACCTGGCGGATGAGCTGGTCAACGGGAACAGTGGCAAGTGAGTGTACAGGTGCCTCGCCCTCCCCTTGGAGCCCAATTCCCACCCCTGTTACTACTTTTGCCATGATTATGAATATCAAAGGGTTAGCTAAAACATTCCGGAGTGAATAATCTGGGTTGGGCTTGCCTCTACACTAGCAGTTAAGTCTGGGATTTTAAGTTTAAACTGCAGTTGCAGTGCCAGTCTGTCCACTATGGGTAAACAAAATAATACTGAGATTAGGGGTAGGGGGGCACTGTGTCTTTAATTAGAAGGTTCCTCTCAGGCCAGGACTCTAATCAAAAGCTTTCCCTCGTTTATTGCTTTTGACGTTTTTATAGTAAAATAGCATCTTTTTCTATAATATTGGGGGGGGGTGTTAGATAAATGTTCTTTGCCCTAGGGATGAGATCAGCCCCTAAGCACGACTCCACACTTCCAGCGACAGAGGGTTCAAAAGCGCTTTATTGATTATAATCAAGATCTGAGTCTCTTCAAAGGCGAGCAGTCAGACCGAGAAGCTAGGAATTCAGTACAGCAATTGAAGCCTGCAAAGGGCAGTGCCCAGTAGCAGCATGAACCAATCAGAACGTAACTCTGGAGCATAGCTAATCTTTGTTAAACAATCCCTTTGCTCTACTATAAGCTAACTTTGCACTGGAGCCGAGGCTATGTTTTCGTTAGATAAGACAGACACAAGGAGACACTCTCGCGTACGTGATGCCTCGTTTGCTGCATAATGGCTGTTTTCATAGTTTCTTTTTCAAAATGGGGTCACCTATGCTAACAGTGGGGTGGTGGAGGAAAATGAGAAGAAATTAGTAACTAAACCCTTCTCGGCCCCGAACACATGAGAAAAAATGGGAAAGCCTGCTTGCTCTCTCTCTCTCTCTCTCTCTCTCTCTCACACACACACACACACACACACACACATCCAAATATGCACTGCCTGACCAGCTAGAAGGCAATTAAGAGTTTGGTCATTGGTAACGCTGCTGCCACGCTGAACAGAAAGCAATTAGAGACGGAAGTTGCCAGGAGGAGGCTATTAGTTCACATTACAGGGGACCTTTGCTGAGCAAGACTTCCTTCTGTGTGAACATTGTAGAAGGCTCTTAGACGTGGGGTGGGTATTGATGGATAATATAGCTCAGAGGACAGCAACAAGAGAGAGGGCCTTTTCTGTGGCGGCCCCCCAATTGTGGAACAGTCTCCCGGACGAGGCTCACCCGGCACTGACATTGTTATTGTTTCGGCACCTGGTCAAAACTTTTCTTTTCTCCCAGGCATTTAGCAATATGTAATTAGCCTGGGTTTATTTTTGTATGTTTTTGTCCTATGTAAACCGCCCAGAGAGCTTCGGTTATGGGGCTGTATACAAATGTAAATAATAATAATAATAATAATAATAATAATAATAATAATAATAATAGCGATAGCACCTCCATTTTAGTTTTGCTTTCATTTCATTACAGAGAGGCAATCACTCTGGTGCCAGACCAGGGAGTCTAAGTGACCTTGGGGATGTTCCCTTAAGTTGCCTCTAGACACAACCGTCTGATTACTGCTGTCCTGTCTGTCGCCTCCCCCCACCCCCCCATACACACCATTCTTCCAATCTGTATTTCAGATCAGCCCTTTTGGATGAAAAACGCCACCTGGAAGCACGAATCGGACAGCTGGAGGAGGAGCTGGATGAGGAGCAAAGCAACATGGAGCTCATGAACGACCGATACCGCAAGCTCAGCATGCAGGTGACTCCCAATAGCTGAAGCTCTCTGGGTGGTTCACAAATTAACCTTCTTTTCTCTCTGGGCGCCTCTCTGCCTCTTTTCTCTCCCCTCTGATGGCTCTACGCTACCTCCAGTATCAGAGGCAGTAAGCGTATGTACACCAATCGCTGGGGAACATGGGCAGGTGGGTGCTGTTGCACTCATGTCCTGCTTGTGGGTTCCTCATGGCCATCCCAGAGTGCAGGACACAGAATAATGGGCTCAGGTTACAGGAAGCCAGATTCCGGCAAAACTTCCTGACTGTCCAGAGGCATTTAAGAAGCAGCTGGACAACGATCAGTCAGGGATGGTTTAAGGTGGATTCCTGCATGGAGCAGGGGGTTGGACTCGATGGCCTTATAGGCCCCTTCCAACTCTACTATTCTGTGATTCTATGAGCTGGTTGGCCATTGTGTGTGTGTGAGAGAGAGAGTTGTAAAAGGGCTAGTTAAAATTATTTGGAGTGATTAATCTGGATAGCAATGGCCTCTACACTAGTTGTTAAATTTGGAATTTTATGTTTAAACTGCACTTGCAGTGCCCAGCCTCAGGAAAACCCTCCCTTGTGTGTTTTGGGAGGTGGAAAATGTCGCATCCTTCAAACGCCTCCTGAAAACATATCTTTTTAGACAAGCTTTCCCTGGAGTATAACTTACTTTGGTTTTATATGACGTTTTTTACGTTTTAAATCTAGGTTTTTGCATATTATGGCTTTAATTGTAAACTGCCCCAAGAGCCTTGGTCGTTGGGCAGTATAAATATGTAATGAATGAATGAATTAAAGAAAGAAATAAAAGAAAAATGGGTTAACAAAATAGTACTGGTCTTCCCCCCCACCTGGTCACCTCTGCAGGTAGAGACAATCACCACGGAATTGGCGGCTGAGCGCAGCTTCTCGCAGAAGACGGAGAACGCTCGTCAGCAGCTGGAGCGCCAGAACAAGGACCTGCGGGCCAAGCTGGGGGAGATGGACTCGTCCGTCAAGTCCAAATACAAGATGGCCATTGCCACTCTGGAGTCCAAGGTGGCCCAGCTGGAGGAGCAGCTGGAGCAGGAGTCCAGGTAAAGCAACGGCACCACGGTTAGGGGGCGCTCTTTGCCTCGCCCTTGCGGTTCGCGTGCAGCAGCATTTGGGCTCCAAGGTGGTGCCGGCGCAGGGCCTGGACGCATGGACACGCACCGGGATTACTCTTTCCTCGCTGCCAGCAGCGGAAGGGAAACTGCAATCTGAGTGAGGATGGCGGGCAGGGAGGGAAGAGTATGGACATCAGGGTCCAGCTGGACATCAGGAAAAACTTCCTGACTGTTAGAGCAGTGTGACAGTGGAATCAGTTACCTAGGGAGGTTGTGGGCTCTCCCACACTAGAGGCCTTCAAGAGGCAGCTGGACAAGCATCTGTCGGGGATGCTTTAGGGTGGATTCCTGCATTGAGCAGGGGGTTGGACTCGATGGCCTTGGAGGCCCCTTCCAGCTCTGCTATTCTATGATTCTATGAGTACAGGCAGCAGGGAAATTGGGGGTGGTGGGAATTGGGCGGTGAGGGCCAGGGCACTCTCGGGAGGGCCGCAGTAAAGGCCTTGGAGGGCTGCAGGCCGTGCAGCCCTGGTATAGTGGGCAGAGTGCTGGACTTTGGATGAAATCAGATGAACAAACCTGTGTGTTCATTCTCGCTCGCTATCTATTGTGAGTATATCCTGTTCCTTTGTGGGCTCCCAGCGGCCTCCCAGCCGGTTTACTGATCAAATCTACAGCCCCGTAATTCCGCTAACTGTGCAGCATCTGCCCTTTCCACACCATTCACTCAAGTGTTTACTCGGATACTTTATTTTATTTCTTTTACTTAAATTCTGGGATATGCATAAACTCTGCTCATATTTGCTTATCCTGCTAGCTTAGTTGTGGGCAGGGGGGCGGGGGAGAAGGAGCTGTGGAAAAATTCTTACAGGTTAGTTCTAGGACTACGAGTGAGTGGGTTTGTAATGGGAGCGGACAGAATGAATGGGTTAGATCCAGTCTTAGAGGACTTTCCAACGGGGAAATCGCTTTGAAATTATACTGGGGAAGAGAACAGTGGCTACGTGGCCCATACAGTTCAATGGGGCAGTGCCCTCTAGTGGGCATTTTATAACACAACTTTGCCTGCACACAGGAAATCCCGACATAATTCAGAAGCGTCGGATTTTCTGAGGCTTATTTTTAATGCTAAAACCGGGAAATGAAGTGGGAGACACTCAGGAGGCTCACGACATCAAAATCAACATCCATGAGTGGCCAGTCCCAAGTGTGCTACAAATTGTTTGTTTAAAGGAGCCCTTAGCCATACTTGGAGTACACCCGTTGAAATCAATGGGGCTTGAGTGACTTCAGCCCAGTTGATTTCAGTGGGTATACTCTAAGAATGGCTAAGTCTGGATCCAACCCAGAATCTCCTCACCAACACTTTTCTTCCAAAATCTTCCGCTTCTTAGGGAGAGGATCCTGTCGGGGAAACTTGTGCGGAGGGCAGAGAAGAAACTCAAGGAGGTGATCCTGCAGGTGGATGAAGAGAGGAGGAATGCGGATCAGTTCAAAGATCAGGTAAAGTGAAAACGCACGTCCTCTCCCCCCTCCCCTTCCTTATTCTGAGCCCTGGGGCATGTTTTCAGTGCTTAGGGCTCAGTTTTAGGGGGGAAATGAAGGAATAGTAAAAGGAGCTCTGAGCATGTACAGATTGCCGTCCTCGTGCCATTGATAAGTACCCCCTCTACATGACTGACATTGGCCCCGTTCAGAAGACACCTTAAACCATGGCTTTAACCACGGTGAATAAAGCAAAACGCCTTATTCACTGTGGTTAAAGCCATGGTTTAAGGTTTTCACCCGTTATATTATTGCTATTAGAAGATCCTGTGTTTAAAAACTCAAATACAGCAAGAGTGTAGATATTCCGAAAGGGGGAGTGAAAAGGACGCCATGCATCAACCTTCCCCAAGCCTGGTACTTTCCAGATGTGTTGGACTGTGTTGGCTGGGGGATTTGGGGAGTTGTAGTCCGACACATCTGGAAAGAAACAGAGTTGGTGGCGGCTGTCGTAAATCAACCTACGGTTTACAATCCTAGAACAAAAACTGCCAATTATTTCTCAAAACAATCCATGCTGATACTTTAAAATAGTTTTGTGCTGAGATGAATGGGCAAAGGAGACGGTGGCCCAGCAACCAAGTGGAACTTGCCTCCCAAGGTTCACTCCCATCGGGGATGCCGTTTCTGCTTCGTTTTTAGGTTTTTACATCTCTTCTCTTCCCCCTTTTCTTCTCTCGCTGCTCCTGGCAGGTTGAGAAGGGCCACATGCGGCTGAAGCAGCTAAAGCGGCAGCTGGAGGAGGCCGAGGAGGAAGCCTCGCGGGCCAATACTAGCCGCCGCCGCATGCAGCGCGAACTGGAGGACGTCACCGAGTCAGCCGAGTCCATGAACCGGGAGGTCACCAGCCTACGGAACCGCCTCAGGTGGGTTAAGGGCGTGGCGGCGCAGGTCATGTTTTGAATGCGGAGAGTTAAGATCCCACGCTTGGTGGCCTTAGTCCTGAGGAAGCCTCGTCCTGCCCTGTATCTCCCCATTCCCACACGCCTTTAAGGTGATCCATTCCTTGTCTCTATCCTTTTGGGTTTTTTTTGTTTTTTGCTGTTCTCATACCTTCAGAATTGGGCATGATGCTAAATAGGCTGCAACAGCCTCTGCTAAGTTGCTGCTCTCCAGTGGCCGTGCTGGCTGAGGATGATGGGAGTTGTAGTCTGGACCACCTGGAGGGTGGACTACAGAACATAGTTTTAGGTAAATATTCTGCCAGTCATGACCCTAGAAAGAAGACATAATCTAGCATGCAGCCTGAGCCTCAGATTAAAAATTGAAAGCTGCCCTCCACCATGACAGAGTGGTGGCGTTCTATCTCCGTAGGCCTCTGTATCCTTCACTATGGAAGGTAGATGAGGAAACCAGCTGAATTTTAGAACAATTAAGGATTGTGATGGCATCTGTATGTGTAGTCTTTATTTTCTACCTCTATGGTCCCAGAGCTATTACCTTACCACACATGAGAGGCCTATTGATCATTTCCTTCTGTAGTGGTTTGGTTAGGCTACTTCGAGAATTGCTAGAGAAAGACCCACAATTACCCTGGACAGATATTTCCAGACAGGTAGCCATGGTAGTCTAGTGCAGTAATAATGACAAAGAGTCTTGTGGCACCTTAAAAGCTAACCCATTTTTTCTGGCATAAGTTCTCTGGGACTGTCGCTCACTTCATCAGATGCATGGAGTGTTATCAAGAGTTTCAAATATATATATATATATTAGTACATATAATGATGGGGATAGAACTGTAAACTGTGAGGTCGGAAGGAAATTTAAATGCAGAAAGTCCTGACAGGGACAATTGCATTATTAACAGTAGCCATTCACAAAACAGTTGCTGTTGACAACACAAATAACAAATACCCTGTCACTAGGTAAGACAATTAACATATGTAATGTGATAAAAATCCATTATCCTGATTCAAGCCTCTGCAATAGAACTGAACCTGCCGATGAATTCTCACTCTGCGCCCCCCACCCCCATATCTCCCTTTGAAGTTTCTTTGGGAGGCTGTTTTTTCAGATGTCTTATTGCTGTCCTTTCTTCTCTGTAGAAGACGGCCTGTTTGCCTTAGGTAGAAGGCGGAAGGTCATTGTTGACAAAAGTTGGCCTAGGCCACCTTGCGAGATGAGCAAGTGAGCGAACCCCTCATTTTGTGGGCGACATGATTAGGTCCTCTGATAGTGTTTCAAGGGCAAAGCTGGTATGTGCCAGGGCCTTCCCTGCTGAGGCACCAGGTCGAGGCAGCTTTACCTGCCCCACACCGCCCCTCGTTGGGGAGGAGGCAGGGAGGACAAAGCTCATGGCGCAACTCTCTCCACCTCCTCTCCAAGCCCCCAGGATCCTCTCGGGAGCAAGGCGTGTGGATGGAGACCAGGCCTCCACAGGCTGTTGGAAAACCTCCATGGCCAAAGGGCTCCCCTCTCATCCATAACAGAAAAGTCTCATTGAGTGCACAGGCAAGCCTGAGAGGATACCCTTAAACGCTTCAAATAATTTCAGTCAACAAAGAACAGCTTCTCCATCTCTTGCAGAGAACCCAGGTGTCCTGGCTCCCAATCGGTACCTCCGTCCTTCGCCTAAAATAATCCAAGGGTCCCGTTCCGAAGTGTCAGCAGCGAACCGCCATTCCAAGCCACCTCACCCTGTTTTCTGACAATTCAACCCAGTCCCCCCCCCGCCCCCGGTGGCAATGTTAGCAGCTCTGTTTCCAACTAAGCCACTGGTTCCCCTTGTCCAAGAGCCGAGGTCAGCCTTCCCAAACCTGGTGCTCGAGATGATGGGAGTTGCAGTCCAACTCACCTGTACGGCACCGGGTTAGGGAAGGCCGACCCAGAGAGCCTGCCTCACTCCCTCCATCCCGTTACATTTTCTGATACTTCTTTTCCTTCTGATAATTCCCTTCTTTTCCGGATCATTCTTTCACGTTTGCATCTCTCTCTCTGTCTCTCTGTTTTTACACCCTCTTCTCTCTCTCTCTCTCTCTCTCTCTCTCTCTCTCTCTCTCTCTCTCTCTCTCTCTCTGTGTTCCATTCCATCCTTTTCTCGGCACAACAGCAAGTTAGAACGCCGGCAGCGGAAGTACGTTCTCACTCCCCCTCCAGTTCTGCATGTGTGTGCTGTGCAGTGCAGTGCAGTTTGGGGTGCGATGGGGGGGGGGCAGGGGAGAGTGGGGCGTGTGCAATTGCAGTGCAGCAACTCCCGGCTTCACCCTTCCCTGAAAGCGCTGAAACTGACTCCACAAGGCAGACGCACACTCTGATCTCCTTCTTTATGTTTTGAACTTCAAAGCAACCATAGGATCTTCTGTTTTTTACTGGAGGGAAAGCGGTGTGTGTGTGTGTGTGTGTGTGTGTGTGTGTCTTGTTTCCCTGATCTAAAAACCTTCTTAGACCCACAGAGGGGAGATGGGCATGATAGAAACGTCATGACAGGACAGGTGGTTTGTGTATCTAACCCAGCGCTAGCTGCAGGTGCTGCTCTCCAGACCCCCCCTACAAAATTCTTTTCTGTCACCTGATTCTTATGACATACAGCTGCCTTCCCCAACCCGGAGCTCTCCAGATGTTTTGGTCCTCATCAGCCCCAGTCAGCATGGCCAGTGGTCAGGAATGCTGGGAGTTATAGTCCAGAACATCTGGAGGGCTAACATACACAGAGCTCTCTCTCTCACATACACGCACACTCATTCTTCATCCTTACAACAACCCTGTCAAGTGTGTTAGATTGAGAGATAAGTGACCAGACTAAGATCACCCAGAGACCTTTGTGGCGGAATGAGGATTTAAACCCAGGTCTCTGGAGTCCTAGGGCTTTTCTACATGAGGCATTTATCGTGCACTTAACATTCTCTATTCAGGGTACGTTACCGGTTCTTTAGACAGCATTGTGACCCTCCAGCTTTGCTTCGGTGTCTAACCAGCACTTTTGGAGAGTTGCTTTAGGGCAGGGAAAATGCAGCATTCAATCATTAAAGTGAAAGAAAGTGTGATTTCCTCTTGTGTATTTACACTCTTCTGCTGTACTACAGTGCCACCTAGAGGCTATGCAGCAGGAAATCAAGAAAGGAAACACTCCTCATGGCATTCTCAGATATCAATTCCTTGACAAAACCAAAACAGAACAGCCTCATGTAGTAAAGCCCTTAGTCCTACACACCACACTGGCTGTCACAATACAGGTACCTGTCCAGTCCAGTCCCGTCCCGTCCCATCCCCCCCACTCAGCAAGGCATTAATGCCAGCTTGTGGGGGAGCGGGAGGAGGGGGTTGAAGTGAGGAAATGGCATGGTGGGGGAATGGCTTAAGCACTCCCCCCTCCCAGCCCTGCTGCCCTGACCCAATTTGGGGATCCTCCCGCCGCTTGTCAGTCTGGATTTAGCTTTTGTGAAGTCAGGAGATCCAGATCGCGGCCTTCGCCCCGTCGCGTCTGTTTTGGCCCTGGGAGGAAAGAACCGGAGGGCTCGCTTGGCGTTTCCGGCCACTTTGACTCCCATTTGAGGGAGCACTTCTGCGCGGGAGTGGGAGGGTGGGGGGCACTTTCACTCTGGGGGTGCTTGCTATTGCCGTGAGCTTCCAGCTGCGCCTCCCCCAGGCAGAGGGGGCTATTAAAAAGCTGGGTTAGGGCTGTGCTTTCCGTTCTTGGCTGCTTCATTCCCAGTAGACCAGGCACACCCGTGGCTGTAGTGGGCATTTTCTCAACCTGGCGGCTCCCAGCTGTTTTGGACCGTTGGCTGGGAAGTTCAGCACTGCGATATAACGGCGCATTTTCTCCCCCCTCTCCCCCCCCCATCACAGACGCACACCTCTGACCTTCACCACCCGAACCGTGCGGCAGGTTTTCCGCCTGGACGGTGTCTCGGATGAAGAGATGGAGGACCCGGAGAGCGACTCCCCTTCTGCGAACCACCAGCCCCTGACGCCCTCTCAGGGGCAGCAGCCGGCGTTCCCCGCTGATCAGCCAGCCCAGACTGAATGAGGAGGGGTTGGGAGGGGGACGAAACCCCAGGTGGGTGGGGTGGATCTCGGGCGGCGGGGGGCATTGAGGGGGAGGAGGAACCCCAACCTTGCACATTGTCTAGCAGACGTGTATACAAAAAAAAACGACCACCCGCCTTCCACCTTCCCGCCCCCCACCCCCCCATCCCCACTGCTGCCAACAGTGACTCCTCTTTCAAGGGTCTCCCAGATCTTCGACCGAGTCCTCCTCCTGTCCGGCTGCACTTTAATATCAACCACCCCTGAGGGGTGGCGAATCGGGGAGGAGGGGGGAAGTTCAGGGTCAGGATTTTACCTATATTCCTTTTAACAGAAGAATCCATCTCAAATAGCCAATGTTTCTCCTGCACCTTTTTCTTCTTCTTTCTCTTCTTCCCTCTCCCCCTAGTCAGAATATGTAAACGGATGCCTGGCCCACTCTCTTAAAAAAAATAATCATAATCATGAAAGACTGGGCAGCAAAGGCGTCCATGGACCCAGACTGGGGTGGGAACAGAGGGCCCCGTGCAACCAGGGAGCTGCTGCTGGGATGAAGGTGGGAAGTCCGCAGTCCCCTCGCCTGGCTCCAAGATGCATTCAGCTCTGGCTGAGATTGCTGTTTTTATACCGAGGGCCCTTGGGCCGGTCCTGCGAGGGGGCTGTGACCGGGGTGCCTTCTGCTCCCTGTCTCCTCGCATCCACTCCACTTCCTCTCAGTCCCGGGGGTTCCTTGCCTTCCATTCCCGGCTCCTCAGGGTGCTGCAGAGGCCTCTCATGTTCCTTCACGCAAAGGATATCTGGAGTTGATCACCTCTCGAAGGCTGCTGCTGCTGCTGCTTTCAGCACACTTCGGCCGGCTGGAATTAGTTTGCACGTCCACCTGCTGCTTGTACCTGCCCCGACGCTGGGCAAACGCGAGGAATGAACTGGAAACCATTCATCTCAGCCTGCCTTCTCCATTTGGGACTGGGATTTGGATCCCACCTTCTCTGCATATTGACGCCAGCAGCCAAGAGCACTTTGATCTCTCCTGCCCGTCTTTTTACCCTCCATTCCTTGAACCTGCTGTGATGTCGATCTTTTGTTTTTTAAAAACTAATAGTGAGGAAGTCAGGATTTGCAAACCCAGTCGTTTCAATAAAAATGTCAGGCCTGATAGTCCATATCCTAGCCTGTTCCATCTTGTTTGATTGCACAAGTGTGAAAGAGAAAGAAACAGACCAAGTTCCTAGTCCTTGTGAGTTCTAGATTTGCATTCAAAGACATCCAGATAGTACCTGCAACAGTTCAAGTGGTTTTGCCTCTGTCCTCTCTAGCTGTAATTATTACTCGCCCCTTGCTTTATAAGCTTCTGCTTTTGCACCAGATGTTCTTCCTGCTACTATATGGCCCCTCGCCAAGATAAAAAGCCAGGTTCTGCGAAAAAATAAAAAATAAAATGCTCGGCCTGAAGTAACGCAGGCAATGTGGATAGGGAGACATTTTTCTCCCTCTCTCAAAATACTAGAACCCGGGGTCATCCCATGAAGCTGATGGGTGGGAGATCCAGGACAAATAAAAGGAAGCACTGCTTCACACAGCGCATAGTTAAATTATGGAACTCACTACCACAAGATGTAGTGATGGCCACCAATTTGGATGGCTTTAAAAGGGGGATGGATAAATTCCTGGAGGCAAAGGCTATCAATGGCTACTAGCCCTGATGGTTGTGTGCTATCTCCAGTATTTGAGGTAGTAAGCCTGTGTGCACCAGTTGCTGGGGAACATGGGTGGGAGGGTGCTGTTGCACCATGTCCTGCTTGTTGGTCCCTGGCCGACGGCTGGTTGGCCACTGAGTGAACAGAGTGCTGGACTAGATGGACCCTTGGTCTGATCCAGCATGCCAATTCTTATGCTCTTAAATTGAGCTAAAGAATGCAAATAACGTTATTTGAAGTATTCATATTGATTTACCCAAGGAATTTGAATTTCCTGGTGCAGCTGTTTCCAAACTGTCCTTGTTTCAATTCTAAAGCACCAGGATACAGGGAATTTGGTTCAATTTTTCACAGGGGGGATTTTTACCTCCAAATCCAATTGGGTGACCCTACTTAATACATCCTGGTTCAGACAAGCAGATCCTTACTTCGTGCTTACAATGAACTCTGATCATGACCCACCTTCACCTGTTTTAGGAATGACAACTCTGGTTTGCTCATCATGGAGATGCACTGCTTCACATGTGACTTAACTCTAAACGACCTAATTCACAGATAACCAGTATGTGAGGGAAAAGACATACATCATCATGGGTGAAAATTACTTGTATATGTCTTGCCGCAGCTACACACCTTTAGGAGTTGCTGCTGCTGCTTCCATATGGAAAAATACGTATTGCGTGAAGCTGATCTTATCACAAGATGAAACGGAGGCAAGCGAAGAGCCCCTAATTATCCAGGGGCTCTGTTTTTGTTCACCTTGGCTTCTAAATTTAATCCCTCCATGGTGCACGAGACTTGGGAGTTTGCCACACTTCCTATCATTAATTTGGGCAAAGCTATGTCATTAAAAAGGCTTTTCCTTGTGTGCCCAATGTTTGAGAACTTGCAGCCCAAATCCTATGCATGTTTACTCGGCAGCAACATTCACTGTATTCAACAGAGCCTTACTCCCAGGTAAGTGTGGATAGGATTGTAGAATTATTAGTAATATCGAGCACTTATATAGCACTTTAGTGTGTTCAAAGAGTTTTACATTCATTATCTCAATATAAACTTTGGATCTAATCCATCGTGTGCACCTTTTATAAGCCAGCAACAGATGGGCAGTAAGGCAGAAAAGAAAAGAAAGGCCAGCTTAATCCTGCACTTAGGAGTTCAAAATGAAGGGTTTGCAAATCTTAGCTTGGACTCATAGTAAAACATTTTTTTAAAAAAATTAAAATTAAAAAGAAATAGCCAGATGTGTGCGCTCTTCTGGTTCCAGCATCTGGGGGAGGGCCTGCCTTCTATATATATAAATATTATTTTTTTGCATGGTGGTTTCTTGTCTTAATTTGTTTTTAATTCTGTCTTATTATTTTATTTGTTTCTAACTAATTATTTTCTTCTGAACAGCCTGATTTGTTTTTCCACAAACCTAGAGGGTTTGCATTTTTTTAAATAAAAGAATGAATCTTTTTGTCTCTCCCTGCCCCCACTTCCCAAACACCTTTGCTGCTTGGATCTGTTTGGAGTTTCTTATCCTGATGTAAAGGGCCATAGCAATTATCCTGCTTTTTTTTTTTTTTGGTTAAAAAAGAAAAAAAAGAATACTTTTTAAGAAAAAGTATGTCTTCTATTAAAAGTTCATCTCGGATTACCAGCCTGCTGTGTGGAAGATTCTTTGGGTTTGTTCCTGACCTGTTGTGTTTATTTTTAATGCCTTTCATAATTGTTTGTCATGGAAGACCTTGTTCACAAGGATGGAATTCTGCATTTATAGGGCGACTTTTTGCTTTTGGGAGTGTTGCTGGTTATCCCTGTGGGGGTTGGGTTGCCAGCTGGCCAAGGGGCAGAAATGGGCCAGTCCTTATTGATCGATTGGCTTTTCAGAACATAGGAACAGTGGAGGCTGGTGGCCCCATGACAGTGGGGTGGTGAATCCACTCTGGATTTCAGTCTGAACTCTAAAGAAGCTATCCAAGGTAGGGATGCACTTTGGGTAGATCCTTTAGAACTCTGGCTAGTTCTGACTGAAACCCAAAGTGGATTCACTGCCCCACTGACATGGGAGCCATCAGCCTCCACTGCATAGGTAGCTGATTTTTACCAAGTCAGACCATTTCTCTGACATTACAGTATTAGGTGGAGAATAATAAACCTTCCATATTTTATTTTATTTTACTTTATTATTTATTTTATTTATTTCATTTCTATACCGCCCAATAGTCGAAGCTCTCTGGGCGGTTCACAAAAATTAAAACCATGAAGAGCATAATAAAACAACCAACAATTTATTATTATTATTATTATTTATTTATATAGCACCATCAATGTACATGGTGCTGTACAGAGTAAAACAGTAAATAGCAAGACCCTGCCGCATAGGCTTACAATCTAATAAAATCATAATAAAACAATAAGGAGGGGAAGAGAATGCACCAAACAGGCACAGGGTAGGGTAAAACTAGCAGTATAAAGTCAGAACAAAATCAAGTTTTAAAAGCTTTAGGAAAAAGAAAAGTTTTTAGCTGAGCTTTAAAAGCTGCGATTGAACTTGTAGTTCTCAAATGTTCTGGAAGAGCGTTCCAGGCGTAAGGGGCAGCAGAAGAAAGTGGACGAAGCCGAGCAAGGGAAGTGGAGACCCTTGGGCAGGTGAGAAACATGGCATCAGAGGAGCGAAGAGCACGAGCGGGGGAATAGTGTGAGATGAGAGAGGAAAGATAGGAAATTTAAAATTTAAAAACACAAATACAAAATACAATATAAAAAGCACGACCAGGATAAAACCACACAGCAAAAATTGATAAAGGTTAAAATATGAAATTAAAAAAGCAGAGTTTAAATTTAAGTTAAATTAGGTGTTAAAATACTGAGAAAATAAAAAGGTTTTCAGTTGGCGACAAAAGGAAAACAATGTAGGCGCCAAGCGAACCTCTCTGGCGAGCTCGTTCCACAGCTGGGGTGCCACAGCAGAGAAAGCCCTCCTCCTAGTAGCCACCTGCCTGACTTCCTTCAGCAGGGGCTCACAGAGAAGGAAGCTCCCTGGTTGCAGCAAACCAACATATCAGAAGTGTTCTAGCATAGTTTAGAATCAGGATAGTAGAGTTGGAAGCAGCCTACAAGGCCGAGTCCAACCCCCTGTTCAATGCAGGAATCCACCTTAAAGCATACCTGACAGGTGGTTGTCCAGCTGCCTTCCATACAAGTTTTCTATATGAAAAGGGCTTATGGTGGGGTTTTTTAAATTTTGGTAAATAAATCGCATTTAATAATGCTGTCTTAAACTTACTGTCTGAAGAGGTCCATTCCAGGAATGACTGTACCATCTGATATTCCTGAGTGTGTAGCTGATTTTGAGGGTCTGAAAAACAAACCCTTGCTTTGTATATATCTGATATAGTTTAATTACATTTCTTTGCCATATGTGACAAGAACAGATTCCTGTGCTCAAGAAGTCTTGCCTTTCTGAAGTAAACAGGAGGGTTTTATGTTAGAACAGGAAAAAGGCAAAAGCTGGGAGAAGCCGGGTGAGGGGTTAGCACAGACTAGATTTTGATCTTGTCCACTTCGCAAGGAATATCCGTTCCTGTTTTAAAATCCTGGTGTCCCTTTCAGGTGCTGAGAAAGGAAATTAAATTATTTTGGTACCTTTGCTTTTCCCCTCTCTGTTTAAATTGCACCAGCTTTGGTTTAACCATCTAAGAAATGATTCATGCTTGGGTTTCTTGCTAGAGCTTCAACTGTATGCACACTTTCTTGGGAGTAAGCCCACTGGGGCCTCCTTCTGAGTAAACATGCATTAGATGAGCCTGTAATTCACCCTGCCCTACATTTCGCAGATGAAAATAGAGACGTGCTTATATGTGCATTCCAAGGATCATTTTGTGAGCCCTTACTTCCTGCATTATGTATTAGCACATTGTTTTTTTTAGTCTCTGGGCCCTGCTGTCAACTCTGTTCTTTTTATCTGCAAAATACTCTTACCCTCCACAGTTAAAAAGCCAAGCCAGTGTGCGTTCTTTTGGTTAGAGATATACCAGACCAACATAATTGCCCTGTAACTGGTTATCCATCAAGAGTTCAAAATAAATCTCAGCAGCTGCACTGTGCAAAATGGCAGGTGCTCCACCAATCCTTCAAGGAGCTCAAAGCTGTATATATTCTCTCTCCTGCCCCTCGTCCCACTAGGCTGTTCGGACAACACAATAACCACCCGTGGTTTTAGAAGTCAACCGTGAGTTGAATGGTCAACGGTTGGTATTTGTGTCATCTGTCGGGCAAAAAACACCCCACAGTTGACTTTTTCGTCAAAAAACCCACTGGGGAAGCGTTACCGGCTGCAGAGCTGACTAGTTGCACAACCGGTGGTTATTGTGTTGTCCGAACTGAGCCAGTGGAGTTGTTCGACCCGTTGACTTTTTCGCCTGGCTACGGAGTTCCCAGGCAAGAGCACCCCTCTGGTCCCAACCCACACCACCTCCCAGAGGGAAAGGACAACGCATCGAGAGGTTACTGCTCTTTTCTCCTTGCCACTAGCCAAGGCAGGTAAAACGCTAGGAAAGAAAGAGCAGTAGCAAGAAGTTCCAGGGACTGGAAGTGGGAAGCCCTACCTAAGCCTGGGCAGGAGCCCATTGATGCTGCCCCTGTTCACACCCATGTATCTACATGCATCTGGTACCAGAAGCAAAGATGCAGCCACCCACTCCGAATGGTCCAGTGTGCTGCTGTATGTGTGCACTCAGAAGGAACGGAGTATAGTGTTAGATAAGACACACCCACACCCTCGAGGTCAGTAGGAAAGTGGCTCCAGCCAGCTGCGAGGCACTTCCGATGCCCATTCGGAGGGGTTTTTGGTGATAACAAATATGTGATGCCTCCATGTCTGCCAAATATGGAAACATGTTTCCGGGCCTCAAGGCTTTCCCAGATGTGTTTTAGGAAGTGTAACCTTTTCCCTCATGTCAGATTAGCAGAACGGATGAGTGGGCGAAATGCTTAGGGCAGCCTTGGAAGGGAGACCAAGAGATTCTTCGGTGTCTCTTGACTGCAGAGGCACGAAGGCGGGGGCCAGAGGGCGGGTGTTCATGCCTGTGCACCCCCACTCGCATTAATGTTGAGGGGCTTCATTGGGGGTATTTCCAGATTTCCTTGCTAACAGGATTGCAGCCTCAATTTAGAGACACCACGAAGTATCTAGCAATCCACACCAACGAACGTTTAAACGTCTTCTTAATTACACCTAGCGCTCAGCCTCCAAACGTAACAAGGGGAGCGTGCGTTTGAGCATGTGCAGAATTCCTACAGCTAGCACACACACCCCTCCGTGTGAGCTTCTAGGGGCGCATGAGCCACAAAGGCAATCCCACCCCCACCGCTATTGCACTCCATGCAGTTCTCGATACGACACTTTGGAACGTCGCGTTGCTTTTTTCGCTCAGCGTGGATCGGGCGAAGGAGCGAAATGGTCATTGGCTGAAGGGAAGAGGAAGGGTTCCATTACGCCGAAACGTCACCTAAGCGGCAGCTCATTGGCCAGGGGGGCTGTTCTGTAGGTGTGTCTGTGAGGGTCAGAGATCCCGCTTCTGATTGGGTGGCAACTCGAAGTGTTGCAATTGGCGATCAGAGAGGTGAGTGGAAGCGAGTGCGGGGAGAAATATCATGGGGAGCGTGAGGTGGGTGACATGGGACCCAGCCAGGTTGAGAATCTTAAGTTGCGATCCAATACCCTCTTACCTGGGAGTAAACTTCACTGAGCTTAATGGGGCTTACTTCTGAGTAGACATGCATCGGGTTGCAGCATTCAAATATGAAGCTGTTCGGAGTCGCCATTGTGCATTGGAAACGACCGCTGAGCATTGAGGCGGGTCTGGAGCGATCCCCCGGCACGCGCTGTGAACGGCCAGAGCAGCCCCCTGTCCGGTGTCCGATTTCCCCCTCTGCAATCCCACGCGCATTCATCGGGGAGTAAGTCCACCACCCGCAACCAGTTTGTATGGATAGCCTGGTTCAGACAACACGCAAAACCATACTGCTTAACCACAAAATGGTTAAGGGGATGCATGCATTTAAGCAGCATGGTTTAGCGTGGTGTCTGAACCAGGCCCATGTATTTCAATGGTTTTTAACCTGCTCTGCAGATAAAAATAAATAAAGGGGCGGGAGCGCTCAGATCTGCTCACAAATCAATAAAAAACAAGAAGCCTAAACGGACAATACAAAAGGAAAGAGGGAATGGGAGGGAAGAGAAGAAAAAGCAAAGGCGGCACTAGTTCTTCCTTACAAAGTTCTTATTGGCTAGAATGGAAATCAGTTCAAAGGGTGGAGGAGAAAAAGTTGCTGGTCCTTCAATATGCATAAGATCGGGCTTTGAATTTCTTGCTCACAAATCTCACTTTTTAAAATCTTCCTGTCCCACTTTCTGTGGTAAGCTATTTCAGAGTATGTTTAAAGAAAAATTAAGGCAAGCCAATCCTACCGCACTGTTACTATTCAACTTGTTCATAAATGTTCTGGAATTAGGACTGAGCAGTGAAGTGGCCAAGTTTGCTGACGACACCAAATTATTTAAGGTTGTTAAAACACAAAGGGATTGTGAAGAGCTCCAAAGAGACCTCTCCAAGCTGGGAGAGTGGGCATCCGAATGGCAGATGCGGTTCAATGTAAGCAAGTGTAAGGTGATGCACGTTGGGGGTGAAAAAACCCAACTTCAGGTATAACCTAATGGAATCTGAGCTGGCAGTGACCAAGCAAGAAAGAGATCTTGGGATTCTGGTGGACAGCTTGATGAAAATGTCCACCCCATGTGCGGCTGCTGTAAAGAAGGCAAACTCCATGTTAGGCATTATAAGAAAAGGAATTGAGACTAAAACTGCCAGGATCATACTGTCTTTATACAAATCTATGGTGCAACCACACTTAGAATACTGTGTACAGTTCTGGTCACCAGTCCTAAAAAATGATATTATAGAGATGGAAAAAATGCAGAAAAGGGCAACTAAAATGATTAAGGGGCTGGAGCATCTCTCTACGAGGGAAGGTTGCATCAACTGGGATTGTTTAGCTTGGAAAAAAGGAGGCTAAGGAGAGACATGATAGAGGTGTACAAAATGATGCATGGTATGGAGAATGTGGATAGGGAGACATTTTTCTCCCTCTCTCAAAATACTAGAATCCATTGAGGTCATCCCATGAATATGATGGTTGGGAGATCCAGGACAAATAAAAGGAAGTCCTTCTTCACACAGTGCATAGTTAAATTGTGGAACTCACTACCACAAGATGTAGTGATGGCCACCAATTTGGATGGCTTTAAAAGGGGGTTGGATAAATTCCTGAAGGCAAAGGCTATCAATGGCTACTAGCCCTGATGGTTGTGTGCTACCTCCAGTATTCGAGGCAGTAAGCCTGTGTGCACCAGTTGCTGGGGAACATGGGTGGGAGGGTGCTGTTGCACCATGTCCTGCTTGTTCATCCCTGGCTGATGGCTGGTCAGCCACTGTGTGAACAGCCCTTGGTCTGATCCAGCATGGCACTTCTTATCAGGGCCAGGACTACCATTAGGCCAACCAGGCAGCCGCCTAGGGCGCAGACCTCAGAGGGGCACAGTACTGCCCTTTAAGGGTCACAGTTTTATACAAATTAGCTGTTTTAAGAAAAAACATAATGAAAGGAAAATAAAATAGTTCAGAAATTCTTCTTGAACAGCTGAATCAAAGTTGGCAATTTTGGGTGTGTGTGTGTGTGCAAGTAGCTTGTCTTGCCTAGGGCACAAAATAGTTTGACACCAGCCGTGCTTCTTATGTTCTTAAATGGGATTCTGTGGGTTACAGTGTCCCCAAGAGGGCCTCTCCTGCAGACCTTAATAACCGGGCAGGTTCATTATGAGAAAGGTGGTCTGTAGGGTCCTTGGTGTACCAGGCCCTCAAGCAGTGTAGGACTTTAAAGGTGAATCTCAGCACTGGTCTGAGCTCGGAAATGGAACAGGAGGAGTCTTTAAGCCCTGATGAGATGTGCTCCCAGTGGCCAACCCCACCCAGTACACTAGTAGCCACTTTTTGAACTAATTGCAATTTTCAGGCAGTCTTTAAAGGAAGCCCCTCATAGAACACATTTTTATTTATTTATTTATTACATTTTTATACCGCCCAATAGCCGAAGCTCTCTGGGCGGTTCACAAAAATTAAAACCATAATAAAACAACCAACAGGTTAAAAGCACAAATACAAAATACAGTATAAAAAGCACAACCAGGATAAAAACTATGCAGCAAAATTGATATAAAATTAAAATACAGAGTTAAAACAGCAGAGTTTAAATTTAAGTTAAAATTAAGTGTTAAAATACTGAGAGAATAAAAAGGTCTTCAGCTGGCGACGAAAGGAGTACAGTGTAGGCGCCAGGCAGACCTTTCTGGGGAGCTCATTCCACAACCGGGGTGCCACAGCGGAGAAAGCCCTCCTCCTAGTAGCCACCTGCCTCACTTCCTTTGGCAGGGGCTCACGGAGAAGGGCCCCTGTAGATGATCTTAAGGTCCGGGCAGGTACATATGGGAGGAGGCGTTCCTTCAAATAACCTGGCCCCAAACCGTTTAGGGCTTTAAATGTCAATACCAGCACTTTGAATCGGGCCTGGACCTGGACTGGCAGCCAATGAAGTTGTAAAAGGACTGGCATAATGTGATCTTGCCGGCCAGTCCCTGTTAGTAAACGGGCTGCCCTGTTTTGTACCAGCTTCCGGACCGTTTTCAAAGGCAGCCCCACGTATCGCAGTAATCCAAACGAGAGGTTATCAGAGCATGGATAACTGTACCAAGCTATCTATGTCCAGATAAGGGTGTAGTTGGTATATCAACCTAAGCTGATAAAAGGTGCTCTAACATTGCAGTAGTCTAGCCAGAATGTTACCAGAGCATGAGTAAGCATGGCCAGGGTGTCTTTGACTGGGAAGGGGTTGCAGCTAATGCGTTAGCCACAGCTGATGAAAGGTGATCCGTACCTCCGAGGCTGCTTGAGCTTCCCCTGAGAAAGATGGATCAATGAGCAGCCCCAGGCTACAATCCTGATTTAAGCTTAAGAGGGAACCACTCTCCTCTTGCGCATCTCCTGTTTGCATCTCGGGGAGAGGTGTGTGGTAGGGCAGAAGCTACACATCTCCTCCCCACCCACCCCCAGCATCTGCCTCTCCAGAACCAGGTTTCTTGGATAACCTCAGGAAGGTCGGCCATCTTGGTGTTGCAGAGGATTCTGGGAAACATCCTTAACTTTATGCGGGGAGCCAGCCATGCTGGAAGAAATAACTGTGACAGGACAGCGGTTTGCTTTCCCCTTTTGCCATGGCCAGTAGCCTTTGCACTGCGCTGCATCCAGCAACCACTTGCAAGAGGCAAAGAAAAAACGGAGTGGTACTGCTCAGAGCTTGTGTTCAGACAACACGCTAAGCTACAGTGGTTTAGCATTCTGAGCTAAACGTTTGGGCTTAGCGTGTCGTGTGAACCATTCCCAACCATGGTTGGCTATGTAATCACAGTTTAAACACACTCATTAAAATTTGCTGCCAAAGGGTTAGTGGCCTAACCATGGTTTAGCGTGTTGTCAGAACAGGCCCAGAGGGAGCTTGTAATTCTAAAAACTCCACCTACTTTGGCCTCTGGCTACACCCACCATTAGTGGCGGCCCGGGTGGACTTTTCCCCTTGGGTCAGCGGCCAGTCACAGAAACTGGGTCGTCCCCCCCACTTTGTAAAAGCTGAGACGACATTATCCTTTTCTTTACCAGCAGAGGGCACCGTTCTCCTTCCGCTTAGCAGCAGCGTGTGGAACACGTAAACCGCAGTGTTGGGATTTTGGACATGGCTAATTGATGAAGTGATTTAGCCGGCCTTCCTCCGGCGACCTACTTTCTCACAGCCTTAAACTACATCAGCAGGTTGTCAGGAAGACAACATGAAAGGGGGAGAAATAGAAATCAAGACCTGAGCATTTTAAAAATAAAACAATTTAGAATAACAGACACATTTCAAACAGTAACAGCTAACCCTAACCCCTGCCATGTGGTCATGTCTCTCTCCTGGAATCGTCTGCACTGTCTTTCTCTTAAAGATGGTGGTTACCAGATGTAAAATAGGTTGTCTGCGCTTAAAACAGTGGCATAGAGGACAGAAGCTTGATAGGAGGGTGGGGGAACACTAGCCCAAATGTCCTTTTTCCCGCACAGCTGTTAAAAAGTTTGAGAGAGGCCAGACTTCCTTCTTTGCATTTAATTACACACACAGTTGCGTATGATTCTGGGCACCACATTTTGAGAAGGACATGGAAAGGTTAGAACCGGTTCAGAAGAGGGCAACACAGATGGGGACCATGGTTACACGGTTTGGGACCACAATACCTGATGGAACGCCTCTCCCAACATGAACCCACCCGTACACTGTGCTCAACATCCAAAGTCCTCCTCCGGGTGCCTACTCCGAGAGAAGCTCGGAGGATGGCAGCAAGAATGAGGGCCTTTTATGTGGTGGCTCCCCAATTGTGGAACGATCCCCCTGACAAGGCCCGCCGGGCACCAACATTGTTATCTTTTCAGTGCCAGGTCAAGACTTTGCTCTTCTCCCAGGCATTTAGCAATATGTAATTAGCCTGGTTTTGTTTTTGTATGTTTTTGTGGTTTAAAATTTTTTGTATATTGTTTTTAAGTGTTTTTATCCTATGTAAACCACCCAGAAAGCCTCAGCTATGGGTCGGTATACAAATGTTGTTGATGATGATGATGATACAAGGACTTGAGGACTGGCCCTATGAGGACAGGCTGAAGGAACTTATTATTATTATTATTTATTTATATAGCACCATCAATGTACATGGTGCTGTGCAGAGTAAAACAGTAAATAGCAAGACTCTGCCGCATAGGCTTACATTCTAATAAAATCATAGTAAAGCAATAAGGAGGGGAAGAGAATGCAAACAGGCACAGGGTAGGGTAAGCAGGCACAGGGTAGGGGAAAACTAACAGTATAAAGTCCGCACAACATCAAGTTTTAAAAGCTTTAGGAAAAAGAAAAGTTTTTAGTTGAGCTTTAAAAGCTGCGATTGAACTTGTAGTTCTCAAATGTTCTGGAAGAGCGTTCCAGGCGTAAGGGGCAGCAGAAGAAAATGGACGGCGCCGAGCAAAGGAAGTAGAGGCCCTTGGGCAGGCGAGAAACATGGCATCAGAGGAGCGAAGAGCACGAGCGGGGCAATAGTGTGAGATGAGAGAGGAGAGATAGGAAGGAGCTAGACCGTGAAAAGCTTTGAAGGTTAACAGGAGAAGTTTATAGTGGATTTGGGGTGTTCAGTCTGGAGAAAAGAAGACTGAACGGAGACTTGTTAGCAGTGTTCAGGTAACTGAAAGGGTGTTGCATGGAAGATGGTCAAGAAATATTTTCCATTGCTACAGAAATTAGGAGCTGAAATAATGGGTATAGGTTATAGCTACCTAGATTTCAAGTAAATATAAGTACAAAAATTCCTGACAGTCTGTCTATCTACGGAGGTTGTGGGTTCCTCCCACAGAGGAGGGCCAGGATCTCTTCTCGATCCTCCCAGAGTGCAGGACACGGAATAACGGGCTCAAGTTAAAGGAAGACAGATTCCGGCTGGACATCAGGAAAACTTCCTGACTGTTAGAGCAGTGTGACGGTGGAATCAGTTACCTAGGGAGGTTGTGGGCTCTCCCACACTAGAGGCCTTCAAGAGGCAGCTGGACAACCATCTGTCAGGGATGCTTTAGGGTGGATTCCTGCATTGAGCAGGGGGTTGGGCTAGATGGCCTTGTAGGCACTTTCCAACTCAGCTATTCTATGATTCTATGATCTCTGGAGGTTTTAAGAAGAAGCTCTCATGGATGGTTTCGTTGGTTTTCCTGCACATTGCAGAAGGTTGGACTAGATGATCGTTGTGGTCCCTTCCAACTCTACAATTCTTTACAGAAAGATGGAAATAAAATTGCCATGCTCGCTCACAAATGGTGGTGCCATTAAGGCAGGATTCCACTCTGCAGGATGAACAGAATGGCCCCAGTAACATACATTACAATCCTATGCATGCTTAGACATAAAAGATAACATTTCCCAGCCGTTCTCTGGCTGGGAATGCTGGGAGTTGCAGGACTTCCTTCTGTCTAAACATGCATAGGATTCCTTGCTTGGTCACTGATTTTTATCCTTGGTCACTGATCTTAATGTGTCTACTCTCTAAGTACGATGAAATCTGGTTCCAACGCATTGTCTACATATGTATGGCGAGGAGGACGTTAAACCAATACCGTCTTGAAAGGGTATCAGCGTGAACTCCAGGCAAGATACATCTTAACAAAAACAGCCAGAAGGAAACTTCCAAGATATTTCTCTTTACTGTCTCTGTGTTTTCCCAGCCTGGAAATGTCGGTGGCACGGCTCGGAAAAGTGGTTCCCAAAACGAGCATCCTGTTCCTATGCGACATGCAAGAGAAGTTCCGCCCCAACATCAGCTACTTCCCCCAGATTGTGTCTGTGGCAGCTCGGATGCTGAAGGTAAAAGATTTGCTAGGTGATGGCAGACGGGCTTGCTATGCTTTGAGAAACAGGAGCTGGGGGTGGGGAGAGGAGAGGAGAGAAAAAGAAGTCCTCCCATTCATTTATTTTATTATTTATTTATTATAGCACTTTTATCCTGCCCTTTAGCGGCTTACAAAAATAATTGTTAAGACAGTCCCTACCCACAGGCCTACAATCTTAAAAAAAAATGACACAAAAGGAAAGGGGATGGGGAGGGATGAGGGGAAAAATGGGGTTGATTGGCTACTACGAAGTGAAAGGGATGGTCAAGGCCAGCCCCCAGCTCCCAATGTGTTGGAATTCAATTCCTATCATCCCCATGGAGGGGGCCAGCTTGGGGAAGGGTGTCCTAGGTTTCTAAAACCCATTCCAAAATTGCTGCAGGCATTGCAGGGGAGAGAGTTCTACTTGTCACAGGTGCTATCCAATAGATGCCTGCAAGTGTTGCACCATCATTTCTATATATCTATTGCTGGTTGTGATGCCTAGCAAGAGTGTTTAGCCTTTGCTACAGAAACCTGCAAAATGGCTTTGACCAGAGATGACCGGGAGGGAGGGGGAAAATAGTACTACTGATGATATCTCTACTATACTTATTTTAAATTAGTTTTAATTAGACTTTAAGGGTGGGGACTGCCCCTCCCCCAAGGCAACGTAAAAGGCAAAAACAGACAATATGATAAAAAGAGACAATACAAAACGATTCAGTAAAAACAGCAGCCCCGATTTTTTGTAAAGGCCAGTTAAAACGGGTGCTTTTAAAGAGCTTCCCTCAAGACCTGCAAAGAAGAGGCCTGAACCCCACCCCCCACCCCCCGAAGAATGCTTGTTCCAGAGATATGGGAACACCACCGGAAAGCCCTCTCCTTTCTATTTGCCAATCTAATCTCCCTTTGCAGTAGGGCTTCTGTTGTTTTCAGAGTGTCAGCAGGCTGGTACAGATGAAGGCAGTACCTGTGTGGAGGTACCGATGGTCTCCAAATGCTGAAAAGTGACTACTGTGCAACCTATGATGCCCCCCATTAAAAAAACAAACTTGCAATTACAAAGATGAGCACTAGGGGACAGCATACGATCAAGTCCTGAAAATAATACTTTTCATTTTAGGAGAAGACCCACTTCCTTCCCAAAGAACCCCACCAGGCCCTTTCTCATCCTTCTGCAGGTTGCCAAAGCACTTCAGATCCCGACAGTAGTGACTGAACAGTACCCCCAGGGCCTGGGTCCGACAGTGCCCGAGCTGGGTGCAGAAGAGTTTCCGAAGTACACCAAGACGTGCTTCAGTATGATCATCCCAGAGGTGGAGAAGGAGATGGCGTCTGTGCCCAACCTGAAATCTGTGCTTTTGTGTGGGATCGAGACACAGGCCTGCATCATGGTATGGGACTGGAGGCATGTCTCTTAGTGATATGGACCTGATAAACTGGTAGGGCAAAAGACTTAATGCCAGGGAAGATGGGTTTGTAGGTTTGACCAGTGCCTATCATAAGGCAAGTAAACCCAGAACCTCCATACTGCAAAGAAGACCATCAGTACATTGATCATCAAGTTTGATTCTCTTCTCTCAGGAATCAATCTAGACCAAGGTTCTCTTATCCCATAGAGATATTAAATATTAAAACTAGGAAGATTTAAGGGGAGGGGGAAATGTGTTGTCATCATTTCCTCAAGCCCTTAAGTTCTAAATCGTTGCACAGGACTTGCTCGATATTTTTAAATTCTTAGGAACCCAGAAAACAAGGTACTTCACCTCCTCCCACCAGCAAGTCGAGAGGGAAATTAAGGCAATTGTGTTTCCCTTGATTCTAAGACTGGAGGGAAGGCACCCCTCTTGCAAGGATGCCCAAGTGTGTAGAACCCGTGGGTTGGCCATAGATCTAGAGTTCAAGTGCTCTTTTGTAAATGAAAGAAGCAACCACAGGGCTGGATTATACATGAAGAGCCGCTTCCAGCAATGAGCAGATAACAGTGTGGTGGGAAGGAGGGCTGTGCACCATCCCTGATTGACCTGAGCGCCATGAATTTTCTCTTTGGGTACAGAGCACAGCGCTGGACATCATGGAGCGAGGCCTGGATGTTCACGTCGTGGTGGATGCCTGTTCTTCCCGCAGGTGATCAGTGGGGTGTGTGTGGGGAGAAGGGGTCTAGACTCGGGGAGAGGGGAGCAGCAAGAAGTCCTCTTTTTCTTTTGCTTTGGTTACTTAATATGTGTGTGTGAGTGGGTTGTTTCCCCCCCCCCTTTATCTCAGCCAGGTGGACAGGATTGTGGCTTTGTCCAGGTTACGTCAGAGTGGTGCCTTCCTTACCACCAGCGAGGGGCTCATTCTGCAACTTGTCCGGGATGCTGCCCACCCCCATTTCAAAGAGGTAATTCTCCGCCCTCCCTTGTGATGGGATTATTTAGTAATGAAAGGCCATTAGCAGAGAAAAACAAAAAAGGCAAAATAGAATGAGGATTTACCAGTCCCACATGGACACAAAGCTTTCTTAGAAAATAAAAGGAGATCACACCCTTCTTTAGTGAATGACAGGTAAAATGGCTTTGCTCACAAATAATTTTGCATATAAAATGCAGGTACAGTGTTGAGTTTCAAAATAGAAGTTTGTTCAGTCCGTTTTGTGTTCCTTTACACCAGCAAGAGCAAGAGTGCAAACACACGTGCTCCCAGCAATGGTGGAAGTCCGAGAGAGGGGCGGGGAGAGGGGAGGAGCAAAAAGTGGGGAGGGGAATCACAGGAAACCAGATTGTAGGCTATAGAGATCCTGTGGTCAGAATTTCCCATGAACTAACTTAACTGCAACACTACCTCCTTGAAGTAACTTGCAGACAAGACTGCAATATTTCCAAACTCTTGCTCACTTTCTCCTACTCACACTATGCCATCACTGGTAACCCACAGTACAGTATGGTCCAATTAATGAGGGTTTCAGGTTGGGAAAGTCTGGTTTAGTGGCTGCAGTAGATAGAGCCGCAGTTGTAAGTCAAGGGCCCTTTGTTTTCACTGCTTTTAATTTTATCCCAGGATAGCATGGTTATTGACTGAGCACCGTGTGATCCTCCAAATGTGGTTGGACCACAGCTCCCATCAGTCCTGGCCATCATAGCCAATAGTGAAGCATGATGGGAGTTGAGGTCCAACAGCATATGGAGAGCCTCAAGTTGGGCACTCAGAGGGGCTCAAGGTGACGGTCCTTCGTTTTCCTCGCCTCTCCACCTTTTAGAAATCTGCTCTTAGAAATGTTGTTGTTGTAGTATTTTTACACTAATAGGGGGCCTATTCAGAAGACACCTTAAGCCATGGCTTTAAGCACAGTGGTTAAGCCAGAAAGCCAGGCTGTGTTCAGAAGACACCTTAAACCATGGTGAATAAGGCTTTTTGCTTTATTCACCATGGTTAAAGCCATGGTTTAAGGTGTCTTCTGAACACAGCCCTGCTTTCTGGCTTAACCACTGTGCTTAAAGCCATGGTTTAAGGTGTCTTCTGAACGGGGCCAGAGTATAGTTTGATGATTATGCAATACACAGTGCCAGGTAGGTTAATTAGAATGTAAATGATAAATTATTTATTTATTTATTTATTTATTTATTTATTTATTTTATTTAGAGTATTTTTATCCCACACCTCAGCCAAAAGGCTCTCGGAGCGGCTTACAATGTATCAATAAAGAAGACAGTCCCTACCCTCAGGCTTACATTCTAAAAAAAAGACGTGACACACAAGGAAAAGTGGATGGGGAGGGAAGAGGGAGAAAATAAAAAGAAATTAAGGAGACTGCTTAGGCTGGTGGGAAGGCCCTGCTCCGTCCTCTCATCTCCCAATGGAGGGGCAAACCAACAGCTCCTTCTTCCCCACAAGGTGAAGATGTTAGCCCTGTGGGGGGGGGGGTCCGACTGAAGCAGGCCCCGATGGTGCCTGCCTGCTCCAGTCTCCCTCCATGTAGTATCCCTCAGGCATAGGGACCATACAGGTGAGCTTACCTGCTCAGCCTGCCACTTGCCCCTAGACTACCAGGCAATAACTTCAGAGTCTTTTCCTTGCTGGATTCCTTTATTACTAAAACCTCCTAGAACAGTGACACTCCAAAACCCTGTAGCAAGGCCCACACCACCAAGTGGCTGAAACAGAGGCCCCACCCAGGCCTTCGATGAGGACCTGGAGACTAGCAGCTACAGGCCTCTTAAAGGTATATACATCCACATATCACATCCCCCCTTCTCCATAAAAACAATAACTTTTGTTCAATTAAATCTTAACTTGTCAATCTCAGCTCTTCATCACTATCCCATAACATAGTCCTTAAACTTTGCTGGTAGTCTCACTTCTCGCCCACTCCGTGTCCGTTCGATTCCATCTGCTGTTACATCTGACTAAAGCTCCAGCTCACCTTGAGGTCCTTCTGGCAAATGTATTACTTTATCCAAACGACAACGCTGTGAGGTAGGAGAAGGGGCAGAAAGAGGGTGTATTGTCAAAGGTCCCCCACTGGACTTCATAGCTGTGTGTGGGTTTGAACCCAGAGTCCTACTTTCTAACCATTCTGCCACACTGGATCTCCAGGATATGTGAGCGACAGGAAGTTTGCACAGTGGAACTGCAACAAAAAGTTGAGGCGTGGAATATTCCTGTTCAGGGTTCCAGTCAGCCATGCCCTGATCCATTTCATCCTCCCCCTACAGACATTTGGCATTCCATGACCACTGAGCATGTTCATTCATTGGGATATTTTGGAGAGGATTGCCCCCTTAGTTTTCTCTACCTACAGTTTTGTGTACTTTTGTAAAACTTGGGGTTTCTTTGAGTATGCTGATCCTTCCCTCTTGTTTCTCGGGGCGGGGGGGGGCGTTTTGGCTCCATTGGTGTTGGCATTCACCACCTGAGTTTGCTATTACAAAGCAGAGTTCTCACACAATCACACGATGGTCTGAACCACTCACAATAGTAACCAAGGGGACTGGGCAGAAGAATTCCTTGCCTATAGAGGATATGGGTTGAAGATCACCACTGATCACAACAACCCTATCTACTCTGATCCAAAGAGAGCAATCACTGAATACCCAATAATCCTTTTCATCAAACTCCGATTTGTTAAAATGTTCAAGGAGTGATTCACAAGCTGAGGTGTGTTTGGGAAAATATATGCTGCCTCTGGCCAAATCAAGGTCTCTTGATCCCGTCCGCCTTTCGTATCTGGCCTCCCTGCCAGGGGTGGGCAGCTTGTAGCCCTTGAGATGTTATTGGGCTGCAACTCCCATCATCCTTCACCATTGGCTATGCTGGCTGGGGCTGATGGGAGTTGCAGTTCAGTGACACCTGGAGGACCACGAGTTGTCCATGCCTGGTCTCTGCAACCTCTCCTGGATAAGTGGTCATATAAACATTGCCAGAACCACAAACAGTTGCTAAGGTAGAATTAATCAGCAAGTTTGGTTCTACTTGTTTAGGGTTCAAATGAGACTGTGGGCTCATCTACACCAAGCAGGATATTCCACTATGAAAACAGTATATAAAAGGTAGGAGCCACAGTACTGCTTTATAGCGGTATTTAAGTGCACTGCAGGATCTACACTACCTCTTTATAGTGGTACTGAAGTGCACTGACCACTGTGGGGGCCCAGGACACATCTACACCAAGCAGGATATAACACTATGAAAGTGGTATATGGAATGTGTCAATGGGCCCCAACAGTGGTCAGTGCACTTCAATACTGCTATAAAGCAGTATTGTGTGGCTCCTGCCTTTTATATACCGCTTTCATAATGGAATATCCTGCTTGGTGTAGATGAGCTCTGGGGTTCTCATTCCCTATACAAGTGTCAAGGGAACACAGCAAAACTAGGAAGGTTGTGTATTTTCTAGTTACTGTAGACGGTTGGGTCTCTTGTATACAGTTGAGCTTTGCACAGAAATGCTATAGACAATACCCCTTGCAAACATGGCCTCTTGGTCTCACTGTTTATCATTTTCTCCCTCAGTACTCTGTGTGTGTGTGTGAGAGAGAGAGAGAGAACAAAATATATATAGTTAATCAAATGAAGATAACACTTCATGCGCTGGGTTTCAGTCCACGAAACCTTCAGTCACAATAAATGTTTTGTCTTTTAAGATGTCACAAGACTTCTTTTTGGAAATAGCAGGGTTGTTTCCTTTGGGTGTGCCGAATTCACAGTCCCACAGAAAAATCCAATGACCTATGAATGACCCAAGGGCTTTCTCAATCTATGTAAAAAGCAGTTGTTTTCTCAGGACAACTCCTTTCCTTCTTATTATTAATCCGTATTATTATTATTTTCATTAGCCTTCCCCAACCTGCTGCCCTCCCGATGTGTCAGACTACATCTCCAACCATCCCCAGTGAGCGTGGCTGCTGGGCAGGCCGGAGATTATTGGAGTTGTAGTCCCAACATATCTGGAGGGCACTGGCTTGAGGAAGGTTGATTTGCAAACTAACATTTCCAAGGGCAAAGGGACAGCTCCCTAACTCAAAGGGTTTAACCATCTAACTTTCAACAGTGGTGAGGGAGAAAAGAAGGTAATAAGGGATAAATATCAGTAAACGCAGCTCTCTGTACACAAGATTTGTTACATTTTAGTTGAACATTAAGCTTCCTAATCTGAATGGTGCCACCACTCTGCTCAACTCAATAAGCTGTGAAAGAAACCCCGGGTGATTTTCATCTGTCTTTTATTATCACTAGCTGTCTTGAGCACCATTTTTGACAGAAAGGCAGGATATTAATTAATTAATTAAATAAATAAATAAATAATATCCACTCCAAACACCTTCCTTGGTGAGATACCTTCTCCTTCCAGATATATTTTCTTACTGGCAGCTGGGATGGCTTCAAAGCGAAGTGGCAACTTCTTATGCACAGGCTATGCTGCTACATGTCCTTTGTGACTAGCCACACCCACCCATGGCAGCCATTTTAGGGTTGCGCCCAAGACAGTTTCTCCGATTTCCAAATGTGCTCACAGGCCCAAAAGGTGACCTGCCCCTGCCTTAGTGATTTTTCAGAACCAGCCAGAACTCTAATGGAGCTATCCAAAATGCTGAACCTGTTCTGGGGCTAGGGTTCAGCACTTTGGATAGCTTCATTCGAGTTCTTACTGAAACCCAGAATGGATCCACAGCCCCACCAAAATGGGAGCCACCAGCCTGCAGGCCTCAATTAGTTTTAAACTCCACCCACTTCTCTCTCTAGCTCCGCCCACATGCAGACCCTGACTGAAAAAAACGTTTCCCCACCCTTGCCTTAGAAGGTGGCTCTACGTCTGCCTTCCCCAATGTTATGCCTGCACAATGTTTTGGACTCCAACTCCCATCAGTCCCAGCCATCATGGCCAATAATTGGGGGTGATGGGAGTTGAAGTACAAAACATCTTGAGGGCCCCTCGTTGGGGGAGGCTACTTCACACACTTAAAGAAAGCATTGCTGGCAGCTCCTGGATGACTTCACCCTCTGTGGCTCCTCTCTTTCTCTCTTTTTCAGATCCAGAAGTTGATTAAAGAGCCTGCCCCAGATAGCGGCCTCCTTCCCCTGCTGACAGGACCAAGCCCTCTTTTCAGCTAAACCAGCTGGTCCAAAGAAGATGATCCTCCACCTCCTCTTTTAAAGCATCTCCAGCCATTTAGTTTGGTCATTGCCACCTTTGGGTAGGGAGAAACTGAATCAAGATGTGCCAAGTTCACTTTGAAATAGGGAGATGATGGGGTTGTTACCTGCATGGAAAACCCATACCCTAATTCCAAACTTACGGGGTTTTCTGTGGTTATTCAGTGGGGTGGAAGAATCGCTTTTTTGCACATGTTCAAGGGCATGGCCCCGGCTTCAAATTTAGTGTCACCCTCCCTTCTGGGGCAGGGGGTGATAGAGAGAATGGGATTTCTAATAGGAAGAAGAGACTGGGTCAAAAGATTATTGGTATCTTTTCAGAAGTCTACATTTTTCTTTATTGAAGCTATATGCAAAGGATAGGAATTCTGCACTTAAAAAAACAAAAACAGGTTCTGCAACCAGTGAAAATCTGTGATCTGGAGTTAGAATAAACGATGCTGATTTATTTTTTTATTTGCACAATTTTCTTTAAAATTTCATTTCAGAATGTGTGCATGTACGGAATTTAGAATTGTTTTCTGCAACCTTGGAGTTAGAATAAACGTTGATTTTTTTTATTTGCACAATTTTCTTTAAAATTTCATTTAAGAATGTGTGCACGTATGGAATTTAGAATTGTTTTCTGCAACATTTTGTTGCAGATTTAGGAAAAGAGTCTAGGAACATTGGAGCAGTAGGAACAGGCGTTATGTCAGTTAAAAGCAAGATGAGGAACTGGGTTTGGGGAAGGAGAAATTGAACCTACGCACAGGTCTTACACCCTGACCTGAAACACCACCACCACCCATCTAGTGCTGCTTACATAATTTCTAGGTCTGTCCATAATCATGAGGACAAGAAACTTGGTTTTGTTTAAGAAGACAGCCTCACAATTCTGTAATGTTTGCCATGGTCACCATTTGATATCCTGTTCCACGCTCTTGAGTAGCAAGCAGCCACATGTATATTTATAGGCTCCAATAGGGCTGGCAAATTTTCAACCAGCCAATGCAGGTAGTAGGAATGATTATGTTTACTTCTTTGTTGTAAGAAGTTTCACTTGCTAATTTCTGCACATCAGGCAGAGGGCATCAGAATAAGTTGTTGGTTCTTCTGGTTAATTGGTAACTCTGCTCAATTGCACAATCAGATCACCCTTTTTTCCTACCCTCTATTCAGGACTCGAATTGCCAGGCCCAAACTCTGAATGGTTTTGTAGACCTTCAAAGTGTTGGGTAGAATGCAGACACTTCCACAAAGTCTAGCTCCCCACTGCAGCAATGAGAGATGAAAAGCCGCACTTGGGGTGTTGTTGTTTTTTTAAAATAATAATAATTGTTGTGCAACAAAAGTCTGGTCTGAAGCTGAGAACTCTGTGAGATATATTTGGAGCAAAAGTATGTGCTTCCATCAAATCTAAGCTTTCATTATTCCCATGTGGGGATAGTGAAGCAAGTTTTGTACGGTTCCACCAGGTTGAATCCAGTGAGAGCCTGCTTTAGTTCTGCACATCTTACTGCTGTTAGACAACTAATGAAATGCTTTCCGGCGAGGATGGATAGCAGCTGCTTGGGCTTTCTGTTAAAACTGAGTTTTCCTTGTCCGCGTATAGAAATGAGATGATAATGAGAGAGAGAGAGAGATGTGTGGCATGTCAGCATTCCAATTTTAAACCGTTGGTTTCATAGAATCATAGAATCATAGAATAGCAGAGTTGGAAGGGGCCTACAAGGCCATCGAGTCCAACCCCCTGCTCAATGCAGGAATCCACCCTAAAGCATCCCTGACAGATGGTTGTCCAGCTGCCTCTTGAATGCCTCTAGTGTGGGAGAGCCCACAACCTCCCTAGGTAGCTGATTCCACTGTCGCACTGCTCTAACAGTCAGGAAGTTTTTCCTGATGTCCAGCCGGAATCTGGCTTCCTTTAACTTGAGCCCGTTATTCCGTGTCCTGCACTCTGGGAGAATCGAGAAGAGATCCTGGCCCTCCTCTGTGTGACAACCTTTTAAGTATTTGAAGAGTGCTATCATGTCTCCCCTCAATCTTCTCTTCTCCAGGCTAAACATGCCCAGTTCTTTCAGTCTCTCTTCATAGGGCTTTGTTTCTAGACCTCTGATCATCCTCGTTGCCCTCTTCTGAACACGCTCCAGCTTGTCTGCGTCCTTCTTGAATTGTGGAGCCCAGAACTGGACGCAATACTCTAGATGAGGCCTAACCAGGGCCGAATAGAGAGGAACCAGTACCTCACGTGATTTGGAAGCTATACTTCTATTAATGCAGCCCAAAATAGCATTTGCCTTTCTTGCAGCCATATCGCACTGTTGGCTCGTATTCAGCTTGTGATCTACAACAATTCCAAGATTTCTCATTTGTAGTATTGCTGAGCCAAGTGTCCCCCATCTTGTAACTGTGCATTTGGTTTCTATTCCCTAAATGTAGAACTTGGCATTTATCCCTATTAAATTTCATTCTGTTGTTTTCAGCCCAGCACTCCAGACTATCAAGATCACTTTGAAGTTTGTTTCTGTCTTCCAGGGTATTAGCTATCCCACCCAATTTGGTGTCATCTGCAAATCTGATCAGCGTTCCCTGCACCTCCTCGTCCAAATCATTAATAAAAATGTTGAAGAGCACTGGGCCCAGGACTGAGCCCTGCGGCACCCCACTCGTTGCCTCTCCCCAGTTTGAGAAGGTTCCATTGATAAGTACTCTTTGAGTCCGATTCTGTAGCTAACTGTGGATCCACCTAATAGTTGTTCCATCTAGCCCACTTTTAGCTGGTTTGTTAATCAGAATGTCATGTGGTACTTTGTCAAAAGCTTTGCTGAAGTCAAGATATATGACATCCACAGCATTCCCACAGTCCACAAGGGAGGTTATCCTATCAAAAAATGAGATCAAATTAGTCTGACAGGATTTGTTCCTGACAAATCCATGTTGGCTTCTAGTAATCACTGCATTGATTTCAAGGTGTTTACAGATTGACTTCTTTATAATCTGCTCCAGAATTTTCCCAGGGATGGATGTCAGGCTGACTGGTCTGTAGTTCCCAGGTTCCTCCTTTTTGCCCTTTTTGAAGATATGGACAACGTTAGCCCTCCTATGCTCTGAAGTGGGTGAGTTGCTTTCCTGAGACTTTACCCCTGCATTTCTGAGTAGCAGAGAGAGAAAACCTCCTAGGAGAAAATAAGGCCCTGATCTCTACAAAAAGACTCCAGATTTAGTCCCATACCCCACACCTCCGCCCCATAGGAGAAACACGCCGTCCACCAAACCCACCTTTCTCATTTATTTCTCGCTGTCCCTTTAAGACCCAACTTTCTCCCCGCTCTGCTCTCTCATCACAACACCAGCAACACGTGCCTGCCCACGTGCTCCCAATCCTGAGAATTCTCCCTTTCCCCCTCCTGTCGCCTCCCCATTGGCCAAAACTGGGTCAGGCTCCTCCCATCCCCTCTGCTGCCATTGGCCAAATCTAGGTCAGAGCCCCACCTGCCCCATGGCAGGCGCACATGACAGAACGAGAAGGGTGGGGGGAACAGTGTTTGCAAATCTCATGCTCTTGTGCCGCCGATTGGCAGGGAAGGGCACGCTAGGTTCCGCCCACCCTGTTCGCTTGGCTCCTCCCACTTCGAATGTTGCAAGAGGAGGGGGGGGAAGATAGGAGGCAGTTGCAAACTGCTATAGACTAGAGGAAAGTAATGAGATTTTTTTTTGTAAATTTATATATTAAATAAATATATAATTTAAATGTATTGGTTGTAGCCCGAAAGCTGCAGGGAGGAATTCTGCATCAAGATCTGCTTTCGGTTTCTTATTATTAATATTATTAATTAATTATTATTAAGTGAGGGTAAACGAGGTCCCCCTAAGCTCGGATTCTCTCATTGCTGGCGGACAAGACAGTGTCCCTCCTCATTCTAGATCACGGACGCGTTTTTCCCAGCCCTTCTGGGATCTGGCTGGAGGGGAAAAAGCCGAGGAAATCCCGCTCTCTGCCGCTCTTCGAGACTACGAGGTCCTTAGATAAGGGATCAAGAACTGCGGTGCTTTTTGGATCTACTGTCTTTTTCGTACGCCTTGGAGGAAAGCTCCTCTTCGGCGGTTTTTATCCTGGTCTTGGAAACATACCTCTCCTCCCGCTCCCTAGAGGAATCTCTTTGGATCTAAGGAGATCTTTCTGGGCTTGGAAATACCCTCCTCCCTCTCCTCGGAGCGAATCTCTTTGGATCTAAGGAGATCTTCTGATTTTCATTCCCCCCCTCCTTCCATCCCCCGTTTTCAATTTTCCTAGTCTCTCTCTCCCCCCCCCCCCCCCCGGCAAGGAAATATTTCTTACCCATCTTTTGGGAAGATCCTTCTCAGAGCCGGTTGGCTGCTAAATTTGGAGCGGGGCATCGCCTGCCCCCTGGAGGTTTATTTCGAGGCTGGTGGTAGAAGGAGGGAGAAGAGAGAGAGAGAGATCGACCCCTTTCAAAAACAAGCAAACCTTAAACCTCTTATTCTCTTGAGCATCTCCCTCGGTCTCCTCTACACGGGGATCCGCCGCCGTTGTTTCCCTCCGCCCTGTTCGTTTTTAATTCGGTTCGCTACCTGCTTGCAACACTCCGTCGAAGGAAAAACAACCAACATATCTCCCCGGTGGGCCACCTCTTGGATTTTGCTGCTGCCTTCGCCATGGCCCGTCCTGCAGCTCAAAGCAGCCCGGCACCCAGCCCCATGCTCTCGTCTCCTCCTCTGGGACTAGCCAGCCCGAGTTCTGCCATGGTCAGTCTCAAGAGTCTCCTGCAGGGACCGGTCAAGAGTCCCGAACGCCGGGGAGCCAAGGATCTGGGCACATGTGAGTGACATCCCCCCCCCCCAATCTACCCTCCTGCTTGTTTCCCTGTCCGTCTTTCCACAAGCAAAAAGCTTTACCTGATTCAGCCTCCCCCCAGCCTTGAGCCCTCCAGGTGTGTTGAACTAAAACTCCCAGCATCCCCCAGCCAGTTGTATGTAATCGAACACATCTGGAGGGCAGCAGGTTGCAGAAGGCTGGTCTAGTTAATGCCATCCATTTCTGATCTATCTATGCATTTTTGCACACGATCCAACCGTTTAAAACTCCAGCGCGCTATTTGTCTTTTGTGTGTGTTTGCCCTTGAAACGGTATGGGTCACTCTTGTGCCCATTTTACAGATGGGAGAACAGAGAGGGATGCAGCCGAGGCAGCACTGCTACGGCTGGCAAAAACAGAGCTTGAATCTGAATGCACCTTGCCCAGCCTTCTCCAACCTGGGGCCCTCCAGACATTTTGGACTACAGAATGCAAGGGGCTGAAGGGATTTGTAGTCCTAAACAGCTGGAGAGCACTGGGGTCAGGGAAGGCTGGGTTAGCCAATCTGCCTCTTCTGGGCTACATTCGGTGCATGGCTGCCTGTCCCGTATGTGTCTTCCCTGCCATTCCGTACTATTAGTTTGGGCCTCTCTTACTGCCCTGTCTGTGTTGTGCCATTCCATAAATATCTGTATTCAATTCAAAGTATGTTATAGCACTTTAGGCATGAACAGATTTATTGCAACTAAGCCTATGTAGGCTCAATCTGTTAATATATTCCAAAATGTTCCTACACCTGCTCCCCCATCCATCTTCACATTCTCCGCAACCTCCCCTTATGCTTCTGGCCTTCTATGCCACCCATCTGTCCAATCTCTGTCTGTCGTAATAGTGCCTCTCCTATACACACCTGCCAGTACGTACATCTGTCTATCCTGTGCATTTTTTACTTCTTCATAGGCATCATTCAAACACATCCCTCCCATTCAACATTTCTGTAACTTGCTCCTTCTTTAAAACAACAGCAAGCAAGCAACCCCACATTGAAATCTCTGGGTTGCAAAGGCCCAACCAAGGCACTGGAAAAAAATGAAGTCCTTCCTATGAATGTATATATTAGACGATGTATTATGCAATGTATTTATATGCAGTTTATTTATATACTCCCATCCCACCTCCACTTCCATCCAGATGGCCTTCAAAATTTCAACATTCAGCTTGCTTTCACTTCTGCTTGGATTTGGGGACAGGAGGGGGGGGCAGAATAAAGGGAGAATTGCTTCTCATGCAGTATCTCCATCCCAACCTTGTAAATCCAAGCACTGCTTGCTTTTAACTATCTCCTGTTACGTGAGGGTTCCCAAGGCAAGACACTGGGATCATCAGAAATATTGATGGACTTATTTGCAAGGACCTGCCTGTGGCTCATCCAACATACATGTGCATAGGGACAGATCCTTGTTTCCTTTTCGATAGGATCTTACTGAAAGTATGAAAAGGGCAGGGCAGGAGACGGCTGTTTTTGCTGGAGGGAGCCAGGAGTTCTGGAGAAGGGAGTCAAGGCCTCTAATGGGCTAGGATGGGGGAGGAGTCACACTTCTGGGTCGTCTGAGAGAGGAATGGAGTCTTTCCCCAACCCCCAGATGTTTTGGACTACAATTCCCAGCATTATTGACCATGCTAGCTAAGGCTGAAGTCCCAAACATCCAAAGGGCTCCAGGTTGGGGAAGGCTGATTTTTCTGTTTTCATAAATCTATGGAGATACTCTATATTTTATGAAAATTGCTGCTGCTGTTGTTTTTCCAATGGAGTCTTGAATTCTGATTTTCATTTTCTGGTTCGTTTGTTTCCAGGTGTGTCTTAAGTGCCTTTTGCGGCTCCTTTGGCATTTGGTAAAGCAAGTGGGAAATTTTGATAATTTTTAATAATAATAGTAATGTAAAAAGAGTGTGTTAGGGTGAGTAAGAGAGGGGTCAGGTTTTCTGTCTGGGGTGGGGAAAGAAGTAGCTGTCATGGGCTTGGAAGGGGGGGGGCGAGAAGAGCTGCCCCAAACTCCTGGGTTGTGTTGGGAAGTGGAGTCCTGTGGGTTCCTTTGGAATGGAGGCAGGAGTGCTCTGATCCAGAAGTCCTGGCTTGTGCGGAAGGAGGCGGGGGAAGAAAGAAGGGTCATTATGTGCCGAGAGGAGGGGAAGGTTTGGGAGCCAGGACTCCTGGGTTCTCGCAGCTGGAGAGGCGCCAACTCATCAGGGTTTTCCAGGGTGATCCACGAAGCGGCGTTTCTGTACATGCGCGCGCACACACGCTCTTACATCTGCTGCTGGCAGCAGTAAATCCCTTAAAGCTGCACACAGCCCAGCCACGGGACGCAGCAGGAGGGAGCGAAACGTGCGGGCGCGGGCGCGCTGTGGAGCTTCGCCCCAGGAAACACTCTCAAAAGTCTTTTCGCACGAGCGAGCGGGCAGCGAAGGGCAAGGAGGGAGGCGGCGGCGGCTGGTACATCACAGGGGCATTCAGGGTGCCACCCGGGGTTAACGCCCCGCAAAGGAAGGGAGGGAGAAGAGTAGCGAGAAGAACTCGCCGTCCACAAGCTGGCATTTGGCTTCTGGCTGGCAGACAGGATGGGAGGCGGACGCACCGACACTGACGGTGGGTATCTTCTTGGCACTTTCTGCGGGACCGATAAGGGGCAAACACACACACACACACACACACACACACACACACCCAGGAAGACAGACCTGCTTGTGGCATGAGCGCCAGCTGCTAAGCCAGGTCAAGATTTGGGCAATTAAGAGTGGGCACCCGCAGAGCAGGTGGGTCAGGATTGTATGTGGGGTCAACTTACTGTAGTTTTTTTTAAATATATATATATAATACTGGTTCTCTTGCTAGCTATATATACCCATCATTGAGATAGGCAAGAGTGTATGTATGCCTGGGGGTGGAGGGTGGGTCTTGTATGTTGCACCCCCCCCTGCAAGAGTGCAATGCACAAAGAGACAGTTATGCACATGTACTCCCCTCTCCCCCAACCAGGTTTTGTTTGAGTGGGATCCAGTTTCAGGCTCGGTTTATGCCCTCAGCCAATACATTGTTTTGCTTTTCTTGATAGGAAGTGAATGGCGCCCATTTCTCTTTAGAAGAGAAAGTAAACAGCTAGACTGAGAAGGGGGGGGCATTATATCTACTCCTGATTATTCCAGCTACTAAGAAACCAGCCTGATTCTGGTTTCCGGGTTTGTTTGTGGGGTGGGTTCTTGCATTTCGGGGTGGGTTTTGGACACACTCCAGTGTGATATGCAACTTGATTCTCTGCATGTTTACTTGGAAGTCCCCAGCAATCCCAATGGAGTTTATTCACAGGTAAGCATACATGGGGCTGCAGCCTAGATGTTGGGCACTGGCAGATAGAGAGGCTATTTTATTAGATTCCTAGGGTGGGTCTGCAGTCTGAGAACAGTTTTCCCTGCCCCCCCCCCCACAACAGCTCCTGCAAAGCTTAGTGGGGTGTTTGGTCCCATTGCAGAGATGACAAGTGAGGCTTGTGATGGGGTAGCTTCCTTGACATGTCGCTGGAGGAGGCAGGATTCTCATTTGGATGAAGCTGGCTGTGGGGAGGAGGTGGTGCATTCAAAGATGAGGGTCACAGGGCAGTAATTGGAAGTGGCGAGAGGAGCTTTGGACCAGGCTTGTGAAGAATTGGTGTGCTGGAGGGCTTCTACCCTGAAAGGCAGCCTGGAAATACCTTAAATTGAAAAGGTGCAATTCTGTGCAGGTGTAAAAAGAGAAAAAGTCCTACAACTCCCAGCATTCCCCAGCCAGAATGCTGGGAGTTGTAGGACTTTTCCTGTCTAAACATGCATAGGATTGTGCCCTAAATAAATTAATAAACAGGGCTAGAAGCAATGGTGACAGAATGCTAGTAATGTTATTTACATACTATATTATTCTCTATGCCACGTTCTTTGCAATCATTTATCCCCTTTATCATCACAATAGACCTGTCAAGGTAGTTCGTTATTATCCCCATTTTACAGATGGGGAAAACTGAGGCTTAAGAACTTGCCCAAGGCTGCCCTACTGAGCCCAGCGGCTGAGACAGGATTTGACCCAGCATCTCACAGCTGGCAGCTTCTAACACACAATCAACCTGAATGATGCTGCTTTTTTGGTGGTAGTTGTGGCAGGGTGTTGCACTGGAAGAAAAGTGGGAAGAGAATGACCTGGGATAAATTAGAACAGGGCAGTTGTCCGGGATTGGAAGACACATGCAGGCTTAACCCAGACCGTCTGTGGGGCGTTGTGGGTGACTCGCCTAGTTTCGGGGCGCCAGGCTAGTGTCGCCATAGCCTGTCAGCTGGGCCCGGACTTCTCTTCCACGTGTCCAGGCAGAGTCAGGGCTCAGGTATGGAGTGCCACTCCCAGGGCTGCCTGAGCCTCGTGCTGTGGGTTGGGTGCTTTCAGGAGAATCTTGGCCTGTAAATCACACTACCCTCAAGGCTTGAGAGGCCTAGGTGAAGTTGGCAGCTGGAGCTCCGCTCCAGTGCATGGCTGAGTGAAGTCTCTGCAGTGAGATGGGGAGCACTGGGATTATGGGAGAAAAGGCAGTGGCGCGGTGTGTGTGTGTTAATTAAATCCACCTATCCCACCCCAGTTTGAGTCAAATCCTGCCTGCTTGCCCCAGTAGCCTTCTAGAAACAGTAGTAGGTCATTATTATTATTATTATTATTATATTTATTTATTTATTTGTATCCCGCCTTTTGCCCAATACTGGGCCTCAAGGTGGCCATTGTGAAAGGTAAGGGGGGATTGGGCCCATCCGCCCCCTCAGTAATGTGAGCGCTGTGAGGGAGTCCAACCTGGTGTGTGTGTCTCCCCCCCCCCCCCCCCGGTGCATCTGGAAGGCACCAAGGCCTGGAACTCCTGGGTCCCTTGCTGTGGGTCAAGTGAGGGCAAGGAGAGAACTTTGGCAATTGGGATCTCCGAAGGCTTCCTGCCCTGGTTGTTTGACCTTGTGTGTGTGTGTGTGTGGTGTGTATGTGTGGTGGGTGGAGAATCGGCACCTTTGAACGCCAGTGCAGGAGAGAGATGTCAGTTGGATCCGCCTCCGCACAGCACCGCATGCCCTTGCATACCAGGGTCACCCTGTAGCTGCTGCCTTACCCAGGCCAAAGAGTGATGAAGGGCTAAAAGGATTCAGACAGGCAGATGGGCTGAAAGAGCTCCCAGGGAGCGGGCGAGCCGGAGAACCCAATCAAGCGTGGCTGAGCACGGGGTCAGCTGGGGTGAGGCAACCGCTCACGTTTTGCTGGTGAACAGTGCGCACAGACGTCCGGGGCTGGAGAGAGATAGCATTGGGGCTTGGGCAAGTTCTAGCAGCAATCTCCTCTCCTCCGGAAGCCATATCTGGAGTTTCTAAGCTATCGATCCCATTCAAGGCATGGATCCTCAAACTGCCCGTCCCTTTTCTTGTTTGTCCGTTACTCACTCGCGCAGTCTACCTGTGGCTGTAGATCAGGACTTTGCAAAACGAGGAATGTTACATCTCAGCAGATTTGCATTATCTGCTTGGAGCCTTTTGACTAGCAGAATGTAAGGGGCCGCTAAATCAATACTCATTGGGCCACCAAGTCCAGGAAGATGCATATGAAGGAACGTAGGAAGCTGCCTGGTATTGAGTCAGACCTGTGGTCCATCTAGCGCAGTTTTGTCGATACTAGCAGGCAGTGGCTCTCCAGGCAGGAATGTTTCCAGCCTGGACTTGAGCTGTGAGCCTTTTGCATGCAAAGCTGGTGCTCTACCACTGAGCCTCGGCCCCATATGCAAACACATAGTACAAGGATGTCATAATCCATTCAGCACAGGGCATGCTGGGAGTTGTGGTTCAACACCTCTGAAGGGCACCAGGTTCAGGAAGGCTAAGAGAATTCTTGGATTGCATGTGCAGGTTAAGTAGTGCTTTCCCTGGGGGCTCCTAAGAGTTCTGCAGTGCATGGGGCCACAGTGCACATCAAGTCTTGGTTGATTGGTCAGACATACACCCCCCAAACCAACTTCCACACTCTGGGATCTGTTGCTGCTCCCCTTGCAAAAACCCTTGCCGCACTCTCTCTCAAAATGATTATTTTACCTTTTGTACACTTGACTTGAAAGCGGACTCATGGGCAGATAGGTCATCTGTGCATCTACCTTCGCCAGGTAATCTCAGTAATCTCCTTGACTGAGTTAGCACTGCGCTAAGGAACACATGCACACAAACGCACCCTCGCAAGTTTCGACAGCACACGCTTCTTACACACCACTAGGCGCACCTCCCAGAGAACGAATTGAACTTTGACTCCTTCAGATACACTCCTCGGCTGTAACTTTTGCCAAGGATTATTTGTCAATCAAAAGCTCCTGCTTTGTATTTACCTTTCCGAAATCTCGTTGAGACCTTCACGTTACAGAAGTAGAAATGGAGATGTTGGCAGAAGCAACAAAAAACTATACTGATGGAAGTTTCATGTTTTGCAGCCGGCTTTCTGCTTTGGGAAGGCCCCGTGTATTTGCACTAAAACCATACTTGGTTCCACATAAAGTATATTCTCTTTCTTTAACTACTTCGGCTTAACCCTTAAATCCTCCTTCCCAACTGTAACAAAGCCTAAATACTTTTAGCTGCATTTGCTTGTCTTCATTCATTGTCTCCCCTTCACTTGTCTTCCTCACTTCTGATTGTAAGCTGTTTGGGGCAGCGAACTGTCCTTTTCTTATAAAACTCCCTAAGGCATCATATACTCTGTCAGAGTAGAAATAGTACTGATAAATAATACTGTTTGATTATAATAATTATATCAATAGTAATATTTTGCTCTTTAACAAAAACATCATCATCGTCATACAAAATACCGAGTGGCCTTCCTTGATGACTAACAGGTCTTTATCAGTGATTTTGATATGGCTTTCTAGGTCCTCCACTGGTCCCTAACTGGCAAACCTGAAAATTGTGTTTCTTTCAGGTCTAACTCCCTGGATTTTCATTTCCCACCTTGCTTCCTGCCTCTTTCTGGTTGGATCCCACTAGATCCCTACTTTTAAGATGTTTCTCGTCCAGTAACTCTTGCTCCTTAATCTAAGTGTCTCCTCCTTATCCCTTCTGCTCCATTGCAGGTGTTATCAAAGACAAGGAACGCAAGATGGAGGATGACCTGAGCATTTCGCGACCAGGGCACTGTGCTTATCTGGGCTCCCTCCTGTGGGAGCGCACTCTACCCTACAATGAGATTGAATACGTTGACTTGGATGAATTTTTGCTCGAAAACGGCTTGCCGCCTAGTCCGGCCCATCAACCCTTTTCGCCAGGCAGCCAGCCCACGGCTTCGCCTTCCAGCGGGGTTGTTGTGGACCTTAGTCGGCCAGCTTCATGTGCGTCTTCATCTTCTGTCTGCTCTTCGTCTGGCGAAGGCCTAGTGGGTAGCGATTATGACCACCACTGCAGCAAGACAGGTAAACTGTGCTGTACATTGGGTGTGCGGGGAAGGATGAAGGTGTAATTGTTCTCCTGATTTCTGGAAGCAGTTCTTGAAGGAACTGTGGGAATGTGTCCATCTCCCCACCCCTTTAATTTTTTAAAAAGTCAGTTTTCTCTCGAGACTTCATGCGTTTTACTTTTCTTGCATGTTAAGCCTAACGTGATCTAAGTATATTACTCCAAGCGCAAAATCTGGCTTGCCTGTTTGCTCATCGAGACCCCAAAATATCCACACTAGCCTGGATATAAGCAGAGAGCTGTTTGTAGCGCCCTCCCTGGTTGCAAGGAATAAAAGCAGTTTCATGCTCCCTCCCTGCTGGCAGAGAGAGAATTGATAGTTTCTAATCTCCTCCCTGATTATAAATTGCTTTCAGTCGCAACCTCTGGTTGCAAAGGTAATGGCAGCCTGCTCTAGTGCTTCTAATCACCACCCTTGTTAAATTGTTTCCTCTCTTATTGCTGAAATAATTGGGTATATCTAGCAGATACACACACTTGCAAAAATGCAGTATACAAACGAAAAACACATTTTGAAGTTGATCATAGGAAATAAATGTTGTTTTTAGTCCCCTCCTGGTTTGTGAAGTGTAGATGCTTCCAGATATTTGGATTTTCAATAGCAGTTCCAATGCACTTTTGTTGCTGAGGGCACAGAAGGAATCTTAGGAAATGCAATTTATACTGCAGCATTGTTAAAGCTAAGCATGTTTGGAATTTGTCAGTTCATTAGATGGGAACTTCCATGTTGCAGTCAGATCGTATATTTAAGGAGAGTACATGGGAAGGCATTCTATTTTATACCATTTATAACAGAATGATAAAGATGTGCAAATGAATGCTTGTTTAAATCATGGCCAGATCTGTTATTTTAAACTTTCATGTGTTTGGGTGACTTATACTTTTGAGATGCTTGGTGGGGGGAATTCATATTGCTCATCTTGGAAAGAGGATTCCCGCCCATCCCCATTGCTGCTAAAACTAATTTTCCATTTCTTGAAAATATTTGAAACTTTCCCTGAAGCTGACATGTATTTTCAAACATTCTCTTTGGTTGCAATAATATTCAGACTTTTTTGCTTCCTGGCGTATGTATGTTTTGATTCCCAGTGGGAGGGGAGAGGGCATTCTGTGCGTTTTCTTTTCCAGACTTATGGAGGCTTGGGTTGAGTATCTTACACAATCTTTTAAATGTGAAAGCTACCGACCAGTTTTGATTCTGAATTACCCTTTTCTGCTTTCATTTCAATTCGTGGTTTTGGTGCAATTTGAGAAGGAGGGTGGATACCATGAGATGTTTGGGTTTTGTTTGAAACATACTTGGGTATCTAAACCCTTGTGGTTATGGAGACAAATATCGGGAAAACAAGTTAGCGTGACCTTAGTGAATTACATCGGGACCCTTGGGATTGCGTGGCCCCGTGATCCACACTCAAGAAGTTATTCTTACACCAGCGGTGCTCCATGTTGGCTCAGTCCAATCGCAATGGTAACTTGTCAGTCTAACAGTGGGCAGTGTGACCACGGATGTCACAAGGTGATGTAATTTAAAAGGAATGAGATCATCTACAGATATAGATTTGGTAAATGTTGGTGATCCCTCTTAAACCACAGTGCTTGGCAGTATATGAATGGAGGTACTCTAACCTGTGAACCCCTATTTCTTCTCCCCAACTTCATTCTTTCTCCCCTCCCACATCCCTAACTCACCTGGCTCCATTCTAACCAGGGAACCCAGAAATCCTGGCTTCTCAACTCTCCATCCACCCCCTTCAAGGTAGCCATGCTTGCCTCTCCTCCCATGGATGTAATCCAGGCATCTGGTCTCTCACATTTTCCCCAGTAGCCACTGCTCTGTGGCCAGAGAACCCAAGAGCCCTAAATACCATTGCTAACAATACTCCTGCCTTCTCTCCAAATCTCTAGTTCTTCAGTCCCAGAGAAGCCAATAATCCTGAATACCAATAGCGCAGCTTTGCCCAACCTGGTGTCCTCCAGCTGTGTTGGACTACAGGTCCCAGCATGCCCCAGCACCAGGTTGGGCAAGGCTTCAACAGCCTATCCTCTCCAACTGTCTTTTAGATTTGCCTCACTATGACCCAAGAATCCCGGGTACCAACACCTCCCCATCCACTAAGCGCTCTCCTTCCCAGAGAACCCAGGAGTCCTAGATTCTCTTGCCTGTATGACAAATCACTAGATCCCCCCCAAACCCAGAGAACCAACCCCTGCCCCATTTAGACACACATGGGCACACAAGAGGTCCTGAGTATCCCTCCACACACACACATAATCCACCAAATGCCCCCTTTCCCTCCAGAAAGCCTGGATGCAATTGCTTACATATCCCCCTCATTTAAAATCAATGGATCACCCCTCCCGTCCCCCCCCCAATCTTAGAGAACCCAGGAATCTTGAACAGCAACGGTGTCCCCCCTCCCCAATGCCCACTTTAGACCCTTCCCCAAAAGGGAATCCTGGATGCCAGAGCTAGATGCTCCCTGCTTCCCTTCCGGAGAATCCACAGGCTTCCCGGGGAAGGCGGCTTCTAGGCGGAGGAAGAGGCTGCCGGTCGGGGTGGGGGGCTGCTGATTTCATGCCTGAATACCAAGTGCCCCCCAAATGCATACCTGAATGCCTCCATGCCTGGATATCAACAATATCCCCCCAGCCGCCCCCAAAGCCTGCTTTAGACCTCTTCCAGAGAGGGAACCCTGAACACGCGCACTTGTCTGCCTGGGGGTGGTGGGAGATTGCTAAACGTAGAGGAGGAGGAGGCTGCCGCGGGGGTGGGATGGGGGTTGCTGCTTCCATGCCTGAATATGAATAGTGTGTCGAACCCCCCCCCTCTCCGAGTGGGACCCTAGAAAGCAGCACTAGACGCTCCCCCTCCCTCTCAGAGAATCCAGCGGTCCAGGCTGCCCTCTTTGGGGGGCGGGGGGGGGCGAGGGGGTCGTCTGCTGCTGCTGCTACTGCTGGGCCCGCCATACCAGGCGGCTGCGGGGAATCCCGGTTTGTTGCTGCTGCCGCTGCTGCATGGGGCTGCTCCGGCCTGGGAAGCCCAACGGCGGCGGCAGCCAGTCTCGTGTCTGTGCACGGAGCCGCCTGTCCCCGCTCACGTTCCTCGGCCTGCTTCTGCGAACACATGTCGCTCGGCTCGGCTCCGGCGCGGGCTGCCAGCTGGCAGCCTGCCCCCTTCCTCGGCGCGGGGCGGGGCCAGCGGGCACGTGGGGCTGCGGTGTGAGGCAGGCAGGCAGGCAGGCAGGCAGGCAGGGCCTCTGCGTGTGCGTGTGCGGGAGCGAGCGAGTGCGCGCGCGAGTCCCAGCTGGGCAGTTCCAGCAGGTTAGGACCGAGGAGGGCGGAAGGCGCTGCGGGGGGCGGGGGGGGATTAGGTTTTTCAAGGAGACCGGGGTCTAGTGGGGGGGGGATATAATTTATGGGGGACCTAGTGAGACGGGGACAGGACTCCTGGGTTCCCTGTGGGGGCGAGGAGGAGGAGGAGGAGGGCTCTCCGGGACGAGGGAAGGGAGCTCCGGGGTCCTTCAGAGGGGAGTCTAGCAGCGCGAGGGTGGGGTCGGAAGGGGGCCAGGAAGCCTAGGTTCGTGGTGGTGGGGGTCCTAAGGGGAGGAAGGCGGTGAGGAGGATTCTTTGGTCTACCAAAAAGGCAGAGACTGAGGGAAAGGGGAGGGTGAGCCAGGACTCCTGGGTTCTTCAAGAGGAGAAGGGTCTGGGGGGTTGTCGGAGGGAGCCTGGACTTAGGGATTCGTCAAGGGAGAAGGCTTTAGTAATGGGGAGGCGGTGGAGAAGGAAGGGATTTAGGGTGGGAGTCAGACATTCTTTGGGGGCAGTGGAGCCTAGTGGTGAGAAGGGCTTTGCCTCAGGACGGGGATAGGGGTGGGATTCCAATGGGGAGAGAGATCTAGTTGTGTGTAGGGAGAGAAGCGATGGGACTCCTCTGAGCAGTCGCGTCCGTGAGGGCGGGGGATGGGTTTGGGGAAAGCTGCCTAGATCCTGACTCCTCTGAGGTTAAGGGGAGCCGTGGGGGGAGCCAGGATATCTGAAGGGCAGGTTTCAGTGTGGGGAGGGGAAAGATGGGAGCCCAGATACTTGGCATGCATGTGAAGGGGATTCTAGTCTGAGGGTTTGGTGGTGGGGATGTCAAGATATTAGGAGCTTTGTTTTTAGGAGATTTGCAAAGTTTACTTAGGGTGAAATCCTTCTATGTTTAGACAGGAAAAAAGGTCTACAACTGGCTGAGGCATGCTGGGAGTTGTAGGACTTCTTTCTGTCTAAACATGCATAGGCTTGTACCCTTATCTGCATCTCTAAGCAAGTCTTAGCTGCTTGGAGGGAAAGACCACGTCTCCCGATTTTCCAGGTGGTGGCCCGTGGCAAGCTTTCGAAGCGGCTGTCACGTGGCTCGTGGTTTGTCAGAATCCACTCTCGCTCGTGCCTCTTTCCCCCATCTGTTAAGCATTTAACAGATTTGCCAGGCCCACGTGGCCAGCTGGACGCTGCAGACGGCACAGTGCCGTTCCCAAAACGGGTTTGTGATGCTGTTTAATCCTCAGAAATTTGCCACCCACAACCCCCCTCAGCCTGTCTTTAATCCTCATGGTGTGTGCAGCTGCGGCTGGCTGAGTAGCGTGAAGCCGTGTGTCCCCAGTTCACCATTCCCATTGTCGTGGTGCTTTGCAGAGAATAGAAAGACATCAGGATGGATACCTAAAGTGTGTGTTACGTGTGTTTGCTTGCAAAGGTCTCTGTTAAGGGTCATGAGGAAGAGGAGGAGTGGGGCGCAGAGGGGTCTGCACTGCAGATAATCTACCTGGCTGCTGCTGCTGCCCTCTTGTGGCTCCTTTTTGCGTGAAACTCACCTGGATTTCTCCTGCCTCCTCACCTTCTTCAGGTCCCATCACACCTGTGTCCCGCAGCACGCCCAGTCCGGTGGACCCCGAGGCAGTGGAAGTCCTCATGAACTTTGACCCTGACCCTGCTGACTTGGCGCTGTCTAGCATTCCAGGGCATGAGACTTTTGACCCCCGCAAGCATCGGTTCTCTGAGGAGGAGCTCAAACCCCAGCCCATCATGAAAAAGGCACGGAAGATACAGGTTCCAGATGATCAGAAGGTGAGATTGGAGCAAATACATTCACCTCATCCTGCCTCCCACCCCCCACCCCCCTGCCATTTCCCAACTTTAGGTTCATAAGAACCTAAGAAGAGCCCTGCTGCATCAGACCAAGGGGCCGTCTAGTCCAGCACTCTGTTCACACAGTGGCCAACCAGCTGTTGACCAGGGACCCGCAAGCAGGACATGGTGCAACAGCACCCTCCCACCCATGTTCCCTAGCAACTGGTGCATATAGACTTACTGCCTCTGATACTGGAGGTTGCACTTAGCCATTAGGACCAATAGCCGTTGATAGCCTTTGCCTCCAGGAATTTATCCACCCCAATCCAAATTGGTTGGCCGTCACCATATCTTGTGGTAGCAAATTCCATAGTTTATGTGCTGTCCGAAGGAGTACTGCCTTTTATCTGTCCTGAATCTCCCACCAGTCAGCTTCAAGGGATGACCCTGGATTCTAGTATTATGGGAGAGGGAGAAAAACGTCTCCCTATCCACGTTCTCCAAGCCACACATAATTTTTGTACACCTCTATCATGTCTCCTCTTAGCCTCCTTTTTTCCAAGCTGAACAACCCCACAGTTGTAATCTTCCCTTGTAGGGGAGATGCTTCAGTCCCTTGATCATGTTAGTTGGCCTTTTTCTACTTCTTATTCAGGAGGTCTGTGACCTTCATGATTTTTAGGAAACGCTTGCTTTAATCTCTCTTTCATTCTCCTTCCCCCACCCCCATGCAATTGAAGCAGTTTGGATTTTTTTAAAAAAAGATGTGGGCATTTAGAGGCTTTCCTGCATTTAAAATCAACCTCAGTAAATAAAAATATAAATCACACAAAAATTAACAGCAAACCTAACAAAAAACAACAACACGGTATTGTAAACGCTGCTTGTGTTTTTTTTTTTAATTACATGTATATTCCACTTTTCATCCAAGGAGTTCAAAGCAGCGCATGTGGTTTTTCCTCACACACAGGCCCTCATTTTATCCTCACAGCAAACCTATGAGGTCAGCTAGGCAGAGGGATAGTAGCTAACCCAGTGAGCTTTATAGCTGAGTGAGGATTGGAACTCAGGTCTTCCTAGTTCCAAGTACTACACCACACTGTCTCAAAAACAGGAGACCGGTTGATTTGAACAGGCTGAGATATTTCAAATGGAATTGGAACAGCTTGGGGAATTGAATTCATTATTACTTTTATTATTTATTGAAATACTTGCATGCCGCTTTTCCAGTTGTTCAGAGCACTTTACATAAATAAGATTTAAACCAACCAACCTAAGTACTATGTTCTAAATGTTAGTTTTATTGGTTGGCAATTATGTACTGAAATTTAATACAACGTACATAAACAGGTTAGGGAGGGTTTGAAACATGTGCACCTGAACCTCCACATAAACTACTTGCTTGGGGACGAGGAGTTAGTCAACAACCTTGGCAGCATGAGAAGAACCATGCTGGATCAGGCCCAAGACCTCCAGTCCAGCGTTTTGTTCATGCAGTGACCAATCAGTTGCTTGGAAGAAGCCCATCAGAATTAGGACATGAGTGCAGCAGTGCCCTCTTTTTTTTTTGTTCCTGACCTGGAGGTAATATATAGCCTTTCTGATTGGTAGCCATTGATAGCTTTGTCATCCAGGAGGAATGTGGTAACACAGGCAGCTGCCTTTTTCTGGGCCTGTTTATTTGTCCATCTCGCCCGGTGTTCCCTTCCTTGAGTAGCAGGGCCGTGGGCTGAGAAAGGTTTGTCCATCACCTGATCCTGATCGCTGAGGCCAGGGTGCAGCAGTGCCAGCTGTAATCCTGCCCGTGGACATGCAGTGCTCTGCATCGTTGGAATTCGCTGGCCTGCGTGGGCGGAGGCATGTCTGCGGCCCTGACCCCGCCCACTTTCAGCAGCAAGCTCCGGCCCACGTGAGGCAGTCACACGATTCCTCACAGAGAACTTCATTCCTCTGTGAGGGAGGCAACGCTCCTCCTCGGGAAGAGCTCAGAAAGGAAAGGAAAGCGAGAGTGGCACTCACCGCCCTGAGTTTCTGGCCCCTGAATGCCACCATTTGCAGCAAATGTGGATAGAGCAAGATGCTGCCCTGGTTGATCTCCGTGGGTGTTTAAGACAGTGCTCATTGCTCCTTGGTGGAAGGTCAGGATCCAAATGTGTCCCGGGCAAAGTCCGGTTTCCACATGCACAATGTAGCAGGCAGTGATCATAATTCTGTGTTATAGCTGAACGTGGTTTGTTCATCGTGCAGCAAAATAATCCAATACCCACTGGCACATTTACTTTAAACACACAAGACATACACAAAACACGTACGGTCAATCAGGTGATGCACCCTGCACCGTGGGGACTTAGCTGAATGCACGTGGAAGAAATATCGAATAATTGAATTTTAACGGGCCACTCAGGAAGGGCATTTTGAGCAAGGGTGGCATTTTGTGGGGCAGGTGAATGAGCGGTTTCCAAACTTGGAGCTGGAGCTTTTCCCACATGAAGGACGAGGGGCACACGCTCTAGCCTGCGCTCTTGGTTCATCCGGAGTGTTGGTCTGGCTTGTTAGGCCTTGCATGTGCTGATAATTCACCCTAAAACACCCGACTCCTGCTGCTGCACGCATCCGGAGGGCATCGGTGTTGAGCAGGCTGCCTTTCAGGAAGGTTTGTCTCCCGTCAGCGATGTTGTGCACCCTTCCCCACAGCTTGGCTGAACCTCAACTGGACCCTTATCCCGTAAACTGGACCCTTATCCCGTAAACCTCAACTGGACCCTTATCCCGTAAACAATAGTTCTGTTTTAAAAATCTCTAGGTAGTCTCCACCTTGCACACTCCATCTGCACCTCTGATGTGTTATTTCATTTTAAAACTGATCAGTGTTCTGCAGCCTATGTGGTCTTTTTGTGAACCTGGTGTGTGTGTGTGTGTGTGTGTGTGTGAGAGAGAGAGAGAGAGACTTATTACATTATTACAGGTTTTGGAATTTTTCTAATGACCATCACGGCTATCTTTCTTTTTGTGTAACTGGTAGGATTTTTGTTTGGTTTTTTTTTGGGGGGGGGGCGCATGAGAACCAAACTAGCCCAGATGTTGGAGACCCATGATCGAATCTCTCTCATTTTCTAAATTTATTTTTAAAAAACCAAACAGTTGTGTCAGGACCACCCACTAGTAGAGAGGGGCGAGTTAACTCTCCTCCCCTGAAGCTGGTTCTTGCCCCTTTGAGGCAGACATACAGTTTTCCCCCCTCTCAGGGCAAATGGATTTCCAGCGGCTTATCTAGTTTAGCCCTAATTTTGTCTGCCCAGTGGGTGCTTTTGTGGTTTGTTTTTTCCAAAGAGCAGTCATTTCAGGCCAGTGGGTTGGATCCAGGCTTAGCTATACTTCGAGGATTCCTGTCGAAACCAGCAGGACTTGAGGCGTACTCTTAAGTACAACTAAGTCTGGATCCAACCTAATGAACGTGTGTCTGGAGTTAAGCAGGGGGGGGCGGTTATGTGCACGCTGCGGAGTTACAGTATTACGAGTCATGGGGAACTTCTTGTCAGCGCGAACCTATTATCTGAGCCTATAGGTAGGCATGATTATTTGGCACTGTGTGCTTCTTCAAAGGAGAGGAGAGTTGTGCGTGTGTGTGTGTGCATGTATGTATTTTGGAAGGTGATGACATGAAAAGGTGTGTGTGTGTGCATGACTCTATATGTGTTCTCTTCAGAATTTATGTGCTTGCTTTTGGGAATGTGTGTGTGTGTCAGAGATTCCAAAACAATGTGGTAGCTGCATGCAGGAAATTTATTTATTTATTTTAAGAATTGTATCCTTCGTCGTCATCGTCATTATTATTATTATTATTATTATTTGTATCCCGCCTTTTGCCCAATACTGGGCCTCAAGGCCTTTCTCCCAGGCCTCAAACACAGGAGCTGGTCAGAAGCAATAGAAAGGCACTCTGCATACGCCTATATGTACTCCTCTCTGCAGGCACTGAGACGAATTCCAGCAAATGGGATTTATCCCAAAGCAGAAATGAACCCGAGGCACCAAAATGCACTTTGGGATGGAGGGGAGATGGCTGTCAGATTAGTATCTTATCCTTCCTCCAGTGGGCCCGTGGCATTCTCCCCTCCATTTCATCCTTACAACAAGCCTGTGCAGCAGCCCTCCCAGCCTGGGAGAGTGTGGCCGATCCAAGGTCATCTTGTCTGCTCTCTGGCGGAGTGGAGATTCGAACTCGAGTCTCCTTGGCCCAGCACTCTATCCACTACACCACACTGGGCAACGTTGCGCCCAGAATGCAGGGCCGGTTCATCTTTTGACTTGTGCCACCCATTTCCCCCAGTCTGCCCATTTGGACTAGTTGGAATCAGCAGACTCCATAACAGAGGTGATGAACCTCAGGCTCAGGGACCAAACCCAGCTCTTTGGAGGTCCCCAGATAAACACGGCCCTCTGCCCCTTTCCACCAGCCCCCGAGCGTTTGCTGTTTCCCCAGTTTTCATGCAGTTTCTTCCCCATTCTAAAGGGTTGAAATGCCTCTTGTAAGGTTTTGTTACCGGCAGTAAGAGCTTTAAGCTACAATATGTAGGTATTTGGCCCTGCCCCTTTTGCCTCTGGCCCCGCCTACCACTGGAACATGGCCCCCAAGAGCTTCTCTGATGTAGAATTCGGCCCGCGGGCTAAAAGAGGTTCAACGCCCCTGCTCTAGAGGGGAGGATCTAGACATCAGGAGCAAAACAAACTTCCCCTAAACTCCCTCCCCCCTGCCCCCAAATCCTCCTTTAGGGAAAAAAAATAACCCACCCTCTTAGGAATCACAGTTAGCAGACCTGCAAATCAGCCATCAGAGTTAGTAGCCTTCCTGCCCATGCAAGCCTCTATTATGAGCCCAAACATGGTCTGAAGGCAGATAGTGCAGCCAAGTGGCAGAAGTCTGGGACGGAATCAGGGGGTGGATGGAGAGACCACTCAGGGTACTGTGTGCCGTCAGCTCCTTGGAAGAAAGGTGGGAATATCAAGATAATAAGTAATCATACGCGGCACTTCAGCGGCCTAAAAAAAGAAAGAGAAGCAACTGTTCCCAAGCCTTGTGGGCAGCATATGATAGGTTTTTAATCGGATCATGGGCTATTGTATGGATGTATGTGTGTCTGCTGTCTTTATATAATTGTTTGTAGCTAGATTGTTTTTAGATTATGTGCAATATTGTGTTGGATGGTATAGAAATGTAATAAATTGAATGACCTGACATGCAATGAAATACTTGGGGTATATGGATTGTGTGACGCGCTGGTGTCCTAGAGCAGAGCCCTGGTGTTTTCTGACACACCCTGTTTGTGTTTTGGGTTTTTCTGACCTGCTGTTTCGTTTTGTTTTTTTCTCTTCTGCTTCGCTTTCGGTGGGGCCAGGATGAGAAATACTGGAACAGGCGGTACAAGAACAACGAGGCCGCCAAACGTTCGCGGGACGCCCGCCGCCTGAAAGAGAACCAGATCACCGTCCGGGCAGCCTTCCTGGAGAAGGAGAACGCCGTCCTGCGCCAGGAAGTGGCCAACATCCGCCAGGAACTGACCCGCTACCGCAGCATCCTCTCCAAGTATGAATCGCAGCACGGCGCCTTGTAAAACCCGCGGCGGGGATGCCGCTGCGCTCTTCTCCACCGTCCCGCCACCGAGGTGGTGGGGCCACCCTGGTTTTTCAACCCTGACCCCCGTCTTCCCGAACCGGGCAAACAAATATTCAAACAGATGTTTGGAACGAGGGGAAAGGTCCGAGGCGGGCGATTCCCACATGCGGAGACTACCATGGTCCAGGTGCACGGCTGAAGGGATAAGACTTCCTGGGTTGGCTCGTGCTGACCCTCCACCAAGAAAGGGGCAGTGAACTTCAAGATGTTGAACTGGGCATCGTAGGCACATGGAACACACCGCGAACACACAAGGGCTCTGTAGCACGCTGGAAGATGTATTGCACACACATGCAGACACACACACACACACACACACACACACACACACACACAAGTTTGGCTTGTTGGCAGACTTTTCTATCCAAAGGGCAGAATTCAATCACAGACTTCACACGTGGCATTTTGGGTCCTTGACACGGCCGGCCCAGGAGGCATCGAGCGTGTCAGGATGCCTGGGTTCCTTCTCTCTCTCCCTTCTGACAGCAGGTGCATCTTTTTTCTGCAGATGTTTTGCACACGACTTTAACAATCCCTTGCTCATCTCTCCTAGTGACTCTTTGTCAGAGGTGGTGGTTAAGGACATGAAAGGCAGCCAGCTACCACAGTGGGCGTGGAACCCAGCTGTTCTGGGCTCCCATCTCACCCCACGAAACCACTACGCCCTGCCGTGCCCTTCTTCGCAAGAGAACCCAGGAGTCCTGGCATCCTGAAAAGAAGACAGGAGGTTTTTCTTCCTTTGGACACCAGTAAAACATTGTTAACTTT